>NC_142470.1:8983914-9292664 GCF_049115385.1 Moschus berezovskii
TAAGCGACAGATAAAATACCTTTTTTAAAAAAAAAAAAAATCCAAATGTTGAAATCAAGCAATCTTAGGTGGCATGCTGGAGTAACATCCAAAAGAACAGAAGCTAAGCATCTCAAATTGTGCTGGAGAAAACTCTTGAGAGTCTCTTGGACTGCAAGGAGAGTGAACCAGTCCATCCTATAGGAAATTAACCCTGAATATTCATTGGAAGGGCTTCCCTGGTGGCTCAGAGGTTAAAGTGTCTGCCTCCAATATGGGAGACCTGGGTTCGATCCCTGGGTCGGGAAGATCCCCTGGAGAAGGAAATGGTAACCCACTCCAGTATTCTTGCCTGGAGAATCCCATGGACGGAGAAGCCTGGTAGGCTACAGTCCACGGGGTCGCAAAGAGTCGGACACGAATGAGCGACTGAACGGAACGGAACGGAACGGATTCATTGGAAGGACTGATGCTGAGGCTGAAGCTCCAATGCTTTGGCCACCTGCTGCCAAGAGCCCACTCACTGGATGAGACCCTGATGCTGGTGAAAACTGAAAGCAAAAGGATAAGATGGGGACAGAGAAGGAAAAGGCTAGATGGCATCACTGATTCAATGGGTAGAAATCTGAGCAAGCTATGGGAGATGGTGAAGGACAGGGAAGCCTGGTGTGCTGCAGTGCACGGAGTCGCAAAGAGTCAGACATGACTCAGCGACCAAATACCACCACCATCCTGAGCATGAAGTGCAGGCATCCTAATTCGGGCTGTCTTTTCTCTGGCCTCACCTGGCCTAGGGGTGTGTCTGTGATATTTCCTGTTCTGCCCTCAATCTCAATATGAGGTAGGCGCCTTTGAACTTGTACTACTGACTCGAATGTCCGGCTCTGTCGCCCGCGGGTGGGTCCTTGAGGCTCACTCCAGTCCCGGTAACTTTTGCCGGAATGCGTCATGCCACGAAACGCTTGCTTTCTCCTGTCAGTCAGCAGTCTGCGGAGAGAGTCCTGTCCGAGGTTGGGCAGGGAGTGTGTATTAGAGGGTGAGACGGCCAAAAAAACAAATCCCAAACTGGTTCCGGCTTTTAAAGGGAGCTTGTAAACGGAACTACCGCTGCACATTCCTGAAACAGAGCACATTTTTGTAGTCTTTTCACAAGTGAAGCTGTAAGGATCAATTTAACCTACAAAACGTACTCAAGTTAGAGAATGCAACGTGAGGGGCATCTTAAACCACAGGTTGAGGGATACGAAGGGGGATGGAAACGTGTCTTTTCTCCCTTGTCTCCAGTCAGTGCGTCAGCTGTGTGCTCAGTTGTGTTCGACTCTTCGTGACGCCGTGGACTTTAGCCCACCAGGCTCCTCTATCCGTGTAATTTTCCACGCAAGAATACTGGAGTGGGTTGCCATTTCCTCCTCTCGGGGATCTTCCCGACCCAGGGATTGAATCCAAGTCTCTTGTGTCTCACCATGGCGCCACCTGGGAAACACCGTTGTCTCCACTAGCTAGTGATAGAAGAGAGTTAGTGAGACTTAAGATTTTCACCTTCAGTCTCATCCAGCTCTGGCTTTGCCATGGCTCTCTGCTGTGGTCCTCCTGGAATCCTAGAATGTCAGAGGTTGAAGGGATCCAAGAACAATACTTCTTAAACTTTAAAGTGCATAGAAATCACCAGGGGAAGTTAACTTCCACTTTCAGATTTGGTAAAGCCTAGTTTGGGGAGCGGAGAAGGCAATGGCAAGCCACTCCAGTACTCTTGCCTAGAAAACCCCATGGATGGAGGAGCCTGATGGGCTGCAGTCCGTGGGGTCGTTAAGGGTCGGACACGACTGAGCGACTTCACTTTTCACTTTCATGCATTGGAGAAGGAAATGGCAACCCACTCCAGTGTTCTTGCCTGGAGAATCCCAGGGACGGGGGAGCCTGGTGGGCTGCCGTCTATGGGGTCACACAGAGTCGGACACAACTGAAGTGACTTAGCAGCAGCAGCAGCAGGCTTGCCCAGAAAACAGGTTTCATTTCTCAAGGTCTGATCTGGATACTAATTATCCTCTGCTGTGGGGCGGTCCCTGTTTCTGGATGGATTTATTATTACTGATTCTTAAACTGGAAAAAAAAAAAAACAACAGAATGAAGATGACAAAGGGAACACAGCCCACGGTGGTGAGAAGACGGGAGGCAGGGAAAGGTGAGGGAGGCGCTAAACTGGGTCAGCACAGGATCACTGCCCCGAGAAGGCAGCAGGAAGAACCAGGGCATGGAAGGCAGAGGTGGAATCCCCACACCCTCCACTTCCCAGTCGTGGGACTGCTCCAAACCAGGCCTCGTGAGTCTAAAGTAAGAGTGTGTAAAGCACCCAGCAAGTGAAAGGCTCTACATCCATGGCAGTCATCCTTCTGACTATAGTCCGGTAAAGACAGACATTTAATGCTCTCTGGGAACCCCAAGGAGGACCGAGTAGCTCTTTCAGAGCGGGGGCTGGCTTTCTGGAGGAGGGCTGAGGACCAGGCAGACAGCTCTCGGAACCACCACCCCCACTGTTAAGAAACCAGGAAGATCAGGCTTGGTGCGAAGCAGATGTCCTGTGCTCAGAAAGAGGAAAAAGGATGAAGTACTAGAATTGTGTGCCTACCAGTTGGTGGTATGTGGTCAAACCCCAGTGAAATTACACGCAGAAAAGCTTATCAAGAGGGGTGTGTGGCACTGGGAAAAGTGAAAGGTGATCAGTGAAAGCGAACAAGGTTCTCTAGGAACAAGCCTGTAAACCGATTCCCTCTCTTGAGAAGGGTGAACAGGGTGGCCAACCATTGGAAAAGGGCGTCCGTCCAGGACCTGTGGGGACATAGTTAGGGGTCTACAGAGCTCCCCCACAAGATGCCCTGAGAAGACTCTCAGCGCTGCAGCCAAGGGGTCCGGGGCTTCACCCCACCAGTCTGGGGAGCCTCAAGGAGCTACTCTGCACCCACAGAACCCACCATAGCCCCTCCAAATCTGACTTCTTTTCTTTTTAAAATCGATTTGAAGTCCCCATCCGTCCCCTGCCCAAGGGTACTGGTGGACACCCAGGAGTGGACGCTGTGCTTTTCAAAGTGTTTTCTGGGAAGCAGTGCTGCTTATTATCTGTCTATCCTGAGGTCAAACAGGCGAAATAGAATCCCTTCAGGCTCTTCCTGGGCCCCAGGGGCTCTCCTTCGGGGAGGCCTTAGAACGTACCAAGTGCACTGAAATATACCCACCTTGCACATCCAATATAACTTTTCCTGTAACAATTTTGAAAAGATTTTTTAATAATTTGGCGTTTGAAAGTATTTGGCCAAGAGCAGCACAATTAATTTACAGTTGGCTCTGACCTCCCGGCAAACGTCGGGCACGCTGAGGAATTCCTGGGAAGTGAGAAAAAGCTGACCTACAAATTGTTTTCAAAAGTAAGAACATTTTGAAGACTAAATTTAATGGACTTGACAAGATGTTACAATTTGTATAAATTTAATTGTATGCTTATAAACTCGATGGACATGAGTCTGGGTAAACTCCAGGAGTTGGTGATGGACAGGGTGGCCTGGCGTGCTGCGATTCATGGGGTCACAAAGAGTCGGATACGACTGAGCGACTAAACTGAACTGAACTGATAAACTTGGACTTAACCCTTTTTTTTTTCATATTTTAGAGTTAACACATTTTTTTAAGGCCTGAAACACTTTTCATAAGCTCCTGAAAAGCATATCAGCCCCAGGCAGTGGGCTCTGTGTCCAAGGACTTAAAGGGCCTGAACAGCAGGCACAAGCATCTGGACTCTTTCCCCAAAAGAACCAGAAACGATCCTCAGAGGGTCACCTCTGGGGCGGGTGCTGCAGGAGCTTGGCCAAGATGGCTTTGGGAATGTACCAGCTGTTCCTGTGTTAGGTCATTGTTTTGTGCTCTGGTTCACCAAAAAGTGGTGACTGACGGAGGATACAGATGTTCACAACCGAAGTGCCCAGCTGTCTATATGTGTGAGACTTGGGCAGCACCTGCTCTCCACATCTGGGTGTCAGCTCTCCGGCCTCACCTGGGACGCCAGGCAGGTCCTGACGCTGGCGGGGGCCGGACTCACAACTAAGCAGTCCACGTGTCCTGGCGCTCAGATGATTGATTTGAGTGGAATATTCCAGATCCAATTTCAACAACTAGTCATTTCTCCTGTTAGAAAACCATTTTCAGAGAGTGGCCAAAAGACTTGGAGGCAAACCATCTGTGAGAATAACGGGAACCAGCACACGGAAGAGCGGTGCTTCCTGGCGACGTCACAGAAGCCCCTCCCCAGGGCCCCCGCATGGACTAAGACACCCCAGAACTTTCTCCTCAGGCCACGGGCTCCTCTGCGTGGGCTCAGGTGGCCCAGTCTGGAGACATGGGGTAGAGATGCCTGGCAGGCTGCGTGCGGGCAGCATGGTCTAGGCCAGCTCACAGCCGGGAAGGGCTCTGCCCTCGCCCCAAGCCTCAGGGCACCACAGAGAAGAGCCATAGAGGTCTGATGTCCACCCACTTCTCAGCTCCTGGCCTTGGCTGGTTGGCCTGGTCAGATCTTCACGGGCCACGTTCTCCTGGTGGAGGGGTGATTGTGTTGAAAACTGATGCAGGTGGTGAGCCCACTTCTCCACTGGGGCCTGGGTGGCCGAGTCAGGCTGAAGCCGGTCTGCCTCAGACCCACAGGGAGGACACTGGGACTAAAGTCACCTGGAGGTCCCGGCCGACTGAGGGCTAAAATCCAGCTTCACAGAAAGGCTCCGCTCCAGCAATATGTGGCTCCTGGCTTCCTGGGAGGCAAGGAACCCCAGCGGGGAGGAAGGAGCGGGAGGGCACTTAGGGCCCCAAACTGAAGACCTCCAATGCTCGCCAGACCCTGGGACTTGGGGGCCCGAGACTTGTCTGTTCTGTGCTCCCACGGCCAACATCCCTTCTCCCCGAGGCCTCCTGACTCCAGGGCCTGTGTGCCCTCCACTCCTTGTGCTGCTTCTCCAGGGAGCCACGCAGACTCCGCTCAGCCATGGGACTTCTCTTCACGTGGAATGTTCTGGTCGCAGCTCCGCCGAGAGTGTAAATATGGTCTTTATAGAGAGGAGGCTGGGGCACTCCCTGCACTCAGAGCCTTGGTGCCGCTGAGTTAGTGTTGGCCTGGCACTCCAGGCAGGGCTGCCCTTTCAGAAGGAGTGCCAAGTCAAACACCACTGGGCACTCTGCGCTCTCTAAGGAGAGCCCCGCCCGCTGCATGCTGAAGATGCAGCTTCATTGACAAAAAAAGGTTTCCATTCTTCATCCCAATGCTTCTTTGTGGCCCTCTCCACTGAAATTCTGACTTTTACAATATGCCTTTATGGAAAACGTCTATCAGTAAATAAGCTTACACTTAGTCTTGGGAATCAAAAAAGCAAATCCAATTGCTTGTTTGGGGTGGACAGCTCTAAAACTACCAGCTTTCAACTGTCAAAGGAAAGGAATCACGAAACCTTTCTGGCACCTGCCTTGGTCAGTCTTGTGCTGGGTGCTATCTTCCAGAGACCCTCAGAACAGTAAGGTCCTTTCTCTCTGACTACAGAAGAGGAGGCGGAGGCTCAGCGAGGACCTGCTCAAAGTCCCACAGTGAGGAGATGTGGCCACCAAGCTTTGAGCTGAGGGCTCCTGACTCCAAGTTTGAGGTCCCATCCCAGGCACACAGATTTCTGAGTCAGAGGCTGACACCTCGCCGAGTCCTTCACCACGATGCCATCTATGTGCTCAGTCACTCAGTCGTGTCCGACTCTGTGTGACCCCACGGACTGTAGCCCGCCAGGATCCTCTGTCCCTAGGCTTCTCCTGGCAGGAACACTGGAGTGGGAGCCATGACACCACATGCACGTCCCAGTTACAGGTTTCTCATCAGAGGCGGATGTTTTGACTCTGTCTCCCTGCTGCTGTTTTCTGCTACTTTATCATTTTATTGCTGCCAACATTTCAGTGCCAAGTATTTTCCTGACTAATTTTCGTCCACCATTTAATTTTCTGACCCTTGCCCTGGCGCCTTTAAGAAGAAAACGGAATGTGTTTGAATGCAGGAGCTCTTCCAGAGCTCTGCAGGGGTATCCGAGGAATCATTGTCTGGAACGGGAGGTCATGCTCTGGATGGGAGGTCCTCAGTGTCATGTGAAGTGCAGCACGCAGGGGACACATGGAGATCTATTTTAGTAATGGGAGAAAGTACTAAACATGTCTACACTGTTTCACAGTTACCCCATGACTTTAGAAAGCATGCCATACCTACAGGACTTAAAGGAAAGAATTGCTAGGTTTGCCTTTTTTAAAAAAAGAGGAGGTGGTCCAGTGGTTAAGAATCCACCTGCCAACGCAGGGGACACAGTTCGATGCCTTGTCCGGGAAGATCCCACATGCCATGGAGCAGCTAAGCCCGTGCACCACAACTATCAAGCCCTAGCGCCCTAGAGCCTGTGCTCCGTACCAAGAGAAGTCACCGCAGCGAGAAGCCGGAGCAGCACAACAAGACAGCAGCCCCTGCTCGCCACCACCACAGGAGAGCCCGAGCACAGCAAGACCCGGAGTGGCCATAAGTAAACAAACAAACGCAAACCTAATGGTAGAAATAAATCAATAAATAACATTTTAAAAAAGAAAAGGAAGGCTGATATGTCATAAGAAACACTGAAACAGTTAAAATAGTTATAAAACAGGCAAAGGATGCTAAAACGGAAGCATAGAAGAAAAAGCAAAGAAGATTTTAAAAGGCACAACACTGTGACAAAGAAGAATTTTAAGTTCTTATTTTTCTTAGCCTGGCTGCGGGGCAATGATTAAGACAAGCTGCAGGAACACAGAGAGAACTCAGCCAGGCCCCTGCCCTGCAGTTCAATCTGCTCAAGGAGCAGGAAGAGGACTTCCGGATGTGGGCTCCGGACACCACCTGGGTGCAGGTACCGCACCTTCCCCCTACCGGCCACGTGACCTCGGGAGTGTCACCCAAGGTCCCCATGCTCTAGTGTCCTCATCTGTGGAGGGGGGCACCTACCTGGCAGGTGTGTCAGGAAGATCTCATGTATGCATGCATGGATGGGGCATGTAGTAAATGCCCAGCAGTGGTGGCCAGTAGAAATATTTTACTATTATTTTCACTCCAGTCAAGCCTCTCTTAGCACCAGGGTTTCACAATCTGGGGTTTGGAGGTTCATTTACCTTCCAATTATCAGCAGAATTGTGTGACTTTCTGGATAGAGGATCCGGAGCATCCTCCATATGTTTAAAAGAACTGGTGGCCCCAAAACATTTAAAAACATGTGCCTCTTAAAAAAAACAGCCTTTTGTAGAAATGTCAAAGGCAAAAACCGTTCCTGGAACCCAGACAGGTAGCACAGGTGGGAGCCACGAGGCTGACTGCCCCCTGCCCCCACCTCCTGGGCCTCAAAGACTCGCCCCACGTGGCACCCCCACCTTCCAAGCTGGCCTTTCAGCCTGAGGATCCATGGGACCCACTGTAGCTCTGCAGGCAGAGGAAGAGGCCCCGCTGCTTGTCTTCCGTGGGTGCTGTTCTGCAGGCTGCCGGACCTTCTGTCACCCGCTTTCGCGTCCAGCAGGCTCTCTTGCGCGTCTGACTCGGTGTTGAGCTGGGAGGCCTCCCACCCCCGCTCTGCGCTCCGCTCCAGCTGCCGGGGACACACTCCCATTCTCTGCCTGGGTCCCTGGGGCCGGGGGCCAAATACAACCCATTTTTTCTTTTTCTCAATCATGAATGTTCTTTCTGGAGGTGTGGGCTCCCCTTCTTGGGATGGAAGAGGCCCAAGGCAAAGAAGGAGGTAGCTGTTTGTTTTGTATCTGCTATAGGGCGGGTGCTTGGAACAAGAGGGCTGGCCGGCGGGTAAATGGGTGAGCAGCCACTCCCTGGAGGATGCAGGGAGGGGGTCAGCGGTCAGTGGTGAGTGCCCACCTTTCTTCTCGGTGCTGCTTCTCGGCACAGAGGGTGAAAAAGGCAGACAGATGGGGATGCTCACGCACCGTCATGAGGCCTCAGGAAAGGCCCACCTGAGGCGTCCGACAGAGACCACACCCAACCTCATCCTGCTTAACCATCACAGAGGACTAATCCAGCCCCTTCACTGCCAGGAGGGAGCGTGCGAAGTCTGATCAACACGGGAAAAGCTACATACATCTGCCGCCTGTGCTTGTCCACCCCCCTCCCCCACGCACAGAAAGGACGGGATCCACGGGAATGCAGGTCGAGAGAAGGCTTCCACCGCCCAGCACAGGACCTGCCGGGCCCAGGACTCAACAGTAACCGTTGCTGAACAAACAAATGCTCAAATGGAATAAGACGGGGTTTTCTTAGGACTTTTGGTCTGAACCATTCTCAGTTTAGGACTGCTTTGAAGAGAAGTCGAAGCTGTGTATGGTGATATTATTTAAAAATACACAGCTCAGTGGCTAGATCCTGAAAAATATCTGAAGTTTCCTCAGATCAATTAGGAGGAATCCAGTTTACTTGGCTCCTAGTGACTCGGGTTTGTGCCCTCTTGCGGACATGACTAACGTTCAAACATGGGAAACCACTGCCAGGGGAAGTGGGGGTGGTGAAAGACCTCTCGCAGTGACCCCCACCTGCTCTGACCTGGCTGCCCAAGCTCAGGGAAGTCACAGGTCACAGAACCCCTCTGGTCTCAGTTTCAGAAAAGCCATGTATTGGGATGGGCTGGACACCATCCTTTAGTGGTTCTTCATGGACCTTGAAGCGCGAGCTCTGAGTGCCTTGGTCCTCGGTGAGCTCGCTCTAGAATATACTGACAGAGTGAAACAGGAATGTCTTTGTTGTCGTTCGGTCGCTAAGTCACGTCGGACTCTCAGTGACCCCATGGACTGCAGCACGTCAGGCTTCCCCGTCCTTCACTGTCTCCCAGAGCTTGGTCCATTGAGTTGGTGCTACTATCCAACCATTTCATCCTCTGCCACCCCCTTCTGCTCCTGCCCTCAATCTTTCCCAGAAAGAAAGTGAAAGTGAAAGTCGCTCAGTTGTGTCTGCCTCTTTGCAACCCCATGGACTATACAGTTCTTGGACTTCTCCAAGCCAGAATACTGGAGTGGGTAGCCCTTCCCTTCTCCAAGAGATCTTCCCAACCCAGGGATAGAACCCAGGTCTCCCGCATTGCTGGCGGATTTTTTACCAGCTGAGCCACAAGGGAAGTCCAAGAATACTGGAGTGGGTAGCCTACCCCTTCTCCAGGGGATCTTCCCGACCCAGGAATAGAACTGGGGTCTCCTACATTGCAGGCAGATTCTTTACCAACTGAGCTATCAGGGAAGTCCAGTCTTTCTCAGAACCAGGGTCTTTGCCAATGAGTCAGCTCTTCTCACCAGATGACCAAAGTATTGGAGCTTCACCATCGGTCCTTCCAATGCTTCCCGGGTGGCTCAGATAGTAAAGAATCTACCTTCAATGCAGGAGACCTGAGTTCAATCCCTGGGTTGGGAAGATCTCTTGGAAGGAATGACAACCCAGCCCAATATTCCTGCCTGGGAAATTCTCTGGAGAGAGGAGCCTGAGGGGCTACAGTCCAGGGGTCGCAAAGAGTCGGACATGACTGAGCGATGAACAGAAACTCAAGTCCCCCAAAAGATACCTGGAGCCCAGTGTCTGAGTCCCAGAAATGTCCCAAAATTTCTGGGCACAGCTTCTGGGCACCACTGGGGCCCCTGTGACCCAACAGAAGTTCACCTACTAAAAACTGCAGCAACTGTCCCCAAGCACCATCCCTGGGAAGGCTGGTGTGGAGTCAGCCAGGCTGGGAAGGGCAGCAAGCCAGGTTCACTGACCAGGCAGAGCCCCACAAGGTGCTGACAGATGCTGCTGCCCCTCAGCAGGCTCACATATCCTTTTACCAATAAAACAACTTAGAAAAGTCACTCCCGGAATTGCACACAAATATCCTAGCCATCCGTACAGTTCCATGAGGTAAACATGAGCTGCCTCTACAGAAGGGGAAACAGAGGACTTGGCAAGTAAGGAAGCTCGGCCAGCCACACCATGTGGGAGTCAGGGGTGAAAGTGTGCTCAGAACCCCAGTGTCCGGACCCCCAAGTCCTGCGTTCTTGTCTTTACATCACGTTACTTCTCAAACTCACAAACCCAAAGCAGTGCCCTGCAGGCCTGTGGCTTCCAGCCAGAGCCCGGCCTGAGGCTGTGCTGCTCCGGGTGCAGCCGGCGGTGGGAGGGAAGGGGAGGATGCGACTCGGGGCCAGGTGACAGGGTGGTTTGTGATGCATGCACACCTGTGTTCCCAGGCCCATGGAGAGACTGCCTGCAGGCTCTGGAAGACGGCCATGACACCAGCTCCATCTACCTGGTGAAGCCAGAGAATACCAACCGCCTCATGCAGGTGTGGTGTGACCAGAGACACGACCCCGGGGGCTGGACGGTCATCCAGAGGCGCCTGGACGGCTCAGTCAACTTCTTCCGGAACTGGGAGACGTACAAGGTGAGGACCACCCCTGCCCCACAACCACAAAGTGCCAGGGCCCTCGGAGGGAGGCAGGTGCTGCCCACGAGGCCCGTGTGGCCCGGAGGAGGATGCTGACAGGGCCACCAGGGTGGGGAGGACCAGCTGCTCCTCCCCTGCCCCACCGACAACTGCAGCAGGATGTGGAGTGAGGGGTCCAGGCCACGGAAGCCCCACGGACGGGGAGGGAACTGAGAACCCAATCCTGACGTGGGGAGCACTGTGGTCCCGGCTGGGGCTCCCAAGGGAAGACCTGCCCTCAAGGCCCAGAGAGGTCAGGGCCTGAGGCTCCAGGGCCCTGGGAGGATCTCCCACACGGCCCGCTGTAGGGAACTGCGGAGATACTGGGTCCTAACCCCAGGGTTCAGCCGCGGGCTCCCAATTCCCAGGGAGCTGAATGCTCCTCTTCCTTCTGGCAGAAAGGCTGAGGGCCCCGCCCACTCCTGGCGTCCCCCTCTGAACAAAGAGGCCGTACTGAGGACACCCGCCACAGGCAGGTGCTTCTATTCATCACCTCCTTTATTCTCAGGTCAGCCCGGTGGGGAGAGGCTGGTCTGGGCCCAGTTTAGGGATGAAAAGTCTGCACAGACAGGAGCAGGCAGAGCAGTGAACACAGCCGAGGCACAGCCTCGATGCCCACACGGCCGACAAGCACCAGGATCACGACACCCACACGAGGCTCTGCGGGCCCCACTCCTGCCCTGCTTGTCCTCTGACCCGCCTCCTGACCAGCCTGCGCCCTTTGCTTTCTCCTCTTTCTCCACTGCCTCCTAGCTGAGAGGTTCCTGAAGACTTATTTCTCTAACTCCTTCCACCTCCTTTCCACGTTCCCTTCCTCAGAGCAGTCAGCACAGGGGTTACACCTGAGCTCTTGGTTCAAATCCTGGCTCACATGCTCTGCGACTCTGGGCCTCTCTGGGCCTCAGTCCACCCACTCTAGGGAGGACACTGAGAGTACCCTGCTCACAGGGCTGGCGTGAGGATTAAGAAAATAACCTATGAAAAGCTCTGATAAGAGTGCCAGCACATCGTTAAGTGCTCACTGAACACTAGCTATTATTATCATTAACAAATTCAGCTATTTCCAAGACTTCAAGTGCCCACCACTTGGCTGATGACTCTCAAAACTATATGGAAAAACGGTAATATAGCCACTGGATTCTAGACCTAGGAGGGATCATGCCTTTGTCAGAGCTCACACCTGTGCCTTAGTTTACAAGAGACCCTGACACACAGCCCCTCCCCAGAGAAAGGAACGGAAACTCAGAGAAGGTAAGGGAATTGCCCAAGGAACTCATGTTGCAAGCCTACCGTGTGCTAGGCTCTCAATTTACCAGGTTACGTGTGTCCCTATAGCAACCCTGCAGGATGGGTAATGTAGAGGAACCTATGTTCACACACTGCCTAGCACGAGACAGGCACTCTCTCAATAGTCTTGAGTGATGCCTGACTGAGGCTGAGAACATGCAGAGTGACTCATCAAGTGACAGCCAGGTGGGGAAAGCAAGGGACTATATGCAGGCCTGCCTTCTGCTCTGCCTGCTTCCAAGACCCCGCGTCCGGCACCGAGCAGCCGACAGCTGGGCCCCCCGGCTGAGCACACTGCGTATTCCTCACTAATGCTCTCCTGCATTTTCCCCAGCAAGGGTTTGGGAACATTGACGGCGAGTACTGGCTGGGCCTGGAGAACATTTACTGGCTGACGAACCAAGGCAACTACAAGCTGCTGGTGACCATGGAGGACTGGTCTGGCCGCAAGGTCTTTGCAGAGTATGCCAGCTTCCGCCTGGAGCCTGAGAGCGAGTATTATAAGCTGCGGCTGGGGCGCTACAATGGCAACGCTGGTGACTCCTTCACCTGGCACAACGGCAAGCAGTTCACCACCCTGGACAGAGACCACGATGTCTACACAGGTAGGAGCAGTGGGGTCACTGGCAGGTGAAGGGCTGGGGAAAGGGGTCAACCAAAGCCCAGCCTCTGACTCCCGGGCCTGAGTACAGGACCATTCCAGGGCCCAGCTGCCCAACTCTGTTCCCATCCCCTGAAGGTCCACTCCTCTGCCCTCAGATCCCCTTCACAAGGCTGGGTCAGTGTGGCATTTACGGAAAGGGGAAGGTACAGAGGTCCCCAAACGACACACTGGAGGGCCACTCTGGGCCAAGCTGAGCATTGTGCTGGGCTGTGCACCGTGTCACCCCCTGCCTGAGCACCGGAGTCAGGGCCACACAGCCTGCAGAACAAGGCTGCCCCGGGGCCTCGGGCGTGCCTCCCAGTCCCTCTGGGCCTGTTTCCACATCGGGAAATGAGGACAGACCCACCGGGCAGGGCGTCAGAAGCGGGTGAGGAGGTGAGACTGTGCCTTCAGTGCTCTGCCTGGGACCTGGGAGACCTGGGCTCTGAGCAGGGACAGTCTCCCAGGCGCTCGGTCAGTGCAGCGCTGTGGGGAGCCACTGAGAGGAAGCCGGGCAGGAGGGATGAATCCACCCGCCCGAGACGCAGGCCTCAGGCCCAGATCCTTAGTAAATAAAAAGCAAGGGAAAAACAGAAAACTGTGAGAAGCACACACAGCCCAGCCCCGGGTCTAGACATTAAACATCCCGCGTGCATCTCAAAGCTCCACACCTCAGCTCCTGGGGATGAGGGGCCCTGTGCCCTTGTCAGGTGGCAGAATTCATAGCTCCTCCATGAAGGGCTGAGCCCTCCTTCAGGCTGAGGCTATCTGTTCTCGTGGGCAAACTTGGCCCCTTAGTCCCAGGCCAAAGGCTACCCCCGACTTTGAGGACACTAGTGGTAAAGAATCTGCCTGCCAATGCAGGAGACTCAAAAGATGCAGGTTCAATCCCTGGGTTGCGAAGATGTCCTGGAGGAGGAAATGGCAACCAACTCCAGTATTCTTGCCTGGGGAAATCCCATGGACAGAGGATCCTGGCGGGCTACAATCCAGAGGGTCTCAAAGAGTCAGACATGACTGAGTGACTGAGCCCCAGGAACTCCCTGCTCTTCAGAAAAGCCCGGCTGCCTCCCCTCCAAGGAGGGTCCCCACCCCGGGTCCCCAGGCAGCAGACGGGGACATGCCCACACCTCCACCTACTCCCTGACACAGAGCTGACCCTGCCGCAGGGGCCCCAGGAGGTGGCATGTCTGCTGAGGCCGGGGCTGCCCAGGCTTCAGGAAGATATAACCCTCTGAGCTGGTCGGACACTGGGGACAGAAGGCTGGCTTTACAGCCATTATGGGGAGCAGCAGAAGGCTGCTCTGCGACCCCAACTGTCAGGCCCGTCCGGCAGCAGGCTCACTGGATGTGAGGCAGTGAGCTCCCTGTCCCTGGAGGCGTGTGGGGCAAGCTTAGGAGGGGCGTCCACTGACTGAGGGAAGGCTTGGCTGTGGCATGCTCAGGACCCTGCCCTCTGAATCTGACACAGCCACTCGGAGCCCGTGACCTCAGGTCATAGCCCGAAGGAGCCAGAGGAGAACTCTGGGAAGACCTGGGCTGCCGGGGCTCGGGGCGCCTGGTGCTGGGACTCCTCTCGGCGTTCTGCCTCAGCCAGCCTGCTCCCTCCTCACCTCACCCGACGGCGGTTTCTGGAGCAGAGCCGCCAGCCCTGCTGGGTCACCAAACCCACAAACCTGATAAGGCAGCCCATCCCCTGAGTGGGGTACCCCTCTGGGCCCGACAGTGTCGTCCCCACTCCTGGGAAGGGCGATGCCCCTGCATGCCCACTTGCGCCTTGCCCAAACTTTTACTGGTGTTCTGAACTGCTTGTCCTTGGCAGCACAATCCAGCATGATATGAGGGTGCCAGAATCTTTATGAAAATATCTTGCTTTTGTGAAAAAAAAAAAAAAATTGGATGGATGACAGGCTAGGGAGGAATAAAGGAACATTTCATCTTAAACACTTCCTTTGTCACTCTCCAAAGACTCTTGATCTAATAGTTTCAACGAAAAAGAAATTCCTAAGAAAAAGCCTTTGGCTCTCAACCCGCCCACCTCGGGTCATTTCTGTTTTCTGCACAAACCAGGGGTGTGGAGCCCTCCCCAGTGCTTGCTCCACAGCTAGCCCTGGGCTAGTATTCAGCCTCCTTCAGCTCCCAGGTGGGTCCTACCTATCTTGTGCGAGGGCATCGCCTCATCCTTATTTTATAAAGAGGGTTCGGGGGCTCACCAAGGTTAGGTTGTTCGAAAGATCACAGAGCCCCAGTCAGAGGGAAGCTCTGAGCAGGTCTGAGGCCCCATGCCCTCTCTGGCATCGTTGTTCCAAATGCCCCCCAGTGGGTGGGGGTCCCTTGGAAGCCCCCCAAGAGCAAACAGCGGCCACAGGTCAAACCTCCTCCCTGAACTTCTCACTCTTTCTCTCCCGCAGGCAACTGTGCCCACTACCAGAAGGGCGGCTGGTGGTATAACGCCTGCGCCCACTCCAACCTCAACGGAGTCTGGTACCGCGGGGGCCACTACCGGAGTCGCTATCAGGACGGGGTCTACTGGGCTGAGTTCCGCGGAGGCTCCTACTCGCTCAAGAAGGTGGTGATGATGATCCGGCCCAACCCCAACACCTTCCACTAGGCCAGCCCCACTCAGGGCCGCGAGGACCGGGACGCTGGACTCTGATTCCCCGAGTCACCGCGGCAGATAAACGCAACCGATCTCTGTCCCTACTATTCCTCTCCACCTCGGACAGCCCTCTGTGTTTCCAGACAGGACAGGACAGCACACAAGTCTTTCCTTAAGTAAATTAAGTCCCTACAATAAAAACACACCTGCAAAGTACCTTAGTAATATACATGTGTGTGAGCCGACCTCGTGCACCTATGTGTGTGCCATGTATATATGCGTTTAGATATATACCCGTGCCATATATCTAGATACATATATATAGGTTTGCCTTATATACTGGAACACACGTATATTCAACTCAGAGGCTGAGGGCTGTTCAGGATAGCTCTGCTCTTAGGAGAAGAGCACTTCATTCGTGCAGCGTTACTTGAGTCTGAGGGCACATCACAGACCGTGCCGCCCCAGTTCAGACAGCACTCCCTGGTGTGCACGTGCCTGGTGGCTCCTAGGACCGTCCACAGTGCCATCCTCTCACGCCGCGCTCCCCAACTTACGTGCTTAAGATCCTCTTTGGCACCTAACCCAGCTCCAAAATACCCGCCCCTCTCTCTTGCTAGCCTCCTCCTTGTTCTCAGGACAGCTCACCACCTCCGCAGCCAGCCAGCCACCTGTGCATTAACTCCACGCCGTTCCCTAAGCGCCTTCTGCACTGCAGTCCCAGTCACTCGAGTTCCAGGCACCTCTCCTGTTCTTCGCTCCTCACTGACTTACTCCTCACCTTTTCTGTCCCCCTGTGCTTTCTTCCCGGGCAAGATTCCCTCGCTTCTCAGTAGGAAACAGTCTGGACTCCGCATGGTCGGGAAAGGGAAAGTCAGGCCCCAAAGCTCGCTCTCGGCCACATGGACAATGGTTGATTTTAGTCTCCTACTTTCCGGTCACACGTTAGCCTACCTGTCATTTTAACCTCTGCAGAAGTAATAGCCTACCTTGCCAGAAGATATTCAACTGAAGAGAAAGCATCAGCCAATTGTTGGGGGCCCCAAACGGCTACAGACCAAAGGTGCCATGCTCTCAGGCCAACTGGCGTCCACATTTGGTCTCCAGACTACACTTCTCCAGAGACCAGGCGCCTCGAAAACGAGAACTGGCCACTTGCCGTGAGTTACTGAATAAGCAGGGGCCACGGAGCCCTCAGTCAGCACGTTGCTGGCCCTGAAGCATCAGGCTTGGTACTGCTGGGACTCTTGCCAAGCAGGGAGTGAGGGACGAACAAGACGGTGAGACCCTCCTGGAGGGCGCATGGGTCAGGGCGGGTGGGTGAGACGGCGGAATGTTTGGTACTGTTTGCATCCGGCTGTGTGCCTATTACCTCAGCAGTCTCACAAGTGTACCATGTAGCACGTTTTGTGTATATAAAAGGGAGTTGTTGGTTTTTTTTTTAATATATTCTCAGATTATCCTTGTAATAACACATCTGCAATAAAAGCCGTCTGTGCTATTTGGATGTATCTACACCGTGCGTTATTGTTTTAGAAAGCCTTCCTGGGGCCTCTGACACCACAGCCTCTTTGAGTAACAAAAGGAAGAGATTCGTCCGCTGAAATCTATTAAATGACACTCCACTCTCCCTATCGCTGGTTGCCACGCGTGCCCTCAGCAGTCCCATGACAGAACCTCAGGCCACGAAGGCTCTCTGGAGTCCCGCCTCCTTAAGCACAGTTGTATTCTGGATGTCTCTGCTGGATACAGGCAGTGCAGTCAACCCCTAAAACACCCTTCCCCAGGTCTGGTCCCGTTTCATCAAATGGCACCATCTACTTAACTGCTCTGGGCTTCTCTAGTGGCTCAGACGGTAAAGAATGTGCCTGCAAGGCGGGAGACCCGGGTTCGATCCCTGGGTCGGGAAGATCCCCTGGAGAAGGGAATGGCTACCCACTCCAGTATTCTTGTCTGGAGAATTCCATGGACAGAGGAACCTGGTGGGCTACAGTCCAAGGGGTTGCAAAGAGTCAGACACAACATAGCAGGCATGCCTACTCAACTGCTCGGGTGGGAAGCAAGGACTCCTCCCTCTCCCTGGCCATGGTCCATCATCCCTCCATGCGAGGCCTCTTCTCTGCCTTGGTGTAGGCCTTCCTCCCCTCTCCCCTGACTGAGGCTCCCCACCAGAGCAGGAGCCCTGCGCCTTCGCCTTCCTCGTTCCAATACGACTTCCACACAAGCTGCTAGAACCACCTTTGGTGGACCGGGAAGGCGTCTCTGGGTGTGACGGGAAACCCCAAAACCATAAAGGAAAAGACAAGGGATAGGACTAAAGAAAATTCCATATTTTTTGCCCTCTGACAAACAAAGAAAAATAAAACATGACCAAGATTGAAAAGCAAATACTAAATGAGAGAAAAATTTAGGACTGACATTCATGCTCTGCCAAGAACTCTTTCAAATTATGAAGAAAGACATAAACACTGTTACAGAAAACTTGGTGAAGCACACAAACACACTGGAAGACTCACAAATGGCCAGTAAACAAGAAAAGAGGCCAACCTCAGCAAGCACCAGAGAGGCACGTTAAATCAAGCCTAGACCATCACATGGGGCCTGGCGGACTGGCAAAGACAAAAAAGGTCAATCTCCATGCTGACAAGGGAATAGAGAAGAAATACGTACTCCATGTACTCTGGATGGAAGTACAAACTGATTCAATATTTTTGAAGAGCAGTCTGGCAATGTATATATCAAAATTTGAAATGCACTTAAACCTTTGGACTCACCAATCTCTCTTCGTGATAAACAAGCAATGGTGCCATACGAAAGACTTTTCTGGCAGAGATGTCCTGTGGATAGACTGATGTTTACTGAAGCTTACTGAGTGCTGGGAACTAGACTTGTGTCCACGAATGTGACCTCACAGCAGCCTGTGAAGGAGGGACTATTGTTCTCACTCCACAGTAGGGGAGAAAGTGGGGCTTGCAGCCAAAGTGCTAGTAAAAATGCACCTGCAGGATTATTCCAGAAGGTTCTGGGTGTCAGGCTCTAAGGAAAGAGTTCTCAACTCCCTCCTCCCAAACCCCCGGTCAGTGGTGGGGGTCACAGTGGAATCTGGACACTACCAAGGGTCCTCAACTTTGGCCCAGACCATGTCCACCCCACCCCCGAACACCTGGAGGGGAGTGTGTGGCACGCAAGGATAAAAGGCAGAGGAAGACAGAGCCCAATCTAACCTGTCATTGGTCGTCTGTACAAACCCCAGAGCTGCGAGCTCAGGAGAGGGGGATGAGGGGTAGCAACTTTTTTTTCTCAACTGATTTGGAATCAAACAAAAGCAAGGCATGACACCACCATTCTCCAAGCCCCACTCACCCCGATACCCAAAACTGTTGTTGTCGTTCAGTTGCTAAGTCATGTCCGACTCTCTGCAACCCCATGGACCGCAGCACGCCAGGCCTCCCTGTCCCTCACCATCTCTCGGAGTTCACCCAAGTTCCTGTCCATTGAATCAGTGATTCCATCTGACTACTCTGACTATCTCACCAAGCCCCACCCACCCTGATACCTAAAACTGAGTCTTGGTCAAGTCACTCCCCGGCCAGCTTGCAGCCCATCAGCACTTGGCCCGACCACACCCGCATCCACACCCCTCCTCCTCCCCCATCCCGCCCAGGGACTTCTAAGGGGACAGTCACAGGGGTCCTCCTGCTACTAAGATCTCCACGGTGAGCGCATCCACAGACAGACCCAGGAGGAAGTCAGTGAAGCCCTGGTGGATGGAGGGCACCCACCTGCTGGACTCCTGCAGGGAACATGGCAGGAAGACAGAGTGACACTGAATGGCACCCCTCCCCCAAACCAAGCGGATCTGAGCCAAGACTGAAAACAGAAACTTTTGAACAACTGCAAACATGGGGCGGGAATCCATGACGCTCATAATCCACAGGTGCTTTGTGGGAACTCAAGGGTCCCCTCATCTCCCAGGAGCACCTCATCTGTTGTATACAGTCTGGGAAAGACTCTCAGTTGGACTAAGGGAAAGCTAGAGAGCTGGATTAAACAGAAAAGGGAACATTGATAAAGTATAACAAAATGTTAAACAGCCACTCTTTCTGCCTCAGTTCTACCTGAGGCTCAGAAGGCCAAGGACAGAATAATGGCTGCCAGAGATTCGCACGTTCTGCAGCGAGGCGCAGGACCGTCCCTGCGAGGGGAGGCTCCACGCTGGTCCTGCAGCGTCAGCTGACTGCCCACCTGCGGCCTGTACAGGAGGCTCAGAAGGTGTATCCCAAGGAGTGGGGGCGGGCGAGGGCGAGAGGATGAGTCGTCCCCATGCTATGCTGCCCCCCATCACAGGGAGGGTGGGTGCTCCCCACCCCCCAACTCAAGTCTAGTGAGAGGAGCTTCCAGGGACCATTCCGGGAGCCTGGCGTGGGTGAGCGTCAGCACTACCATCTGACTCATGTCTCAAGTCTGCAGGCCGGGGAAGAAAGCAGTGAGAAGTGGTACTGCACTGCGAGCCAAGGGCAAGACCACAGTGGGGGGCAGGGAGGCCCAGACAGGGGTCCTGGGAACTAGGGGGCTGCCTGCATGGAGGGGAGGGGGCAGTGCAGGAGGCCCAGGAGCCAAGGAAGAGCACTGCCCCCACTAAGGGAGCTGAGTCAGAGGTGCCCAGAATGGAAATTCTGAAGCAGCAGCAGCAAAGAGGGAGAAAGGATAGTGAAGCGAGGAAAAGACAGAGCGTGCGTGGGGGCAAAGGGCAACCGCGCAGGGCGCCAGCTCTGGTTCCAACCTCAGGGGCCACGTCAGATGGGCCGTTGCCTCCCCCTCGTCTGTCACGTCTGTTCCCATCCTGAGGGCCACAAAGCTCAGCGGCTCTGGGGGGAGGTGGGCTCTGGTGGACTGAGCGTGTGCCTCCCCCACCCCAGGCCTCCTGCCCGGCCAGGGTGTGGGAGCCCAGGCTTCTGAGCCCTACCCTGGACGGTCTGCAGGGACGTGACTGTTAACAGCAGAGAGACTTTGGGTCCTGCTGAGTTCCCTGGGTTGACTGGGAAAAGAGCTAATCCACAGAGCAGGCTGGAAAGGACACTGAGGAAAAATAAAGTCGGTTTCTTCTTACACCTGATTGAGTCCAGCTCCTTTAATAAGCTGGTTACATAAGGACACGAGGTATCTCCCGGAGTCCATGAGCAGGGATGCAGCTGGGCCTCACAAGGGCCAGGAACCAGAAACTGCCTGGAAGGCCTTCAAGAGGCCAGGCGGCCACCTCTTGGCCTCTCTCCCTTCCCTTCCCCTTCCCCTTGCCTGCAGGGTCTCTGTTTCTCATTGAGAGAGGATCTGCTTTTCCCAGCATGGAATTTCTGAGCTCACATGTCCTCCCCGACTGAGTGCCAGCAAAGACCTGAAGGCCCTCTCCTCCCCGGCTAGCTCCCAGCCAGAGGACCCAACTGGCCCGTTCCAGCTGGTCGTCCACCTCACTTCTATGGACTGGACTCCAAGCAGAGCTGGGCGGAAGGCACACGGCTGCTGGTGCTCAAGGCAGTGGAGGGAGTAGGGGAAGTTCCCAGGGTCCCACGGGAGGAGAGGTCAAAGCTGGTGCTGTACCCACGGGGGTGTCCAGGCAATACTCCAGCTGTGGTTGGAGACTGCACTTTGCCTGCTAGATGGATTCTGTCCGTTATTCGTTACATCATGTCCCGTTCCCAGCTCCTCCCCTGTGGACGCTTGCCCTCCAGGCTCAGCTGTGTCACTAAACATGACACACAGCTGTGCCCAGATGGGGCTCTTCCTGCCCTTCCTGGATACGCGGAGTTTCTCAACAGCCTCCATGGATACAGGAGGCCACAAGTCCCCTGCTGCTGGGCTCTTCCAGGCAGTATTTCCTCTAGATAACACTGATGCCACCCACCACCTGTGGGCGGGTGCTTTCCATGCGCCAGGCACCATGTGCGTCTGTCTAAACCTTCACAACTACCCTGTGAGGTGGGTTCTACAATTAGCCTCCCTTCAACGTAACAGAAATTGAGGTTCATGGGCCCTAGGTGACTGGCCTGAGAACATGTAGCCTGGGACACTCAGGGTTTGAGCTTGAGCTTGTCTGACTCTTGAGCTCCTGCTTCTGGGAGGATTAGATCTCAGTCACCAAAGATGAAATGAAACCACTAAGGCTCCTCCCTCACTCCATCATCGCGTCCTTGTATGTCTGAGGATCACAAGGCAAGGAGTCCGCTGCCCACAGAAGCAGATGTGTGAGGTGGCCGGCCAGCCTGCCTGTGCAAAAGCAGCTGGATAGACGGTAGGGCCCCAGACGTCAGGAAGTCAGGCCAGGGCTGTTTGCCCAATTTAGCCCCATGTTGACGGCACAGAAGAGTAAGGGCAGTGATGGAGGACGCTGCTCAGCTTCCTGGGGCTTCCAGTCCTTTGCCAGGACTCATGGGGCTGGCCCTGCCTTTCTCCTTTTCTCTTGTCAGACAATCTACGGACTAAGCCTCGCCCTTTGGCATGGGAAGTGTCCCACTTGTGACTGGTCTGGCTGTCACCTCGTGCACCAATTTCATCTCATCCAAGCCTTGGTCTGCACTATCTGGTAACTGGGTCCCTGCTGTGCTGGCTTGTCTCCCATCTCCACAGCTTCAGAACCCGGGCTTGCTTGGCTAGTCTCTCTCAGATCTCACAGTGAGGCCGGAACCAGCCCCAGTCTGGGATTGTGCTCCTTGTGGACACATGTCTTGGTATCTACCATCCCTGGGACACTCCGGTACTCCCGTCTCTCCTGACCTGGGGCATCCCGGGCCAGCTCACCCACACATGGGAGCCCAGACACAGATAATCCCTCCCATCTGTGCAGCCTTCCCCAAGCGCTTCCACATGCGGCACCTCCCCCGCTAGCCAATGGTCATGATACATCTGTCTCCACGGGCTGGTCAGGGGTGACCCCTTTCCTCTGAGGCGGTCCATGTGCCCTCCTGGAGCTGAAGAATGTCTCACGTGAGGAAGACGGCTCCCTGGGCAAGGGTGGACCAGTCACACTGGCCCTGACCTGTAGCAGAGCCCCTCCCGAGTGCCTAAGGAGTCGAGGAGTAGCTAAGAGGGAATGGAATTAATTGCCTCTGGAGCCGTGTTTAGACACAGGCCCACGCCCCAGTCACCCAAAGAGCGGGGAGAATTAGAAGAAGCACACAGCTTCCTTGGAGCTGGGGAAGCCGACCCAGCCCAAGGCGAGTATGCCAGGCGTGGACTTCTGTCAGCGCCTCTGCACAGGGCAGCGCAGAGCCGTGCTGGCGATACGGGGAGGGGGACTGAGGATGGACATTCAGGGTGAGAGGCAGGAAGCAGGGACAGCCGGGTAGGAGGCCGGACAGCCCGGCTGCCAAGCCCAGGCCCAGGGAGCACAGCCTTGAAGCAGGAAGCAGAACTTATCTGCACAAAGAACTTGTGGGTGGAGAAATGTGTATTAAAACTACAGGCCCTCCTTCCCCTGTCATTTCATCGTAAGTCACTGGTAGGTAAAGGCCAGCGCTGCTGGGAATGGAGAAGGCAGGCAGGCAGGCACAGCTGGTGGGAGCGCAGTGCAGCCGGGTCCTCAGCAGCGCCACTCATCATCTTCACCCAGCAATTCCACCTCCGGCTCACAGTGTTTCAGAAATACCCTGACAGGTGAGCAAAGACACACGCACAAAGGTGTTCTCCACCGCAGCATCCGTCCAAGGGGAAAAGTACAAATGACCTAAGTGTTTATTAATCGGGGCCTAACAAATCGACTCATGTCCAGGCCCCAGTCTGACAGACCACCACATGGCTGTGGGTGCCACGGAGCCCCGGGGAAGAACGCAGGAGTCGGGTACTTGCTGCCACTGAACAATACCCACTGCACTTCAAGGGGAACAAAAAGTAAGGTGCAAAACAGACTGTTTACCCAAATGTTCCCAGTTTGGTTAAAAAAACAAGACTCTTCGCACACCCCCACATGCTCAGATACTTGTATGTGTGAATTCAAGTGCCCGGAAGGACACACTCACCTGTCAACACTGGCTGCCTCTGCAAAGCAGAGACTTTCTAGGGTAAATAAGTTTTACGACAAAGAATGTGTTACTCTGTCATTTGAAGAGTTCAGTGGGCTTCCCAGGTGGCTCAGTGGTAAAGAGTCCACCCGCCAATGCAGGAGACACGAGAGACGAGAGTTCAATCCCTGGGTCGGGAAGATCCCCTGGAGAAGGAAATGGCAACCCACTCCAGTATTCTTGACTGGAGAATCCCATGGATGGAGGAGCCTGGCGGGCTGCAGTCCATGGGGTCACTGAGAGTCGGACACAACTGAGCGACTTCACTTTCACACTTTGGAGAAGGAAATGGCAACCCACTCCAGTGTTCTTGACTGGGAAATCCCATGGACAGAGGAGCCTGGCGGGCTACGGTCCGGGGGTGTCGCAAAGGAGTCAGACGTGACCTGGCGACTGAACAAGAACCAATGGAAAGGATCGGCGCGAGCGGAGTGGCAGCACTGGGCACAGCCGTCCCGGCCGCACAGAGTGACGCTCTCACCCCCACTGCCGCCAGCACCCCGGCCCTGAAGAGGCACCCGTGGGACGCTGAAGACCTGGACGCCTCACTCTAGGCCTTTCTGAGGATAACTTCCTGGGACCTTTCGGGCCTCGTCAGTTTGTCCTCAGGCACCCTTCTTGCTCACAGAGCAGCTGGAATTCACCACCTCTGCCCTAGAGGATTTCCTCCTCTCAAAAATAGCTTGAGAGGGACCCAGAACTTCCTGCTTGTCCCAGAGAGCCATCTGACCGTTTTTATTCTTATCGAGGTTTTTTTTTTATGATAAATATTTTACAGCAAATAATTATTGTTTACTCCGTGTAGAAGATTATCTGGGGTTCACTGCATGCAACAATTTTCTCTTCCCAACAACCCCATGAGGTAAATCCTGTGATTATTCACATTTTAAAGACCATGGAGGGAGGCAGAGGGGAAGCAAGTAACATTTCCAAGATTACTCAGCTAATTAATTAGCGGTGGAGTCAGGATCTGAAAGAAAGTGGCTGGCCTGCAGCCCCCTGGCTCTTAACTACTCCAATACACTGTCTCCAAAATGTAAAAAGAAAATAGCATACATCTAAGGAATCTGAGGCTCAATGGCTTGTCCTGAATTTATGGGTTCACAGAGTCCTCTCCATAAACAGTCAAGGGCAGGTAGGAAGTAATTCCTTCTTCTTTGCCCCTGCACTAGTCCCTTGTTGCAGACGTCAGCTCGCCACCCACAGCCCTAGGGTATACACCTCCATCTTCACCACTAGAAGCCGAGACCCCAGAGACTAAATACGAGAGAGGGGGAGAAAAAGAGTCTTTCCATCCCTAAAGCCTGCTTTCCATAGTCTGGAGTTCAGCCTGAGGCATCTGCTCTGTTTGGGAGATTGCATGTCCTTTGTCTGGGTCAGCCCTACCTCCACAAGGGAGCAGGTCTCAGCTCTGGACTTCCATCAATGCAGCAAACCCAAAATACATACAGGAATTGCTGGCTTGTTCCACCATTGTGTAGGCTGCCTTGTGGGGTACCTCGGCATTTCTCGATGCCTATAGTTAGAACTTGCCTCTCTGTCTCTCTCTGGCCCTGACTGTAACCTGCTCCTAGTTCAGTCCCAGGGCCTGCTGTGTCTCCTGCAGCAAGTCCGTGGGCACCTTGAGGACACTGTTTTGCCCTCTATTTCTGCAGCATCTCTTGAATTCCCATGGCGGTCCACACAAAATATGTGTGCAATGGATGAATGAGTACACTTCAGGTAGTTCAAGTCTTGTTTTTTTTTTTAACACTGAAAACCTGACAGTCTTTTGTGTGCTGAGTTTTCCAGCTGGTTTTGGTCCAGTACAGATGTGGAAACAACAAAGCAACAAATGGGAAGTAGTGACAAAGGTGGTGCCATGCACTGGTTATCCATTACTGTGTAACCCCCACAGTTAGCAGCTACAATAATGAACATCTGCCATCTTGCAGTTCTGTGGGTCAGGTGTCTGGGTGTGTCTCAGTTGGGTGTATCTCTGGCTCAAGGTGTCCCGTGGGACTGCAGTAAAGCTTTCGGCCGGGGCTGCAGTCTCCTCTGGAGGCTCCACTTGGGCGGGATCTGCTTCTGAACTCACTCATGTGCCTCCTGGCAGGCCTCAAACCCTCACCACCGGCCTCTCCACAGGACTGCCAAATACTCAGCAGCTGGATTCCCCGTGGATGTGTGCGCCAAGGGGGAGGAAGAAGAGAGCAACACCCCACAGAGAAACAGCCCTTTAATAACCGCAGCCTGGAGAGATGTCCCATTACTGCCGTCATACTCAATTTGCTAGTAGCAAGTCAGTGTGTTCTGCCGTGCTCCACGGGAAGGGGCTACAGAAGGAATCATTGGGGGCCGTCTTAGAAGCTGTCCACCACGTGAAATCTCTCAGATTCTCGGGGCCACTTTCTCTCCAAAAGAGACATCCCAATGGCCCCAGGTGAGTCCTGAGGCTGGAGAAACTCTAGCCTTTCCTGTATCCCTAACCCTTCAGGGCTGGCTGACCCTGGCAGGGCCCTCCATCTCCCATCTTGAGCCCCCGTACCACAGGAGGGTCCTGGCGACATTCCTCTTTTCTGCCTACTCTCTGGTTTCCCCTAGAGGGTAAAGGGCTGTTAGCGGGAAATTCGGCATCTTCTGAGGTTAGCAGGTACTGGGGTCACCGGGGTTTGAGAACTGGTCTCACCATTAGAAAGTGGCACGAGTAAGTGGTGAAACTTTTAGTGAGTTTTTCTTAGCTTGCGCAGCTGTAAAATAAGTTAAAAAAAAAAAAATTAGTGCCTCCCTGAAAGGAAGGCGAGTTGGGAGGATTAAGTGAGAAATGTGTGTAAACTGTCTGGTGTAACACTTGCCACGTGGTGAAGAACGGGTGCTCTAATAGTCATTGTTATCACCGTCAGCTTCTAATTAGAAACTCAAAGATGAAACTCAAAGGAGAGCAGTCATCCTGATGACTCTAACCGGTTCCCGCTACGAAAACACACCTTCACTGGCACAAAAATGGGCTCATGCTCTCACGTCCTCCTGGGGATCACACAAAACTGCTTGACCCAGAGAAAACCTGACTGCAAGTCCTTCCTGTGCCCCAGAAGGGACCAGTGTAACAAGGTGCTCAGCTCTGGGCCACAGAGCATGGAAGAAACAAACCTCCCCTCCAGCGTGTTTTTCTTCCCACATTGTTTCTCTCCATGGAGACAGAGATGATAAACAGAGGATGCATAAGTTGAGGTGGGTGGAACCCCAGCCGAGAACAACAAGTCTTGAGTTAAACTTGGTATCCAGCTGGCATACGACTTTGGTAGG
Source organism: Moschus berezovskii (assembly GCF_049115385.1). NCBI lineage: Eukaryota > Metazoa > Chordata > Mammalia > Artiodactyla > Moschidae > Moschus > Moschus berezovskii. The sequence goes on from NC_142470.1 coordinate 9,010,282, forward strand.
TCATAAGTGAAATTGTAGGGATTTCTTCATTTGCAAAATGGGGGTTTTAATAACATCCACTGGCTTTTTTAAAAGTTTTAATGAATTTATTTACTTTTGGCTGCACTGGGTCTTCGTTGCTGCGCTCGGGCTCTTCTATAGTTGTGGCGAGTGGGGGCTACTCTCCAGTTGCGGTGCACGGACTTCTCGTCGAGGTGGCTTCTCGCTGTTGAGCACGGGTTCTAGGTGCGCGGGCTTCAGTCGTTGCGGTGCATGGGCTTAGCTGCTCCTCTGCATGTGGGATCTTCCTGGATCAGGGACTGAACCCGTGGCTCCTGCATCAGCAGGTGGACTTTTTAAATCACTGAGCCACCAAGGAAGCTGTATCCATGAGCTTTTTGTAAAAACCGAGCAGGACTGTGAAGTCCCAGAAAACTGGTGGATCTTCAGGTAACAAATCCTGAGATTGCAAAAGTAAAGGTAAAATCCTCTCTGGAAGGGAGAGGTTTGAGATCATATGCAGCTGACGACTAGACAAAATAATGGGAAAGGATTCCTTCCGTGCAGATGTGTTGTGTCTTTGTGTTACTCTGCTGACTGAGAAGCACAAGGCTTTCCCCTGCCTGCTGGGCCACTGAGGGGGTGGAAGCCTTGATCTGGGGGAAGGAGAGACCTGATCTAAGGCTCTCCGGGCTCAGGAGGGAGGGCAGCAGGTCAGGGCCTGCAGCTCGTGGCTGTTGGGCAGAGAAGGCAAGGGGCATGGCCCTGGGCTCCAGGAGCAGGCATTCTGGAACGCAGGCTTTTCTCTGTGGACTCGACATCCCTCAGCCAGCCCCAAGCTGTGCTTCCCTGGCTAAGGAGGGAGGAGCCTGGTTCCACACGGGTCCAGCTGGAGAGACAGGGTAGGAAAGCAGGAGATGACTGGAGGGAGGGATCAGAGGTTTGCGGCCAGGCAGCAGGCTGAGGCTCCAGGAATGACCAGGATGGATCTGTGGAACAAATGAGTATTCCTTGGGGATTCTTGCAAACACGTGGGGTGGGGAAAAAAGCCTGGATTTCCTGCATGTGGAATGGAATTTTTTCAATTGGGCATTAAAGGAAAGGATTGCCCTTAATGCTGACAAGCCTGGGGACAGCTGGATAATACTGTGGTCACCCTGACTTGGGAACCACCCAACTTTGATCCTGGGGTGGCGGAGGCCCCCACCAAGGGGGAAGCAGAAGCTCTGCCGGCATCCTTCAGCTCAAGCCCTCCTGCCATGCGGAGGACAATCAAGAGAGCGCATGTCCATGCCCTTTCATCTCTGCTTGAATGCACACACATCTTCATCCCCAAAGCCCAGGTATAGGGAGACGCCATCTCCCTCATCCTGATGATGCATCTCCATCAGGCAGACATGCTCACTGAAATCTGTTTTAGGTCTTTCCAAGCTTTTGCTCAAAAATGAACTGCTTTCAAAAGGGCTTTCCCTCTCCTACCCCTAACAATTTCTGAAACACAGTTATGTGCCACAGGCTTCCGCATGGTCACCGGCCTGGCCTTCCCTCTTACAGCCTGACTTTCTCTAAGCCGGGCATCTGCTGTCGGCCAGGAGACCCATGTTTGAGGCAAGCCCAAGCCAGCCACGCCCATACTCTTAAACCCTCCTGATCTTCCACTGCTCGTGGGGGTTGGACCCTGGGCCCCCCACTCCCAGTGTCTAGGCTCTAAGAGACCCAACCTCCCTCTCACTCCAGCCGCTTCTCATGACCCTCTCGCCCTGCGCCCCCAGCATTCTCTACTCTCCAACCAGTTTTTCCAACAAACATCATCTTTCCCCACTTCAGGGCTCTTGCACAAGCTGTTTTCTTTGTCTGGGACACTCACATCCCACCTCCTCGCCCAGCTTATTCATCTTTCAGGGTTTCCGGCCCCCAGCTTGGGACAGGCCCCCTTTAGTTGCTCCTCTGCCTTTCCCTCCACGGTGCTTAGCTCATTTGGTTTCTAGTGCGCTGCCGGTGATCAGATCCAGGCCGTGAGCTCCACGGGAGCAGAACCGGAGTCTGATGCCCACCCTGCAAAGGGCCTGGTGTGTGCTGCCCTCAGGCCCAGAGCGGGAGCCCCTCCCTTGCCACCTGTTCTGGGGGCTTTGGGGCATCGGGATTAAACCCTTCTTTTTGGCCAATAACTACTTCTTTTCCAAAGTCCTTTAGATACCCCTCAGTTTAGGTCTCTTAACTTTATACTCTGAATCTGGAAACAACTTGCCTTTATTTTAAACTTCAGAGTCTCTATCTGAAAATAAAGCCTTACTCTTAAAAAAATGGAAGGGTTTGTTTGTTTGAAGGAACAGCTTAGATTCTAGAAATGTACTTCACATACAACCGAGAATCTAAATGTTCTCTTTACTATTCAGAACTGTCAGGATGCCTAGTTTTTGTTCCTTGAGAGAGATCACCATTTTCCACACTGCCTACAGTTACTTTTAGAATCAGGCTCTAACCCTTTTAAAATCCAATACATTCCTAATTTTATTTAGCTATTTCCTGGAGGGAATTATAGGTACTAAAAACCAAACACCCTGTAAGTCAATAAAGCTGCTTAGAAACAAATGCTGTAGCTACTCTTCACAGCTCACGGCCTGCTTCTGTTATCATTTTGACCCAAACTGGGTATTTACAAGGAGCTGCTATCAGATAAAATTAAGCTGCAAATAACTGACTCGACTATTTCCCACCACTGTTTTTGCACTCTGAAGTAAATGAGAATAAACTTTTTGAGACAAAGAGAGTCTTATTTTTAAAATGTGGTAAGTTTTTCCCTCAGTGTTTTTTAAATTATGTTTCACGAGAAACAGTGCACCAAAGTGCAGCCAACTGGCTCTAAAATTCGCATCGAAAGGAGCTGGAACACACACCCACACGGTTAATAACAACTGCTAGCACTACATGAGGAAATCTTTACATGGAGTAAGAGACACGGGTGGGAATGGCCGGTCCCAGGAAACCAGGTGGTGTCGAACCTTCCACAGTGGTTTAAAAGAATTGTTACCAAAAGAAAACCCATACTTGGTTATCAGAGGCAAATAACCACTGAAGCAGCGTTCGAGGTCTCAAGCAGGAACTAAACGAACACAGCAGCTGAAAATATCAAGGACTGACCTCAAGTCCCTCCCAGAGAATAACTCCCTCTCCCCCAGGGAAAGACCTACAGTGAGGACGTTGCCAGGGGAAAAAGAAATGGTTTCAGACATTTTTTCCTATATTGTACTTTCCAGGAATTATGTAACATTTCCTCTTTTGATAAACAAATCCATCCCTAGGACAAGCTGGGATTTCAAGAGGAATCTAGTAATAAAACCACAACCTGCATTTGGGCAGGGTCTCTCCACAGCCACAGAGGGCAGGGAGGCCCCAGCTGCCCTCAGGATGGGGTTTTGTTTCATTCTTTTTAATGAAATCGTGCACCCCCACACCCCATCGTAAACCCTCACACAGCATCCCGAGGACAGAAAGCACGGTGGATCCGCCTCCTGTTCTTTCCATCTGACATGTACGTGTCAGGAGTCGTTCTGGTGCGAGGATGAAAAGTGCAGCCCAGCTGGCTTAAGAGGGGAGGGAGATCCTCGTGGGGCTGAAGGGACAGGAGCAGGCCATGGAGGGGGCTCACTTGGGGGCCAGCAGGAGGGTCTTCCTGGAGAACAGAGGCCCACACAGAACCTCTCAGGGAGGACCTGCCAGAAATGCAGCTGCGATGAGATGACCAAGGACAAGCAGAGGGGGTCCGTCCAGAAACTCAGTGGTGTTGGACTGGGGCACAGGCTACATGTCTGCTGGAAGAGCGGACCTGTCCTTCGGCCTGACGTGGTCACTCATGAGGGGCATCTAGCCAGCGGTCTGAACGGGGGACTCATCTGAAGGGGAGGGGTCTGGAAGCATACGCTTAGTCTGACGAGAAGGGACACAGGTTAGCAAGGGGAGACAGTATTGGTCCAGTCTGCCCTTGGCTGAGGTCCAATGACCAACCCCTCAGAAGCCCAAGATCCCACTGCTTTGTGGTCCATGAACAGTGTCCCAGCAAAGTGCCAAGACAATTTACCTCATTTGTATACAGTGTATTAATCCCACTGTATTATTAATCGCAAGTGTATTATTAACCCCACCATACTAGTGTCCGATGGAGACCATCCACAAGTCATAAATAGCAGAGGACACACAGGTGACAATTGAAAGGGAGGATAATGACCTGAGCAGTGGAGGTGGGGAGTCGGGAGAGGGCAGCGTCAGAGCCAAGGGCTGACAGCCAGGCCATCTGGGCTGAGGCCTGGCTCTGCCGCGCTCCTGTTATGTGACCCAAGGCAACCTCTCAGCACCTGCTTACTCACTGGGCCATGGTGAGCATTCACTGAGTTGACGCATTAAAACACCTAGCCAAGTGCCATGCCCAGAGGAAGCAGAGGATCAACAGCAATTCTAGTGATCATTTTATGAGAGAGAAGAGGCCATCCTTAACCCTGGAGCACCTATGCTAGTTAAACCAGGGGTTGCCCCCACCCTAATGTCACCAACCCATTTTCCGATCGATCAGCCTCAGGCAAGGTGGGAATGGGCTTGGCAGCTGGGCATGCCCAACCATCTACATATCTGAGATGGTGATTCACCCCCATGGTCACCCAGATGGAAGGACAACAAGTTTACAGCAACCTATAAGATGAGAACAAGGAAAGGATAAGAAAGTGAAAAAAAAAAAAAAAGAATGATAGTTCAATAACATTGCTTAAGTCTAAACACACGGGAAAGACTTTTACTCCCCTACTAAAAGGCAAGGTCTCTCATATTGGGCCCAACTAAATATGATTTCTGGAGGAGGGCATGGAAACCCACTCCAGTGTTCTTGCCTGGAGAATCCCATGGACAGAAGAGCCTGGCGGGCTGCAGTCCATGGGGTCGCAAAGAGTCGGACACAACTGAGCGACTAAGCACACACAAACATAATTTTTAAGAATCACATTTAAGACAAAACAATTTAAAATATCAAAATGCAAAATACAGTCAAAGATTCATGAAATGAATGCAAAGGAAAAATAAATCAGATTTCACAGATTCAACATCAATGAAATAAAAGCAAATAATAAATGGAATCAAAATAATTTTGTATGGGACCCTTCATAACAAATCTGCAACTGTTAAAAACATCTATTCAGTCATTGATATCCACATGGGATTGGCTCCAGGACCTCTGCAGATACTCAAATCCAGGGATGCTCAAGTCCCTTATGTAAAATGCCATAGAATTTGCATACAACCTACGCACACCCTCCCCTATACTTTACATCATCTCTGGGTTACTTATAATACTTAATACGATGTAAATGCTATGGAAATAGTTGCCAGCATATGGCAAATTCAAACTTTGCTTTTTGGAACTTTGTGGATTTCTTTTTTCAAATATTTTCAGCCAAGGGTTGGCTGAATCCATGAATGCAGAACCCAGAGGTATGGAGGGCCAACTGTATATGAAATAACGTAAGGCAGAAACTATTAGAACTGCAAAGTGACTCTAACACATATTTCTGTTCTTGATGGACCAGGTTGTCAAAAATGAAAAATCTGAATGTTATAATGTAATTATAAGAGTAACTTGTGAGATTACATCTTCTCCAGCACCCATGAAACATTTACACAAATTGATCTTATATTGAACAAGATAAATATCAACATTTTTTAAAAAACCTCAAAAGCATATGGCTCATATATCCTAAAACCAATGTTGAAAAAATTAGAGAGAAGACTGTTCTTAAAAACCAAAGCCCTTCATAGGGGTGTTATCCACAGTAACACAAAAGTGAAACAACTCATATGTCCCTCAAATGATGAACAGATAAATAAAATGTGGTGGGGCTCCCCTGGTGACTCAGTGGTAAAGAATCCACCTGCCAATGCAGGAGACAAGGGTTTGATCCCTGGTTCGGGAAGATCCCACATGCTGAGGAGCAACTAAGCGCGTGTGCTACAACTACTGAGCAGGTGCTCTGCAGAGTCCATGCTCTGCGACAAGAAAAGCTACTGCAGTGAGAAGTCCAGGTACTGCAACTAGAGATTAGCCCGTGTTCACTGCAACTAGAGAAAAACGTGCGCAGCAACAGAGACCCAGCACAGCCAGAGATCAAATAAATTAATTTTTAAAAGAATAAAATGTGGTGCATCCAGTCAATGGAATACTACTTGGCAATAAGAAGGAATGAAATTCTGATCATGCTCTAACATGGATGAACCTTGAAAACATAACATTCAGGGAAAGAAGCCAGTCATAAGACTACACTGTACAATTCAATTCATATGAAATGTCCCAAACGAGCAAATCTATGAGGGCAGAAAATACATTAGCAGTTGTCTAGAAAATCCCATGGATGGAGCAGCCTGGTGGGCTGCAGTCCGTGGGGTCGCTAAGGGTCAGACACGACTGAGCGACTTCACTTTCACTTTTCACTTTCACACACTGGAGAAGGAAATGGCGACCCACTCCAGTGTTCTTGCCTGGAGAATCCCAGGGACGGGGGAGCCTGGTGGACTGCTGTCTATGGGGTCACACAGAGTCGGACACGACTGAAGTGACTTAGCAGCAGCAGGGCTGAAGGTGAGGGGGTGGAAGAGAGGTGGCTAGAGGAAAAGGAGTGACTACGAACAGGCTCGGGATTTCCCTTTGGGTGATGAAGACATTCTAAAATTGATTTTGCAGATGGTTGCAGAGCTTTGTGAATATTCTAAAACCACTGGTTGTACACTTTAAATGGGTGATACATGAATTACAACTCAATAAAGCCATTTGAAAAAAACAAAAAACTCAAGCCCTTGGAAATTTAAAACACCACTACCTTAAATAACACTTGCATTAAAAAAATTGAAGCTATAATTATTGAACACTTTTAAGACTATCGCTGAGCATACTATACATTTAAACACGTAGAATACAACAAAAGTATCAGTTAGAGGGAAATGTATACCAGTAACTATTTTCCAGTGAAAGTGGAAAGAATAATGTATACACAAATAAGCCAATAATTTGTTTACAATAACAAAACAACTTAAGTAAAGCAGAAGAAATGAGTCGTAAGAGACAAAAGAATAAATTGCATATTTCATCAAATTTAGGATGTCATCTATTATAAATTTAGGATGCACCATTATTTTATGTATCATAAGGAACACCGCTGCCAATTAACCAGCGTCACAATGCTTTATTACCACTCACTGAAAGATGCATCCCAATTTGAGAGGTTTAAAAATGTGGAGAGAAAAGGCACATCCTAGACTGATGGAATATAGTAGATAAGAAAGCAGGAAGACAGTGTGACTGATACACAAATACAGAGTCTAATCCTTCGGAAAGACCAACAGACATACCTCTGGGAAAGCAAATTAAAAAAAAAATAAAGAGAAAATGAAAATGCAAACTATTAGGAATGCGAAGCAAATATAACCTCATATACACAGGAGGTTAAAATGTATAAGCAATTACACAAAACTTTTCAGTCAAAACAAATTAAGTGAGGAAAAACTTTATGTTAATCATTTTGAAAACTTAGATCAAATGGACAATTTTCTACTAAAGTTAAATTTTCCAAATTAGTTTTAAAGGAATTAAAAAACTGAATACACAATGCTCATAGAGGACATTTAAAAGTTGTCAAAAATGTATCTCAAAAAACTTGCACTAGATTTCTGAAAATTAATATCCATAATCTGAAAATTAATATCCATAAGGGGTCATATTCATAAAATCTTAATTTTCCTTGTTCTTCGTATTATTTTATATCATAAAATTACCATAACTGTGAAAACCAAACTATAAGAAGTATTTTTCACCTGTCAAACTGGCAAAGGAATAAAAAAGGAATGATAAAGGAAAAAAGCACATGAAAATAGAAAGCATTTGTGCACATGGGAAAAACAGGCGATTTCTTCACCCTCTAACATGAACATAAGTTGCTACAACCTCTACAGAGAGCATTTTGAAAATATATATGAAAAGGCATACAATTGTGCATAAGTTTTGACCCAATAATCACACTTCCAGGAATCTCTTAGAATATAATAATCATAATTACACATAGGAAATTTCCGCAACAGGGATGGCCACTGCAGAATTTTAATAACAAAAATGTAGAGACAATTTATATGTCAGTTTTAGAGAGCAGATTTCAGTTGGACAAATCCAAGTGGGACTGAGTCATAGTATAGAAATGTAAGTAATAATATTAAATGTTCACAATAGAGTAAACATACAGATTTTGCATGCACCCAAACAAATGAAAGGATCTGAAGCCAAATAATGATCATCTCTGGATGAGATAACAAACGATACTAATCTTATCTTCCTAATTCCTTGCAATAAACACATATTATTTTTGAATCAGTAAAATCAATAATCATTATAATAATTTCATTGGGACAAATCTTATATAATATATTAATAATGCCCAGAGAACTAGAACAGAGGGGTTTGGGCCTGAGTTCCCCCAGTTCAGTCTTCCCTAGAGGCTCAGAACGGTAGAGTCTGCCAACAATGCGGGAGACCCGGGTTTGATCCCTGGGTTGGGAAGATCCCCTGCAAAAGGGAATGGCAACCTACTCCAGTATTCTTGCCTGAAAAATCCCAGGACGGAGGAGCCCGGCAGGCCCCCATCCATGGGGTCACAGAGTTGGACGCAACTGAGTGACTGGCACATTCCCCCAGTTAAGAAGGATGTGGAAAGACCAGTAAGAGTCTCGTGATCCTTCTGAGCTGCAGGTTGGGGAGGCTTGGGATTCACTGGGCATCTGTATCAGCAGCAGAATATCCCTTGCTCCAGGACCCTCATCAGGAAGTCCCCATTCTCAGGGAATATCAACAGCCTGTTCTAACCCGAAGAGCCAACCAATCATCTCATTATCCATGACCCATGCTGCTTTGTGGAACTTTCTCAACTAGAAACTGTAAAAACATCTCATATGGCGCTGAGCAGGTTTCTTAAAAAACAATAATCTGATTCAGACTCCTACCTAGATAGGGAATACTGGGAACCATCTTCAGGCTTCGGATATATTCTCGAGTCCGCTTGTAATTATCTTCTTTGGACATCAGGTAGTCCAGCTTCTCAAAGGTGGTCTTGTCTTTTCGATTCAAAAGCTGGTGGGAGAAAAAAACAGAGTATGAGACAGAAGACAAATAAACTAGAAGAAGCTAAAGAGGACAGCTGTGAACAAAAAATAAAAGGAAACATGCTAAATGGTATGTCTGTGGTCCGCAGAATCCTGGGTGCAACTAAGCACTGTAAGAAGCTCTGTCTTGTGGAGATGGAACGTTTTACAGCTCAACTTGGTCATTTTTCATAAAACCTTACACTTAGAAGGTACCCTCCAGAGCTAGCGAGTCCATTGTTCTGTATGACACCAGAATCCCCTGCATAATGACCACCACCGCGGTGCACGGACCCAACGAGGAGCTCAGAGAGTAAAGCAAATTCCTGAAGGTCACCCAGAGCTATTCCACAGCCCCATTAGCTCCCTCTCCCCGGGTCCACAACTTCTTACTCCTCCTCAACGTCTCTGGCATTGCTGAGGGCCCCAAAAATGACACCCACTCCGCCTGCCCATTCTGTGCACCTAGCCAGGCCATCTCTCCAATCAGGGCTATCTCCTCCAGATCCCCTGTGGTCCACGGCTGTGTCTTATTTACTGGCTACAGTGTTTTAGTCAAAATAAACTAAACTTTTTTCCATATGCTGTCATCTAAGGGGTGATCTAGTTATGCAACTATAGGATAAGCAGATACCCACAGCCCAGAGATTAGAGAAGTAAGATCTTTTATGACTGAGATCTCTGGTATGTGAAGCTGGTCACCAGGGAAAGGATGGCTCTGTGTTCATAAGGAGGCTTCCTGGAAGAAAGGAACAGAAACTGAATCCTGGTTCTCCAGGCCTGATGCTGTGGTCATCCTGCAAGTCCTACATCAAGGCCCAGTGCCAGGAAATGGCAATGAGGCTCCTTGAATAAAATGGCTTTGAGGAAAGGAATCTAGGCCGAGAGCAGGCTTGAAAAGAGGATACAGGAAAGGGTAGGTGGAGAGGGTTGGCTCTGGCACAGCACGTGGCTGATGTTGGAAACCCCCAAGTTTAGCTTCCAGGGCCAGTGCCTCTGGGATCTGAGATCCATGGCTGAGCCCAGGAGCATAAGTGGAGAGGGACTCTAGGCCAGGAGCATCCTTTGAGACCCCATGGTCTGTGCAAGGACCAGGACCAGCCACCCTGCCACATCCATCAGACTAACGTAGGCCAGTGGCCAACAGCTCCATCATACAGCAGAGAGAAGGAGAGCAGTACTGCCCAGCATCAGAGGAAGCCAGCCTTTCAAACTGAAGTGGCCCTTTGGGTTCCTGGGACCCAGGTCTGCAAATCCCAGACTGAGGCCATGTCTGGTGCATCAGGGAACTCAAGTTGCCTTGGCTAATTCCTTGATCCTCAGCCTCTGGAGTCACAGAGGATGCAGCTGTGCAACAGCCCAGCTGAGCAGTGACAGCTTAAGGACTTCAGAGAGGAGAGGCAAAAGAAAAAGCTGAAATGACGTCCCCAGTAATGAAGAAGTTGGAGAATAAACACTGAGTTTTGTTTTTTTTTTCATTGAGAAATTTAGGACACATTAGGGGATGGTACACAGATGCTAGGAACAATGGCTGCTTAACCAGCTTGTTAATTTAAGGCTGTTATTCATCATATTAGCAAATGGACAGGAAATAACACCATCATATCCCATTTGCTGTTTGTAAAGCACCAAAACATACAACTCATCTGATCTTTACAAAGCCCAGGGATGGAGATGGAGCCAGGATGACTGCCGCTACTTCAGGTTCATAATCACAAGGATTAAGTGACTTGTCAGAGTACCCTTGGGGAACTTGATTCAGGAAAGGAGAGACATGTATATTACAGCAACATGGTAAGTAAGTAAGTAGAGATAAGAACTCAGACCAACAGTAGGTAAATTATGGGCAAGGGAAGCATCAAAGGAAGATATACAGAGAGAAGCATTTGAAATGAATGTTCAAGGATAAGAAAGTCACTAAATAAACAACATATACCCAGAACAGAACCAGATCCTCTAGTTGTGAATGGCCCCATTGTAAAGTTGAGCAGGCCCCTCACCCTCTTGGCTGGGAGGTCATCTCTTTATTAATGCAACCTAGAAGCCCACTGAATCCTTTGGCAGTCACCCACGTTCATCCAGCAGTTCAACAAATCCCTATGTCATCCTCATACACACTGCCGCTAAGCCAAACTGGTGCCCAAGGCTGCCTCCACTGGATCTCTGGACCCAGCTGAGGGGTTGCCCATGTCCCCTCTCATGTCTGGCCGATCTGCTTAGACTGGCAAGTGCCTCGATGCATGGCACCACAGAGCTGATCAAGGGGTCATCTGTGTCCTGACGTGGACACAAGGCCAACATGATCAGAGTCCTGGAAGATGTCCCTAATGATCACCCTGCAGACTGACCTCCAACCAACAACTGGAGCTCTTTAGTGGAGTGGGCTGACCAAAGGCAGCCCCATTTGCACACTTCCCAAATTTAAAACCACAGCGTCCTCCAGACCACGCCTCCCTCTGTTAACCCTGCGTCTGCACACAGACTTCCTACCCACCTTCCACCCCCACCTACACACACACATTCGGAAGGGCCGCGTCTGGTTAACTTCACTCATCTGCTCCATCCCGTGGCCACAAATGAGATTCAGGATGGCATCCGATTTCTCAGCAGGAATGCACAGGATGTTAGAAGACATGAAAAAGAACATCTATCTCCCAAGTAAGCATTTGCATACTACTTGAGAACTTCCCCTAGCAAAATGAAAGAATGAACCAATGACAGGAGGAAACGGGATGTAGGAAACAGTGGATCCAAACCCGCAGCGGTAAAGGGAGAGGACAGATGAACAGCAAGGCTCAAGAAACACTGGTCTACATCCTTCCACCCCAGAAGAGAGGTCTCCAGAGAGAGAGAAGACTCGACAGAAAACCTGATAGGACAGCACACTGGCCAGGTGGAGGAAGGGAACAGACATAATTTATTATGTATAATAAAAATAAAATTAAATAAAATAATTTAAAGAGTTTGTGTATAATATACATAAGGCCTCATAAGATATTATATAATATTACATATGTGTATATGTGTATTTTACGTATACATATAAAATATCTGTCGCAGAGAGTCGGACACGACTGAGTGACTGAACTGAACTGAACTGAACTGAAGCAGTAGCTAGAGTAAGAATTTTTCTTAAAAGGGGATTAGAAATGCCAGGGAAACAAAGGGATATTCCAGAAAGAACATGTTATTCACACTTAACCACTTAAGTATGGAGAAGCCATTTATGGAAAACCATACTTACACATTCCTAATAATTAAAACAAGAATGCTCATTTAACAAAAGTGATGTTATTATGGTAACATGAGTGTTTTTGAAGAATGAGGGAAGATGGTTCGGGAAAACTAAACCAAGATCCATCTTACAAAGAAGTCACCACATACTATCCAAAGTGAGTGGATCGAGAAATTGCAGCAAAAACACATCGATGGAAACGTGGCGGAAAACTACCAGGAGAAAGTGCTAAATAACTGAGTGTTTGCCTCTAGGGAATGATCGGGTTATGCAGAGATGGAGCAATGAGTGTTAGCTGCTTCACTAAGTCTTTCAGTATTTAGTGATTTTTAAAATTCATGTGCATGTATTACGCTGAAAAATTCTTTTAAGATTTAATTTTTTAATATAGGGTTTGTTTATTCTAAAAAAACAGCATTTATTTGTTTTAAACTTTTATTACAAGTAGTGCCATAAACTGAAAACCTCATTTGCGTTGAGGGTCCTTTAGATTTTAGAGTTTACAGGAAGCCTCAGGAAGAAACCATCAGAACTACATGCAAGAAAACAACTTATCTGCTTACCTGAGTCAAATAGATACTAAAAGCATTCACATTCAGGAAAAGAGAAACAAGATTAGACAACATAAAGGAAAAGCTCACTAAATACAACGGGCAACTTCTAGTAAAGTTTAGACGTGCTGGGCCACCCTGAGACTTTTTCTTCCATAACATTTATTACAACTGTGACTACGCAATTACATCTGTGTTTCACTCAGCAAAGGATGACTCCCATGAAGGCTGTGACCATGCTGGTTACATTCATTCCACAATACCCTGCATCTAAGAGAAAACGCTGCCTAAAAATCTGTTGAATAAAAAAAAAGAATAAGAAAACTAACGACAACTTAAAAATTCAATTGTTTGGAAATTTTTGAATACTCCAATAATTCTTGAGTAAAGGAAGAAATAGAAGTGAGGGTAATGAACTATTTATAAACCAGAAACATAAAGAACATACAGATCATGATATGTTAAACTATGTGATGAGGTCAAAAGTGTACTGAGAGGGAAAAAATGCATGGTTTTTAACTCATATAACTAAACAATATAAATATAAACGAGCTTAACACACAACTCATAAACCTATGGAAATTCAAGGGAGGGGTAAAGTAGGAGAAATTGATTAATATAGATAAAATCAGAAACCATGTTCAAAACATACAATATAAAACTAAACACCAAAACTATAGACATGGTAACTAAACCCAAGAGCTAAATTTTATTAATAGCAATAAAACAGGTAAAACCTCTATGAAGTAGGGCAAAATGAAAAAATACACATTAAGATTGAGAAACGGGCATCACTACGTATAGAAAGTTAGAATTACAATGTAAAAATAAATCCCAGCCTATGGATTTTAAATAATTTACATGGTGACAAATGTCTGCTGCAAGGGATAAACGGGACTCCTCAACCACAGGTCAAAAGCCAGGAAGATCACGAACCTTGGTCAGATACCTGAAGAAGCACGTTGCTTTCAAAATGCCCCTTATCATACTGCTAGAGAGCCTGTATGTGACACTTATATTTGACTAATGATGAAAAATTCCCCTCTTCTGGTAAGTAGGCGCCATAGAATAAAAAAAAAAAAAAGTCCTCCAAATCCTCTTTATGAGGACGTTGGTAGCTTGTTCCCTTGCCTTGAGAGAAACAGTTCTTGATACGTGGAAATGTTTTTCAACAAAGAACGTGTTGCTTCAAATATCTTAAAACTGGCTCACAATCCTATTTCAATTCCAGTGTCTACTGTTGGTATGGAAAGAATTTTTAGTGCTGTGGATAATCTATGGATCAATGGATTCAACAGGCTGAAGATGCAATGAGAAAGGAATGAAACAAGGGCACTTCAAAAAAGCAATTCTTAAATTCTTTAGATATGAGCTACTGGCTTCTGAAAAACAAACTACAAAGCCACGTAACTAATGCAAAATATTAGATGCAATGGAGACTGCTACAAGTAACGTGAGGGAAAACTGTGACTCTGACATTTAATAAGTGTTCTAGCAAGCTATCCATATCTGTCTTTGACTTAGGCTATTTCAAATTCTGTACAAATAGATGTTAACCTGTAGAAAATGTAGTCATGTAAATAATTCCAGTCCATATAAAGGCAACTGATGTCTCATAGTGTCCCACTGATCATCACCCTGGGAATACTGACTAATTTTCTATCCATTTTAAAGATTATTTCGGCATTCTTCACCTGATCATAAAGTGAAGTAGTCTCAGTTCTCTTGAAATAGAGTTGGCTTAAAACTCAGCATTCAGAAAACTAGGATCATGGCATCTGGTCCCATCACTTCATGGCAAATAGATGGGGAAACAGTGGAAACAGTGACAAACTTTATTTTTTGAGGATTCAAAATCACTGCAGATGGTGACTGCAGCCATGAAATTAAAAGACACTTGCTTTGTGGCTCAGCTGGTAAAGAATCCGCCTGCAATGAGGAAGACCTGGGTTTGATCCCTGGGTTGGGAAGATCGCCTGGAGAAGGGAAAGGACACCAACTCCAGTATTCTGGCCTAGATTTCATGGACTGTATAGTCCATGGAGGTCACAAAAACTCAGACATGACTGAGCGACATTCACTTTCACTTTGCTCCTTGGAAGAAAAGTTATGACCAACCAGACAGCCTATTACAAAGCAGAGACATTACTTTGCCAACAAAGATACATCTAGTTAAAGCTATGGTTTTTCCAGTAGTTATGTACAGATGTGAGAGTTGGGACTATAAGGAAAGCTAAGCACCAAAGAATTGATGCTTTTGAACTGTGGTGTTGGAGAAGACTCTTGAGAGTCCCCTGGACTACAAGGAGATCCAACCAGTTCATCCTAAAGGAAATCAGGCCTGAGCATTCATTGGAAGGACTAATGCTGAAACTCCAATACTTTGGCCACCTGATGCGAAGAACTGACTCATCTGAAGAGACCCTGATGCTGGGAAAGATTGAAGGTGGGAGGAGAAAGGGACAACAGAGGATGAGATGGTTGGATGGCATCACCGACTCAATGGACATGAGTTTTAGTAAACTCCAGGAGTTGGTGATGGACAGGGAGGCCTGGCGTGCTGCAGTCCATGGGGTCACAAAGATTTGGACATGGCTGAGTGACTGAACTGAACTGAATATCCTACTGATTCTCTCATTAATTAATGAGTCAAAATAAAATATTTGACAAATTATCATTTTATACTTGTATGAGTCATTATTGTATCTTCTAAAAAACAATTCTTTGACAGTTTATATGCACATACACATAAATACATGCAAACATAAATACACAATGTATAATCTTGTAGATCAACTTTAATCACGTTTCCAGTAATTTTGCCAAGTTTTAACAAAATTATGCTCATGGCAACCCCAAGAGACATTCCCACAAAGCCCAAGAGTAGAACCAGGAGGATGGGCTTGGTCCTTGAATGGAAGTTTGCCAAGGGTCCATCCTGGGTCCAGAGCTGGTCTGAGTGGCTGAGCCATGGAAAGGGCTGGCTAAGGTACGGAAGAGTCAGAAGCACTATGAGAGGACTCTGGAAGGAGAGAACAAACTCCATTATGGGAACGAGGAACCAGGAAAAGGAGATCCTGGAAACTAGTCTTGCTGGGCTTCAACCAGCAGAGATGAGGCTGGAGAGGCCCCAGAGGCCAAAGAAAGCATGAGCAGTGGGCTGGCAGTGGAAACACACAGCGATGCTCAAGGGAGCAGCAGTTTGGCAGAACTGTAGGCAGGTGTTGCCTTGGACAAGACTGAGAAGGTAAGAGAGAGATGGAAACTTGCCATTTGGCAAAGTAGGCTTTTGACTAGGTCATTTTGGATACTGTGGACATGTGAAGGCCAATTTGACAGCTTATTCTCCTTTTCCGGATCTTTCAATTCAACTTGCCAACAGGGTGCAAATCACAAGCAGCTAAGCATGAACAGTTGAATACTAATCAAAGAGGAAAGAATGAGTTGATTGTGGCTGTGTTTGAACAGGAAATTCCTCTAGCCAGTTCTTGCGTCTCTTCCGCACGTGACCTGGGGCTCTGGGTTGCTATGTTGCTGGTGGCAGTAGATGCTCCACTGGCCACAGCTGAAAGGTTTATGGTTTGTTTTTCAGGGCAAGGAAGTAGGTGTGAAGTAGGTATGAAAACGTTTGAGATTTGCTGCCATTGCCAAAATGCTTCTATTATGTCCTCTGCACCCTGCAAGAATCTCCCTACCCAAAGGTTCTCCTCAAATGCCTCATTCCCAAATGCAAGTTGTCCTGAGAAAAACCCACTGGAACACACCAAAACCCCTCTATCACCTAAGCTCAGTATCTTCCCTAACTCGAAGGGATCACTGAAACCTAGAGTTAAAAATCCAAATGACAGCTAAAACTTAACTGACAAAATATTCATTATCATAAACTAGAAGTAGTGTAGTAGTGTGCATGCTCTGTCGTGTCCAACTCTTTGCCAACCCACGGACTGGAGTCTACTAGGCTCCTGTGTCCATGGGATTTTCCAGACAAGAATACTGGAGTGGGTTGCCAGTTCCTCCTCCAAGGGAACTATCCAACCCAGGGATCAAACCTGGGTCTCTTGTATCTCCTGCATTGGCAGGCAGATTCTTTACCACTGGTGCCACCTGAGAAGTAGTGTTCACTTCAGCTCAGTTCAGATGCTCAGTCATGTCTAACTCTTTGCGACCCCATGGACTGCAGCATGCCAGGCCTCTCTGTCCATCACCAACTCCCGGAGTTTACTCAAACTCATGTCCATTAAGTCGGTGATGCCATCCAACCATCTCATCCTGTCATCCCCTTCTCCTCCTGCCTTCAATCTTTCCCAGCATCAGGATCTTTTCCAATGAGTCAGTTCTTCGCATCAGGTGGCCGAAATATTGGAGTTACAGCTTCAGCATCAGCCCTTCCAATGAATATGCAGATGATACCACCCTTATGGTAGAAAGTGAAGAAGAACTAAAGAGCCTCTTGATGAAAGTGAAAGAGGAGAGTGAAAAAGCTGGCATCTGGTCCCATCACTTCATGGCAAATAGAAGGGGAAACAGTGGAAACAGTGACAGACTTTATTTTTTTGGGCTCCAAAATCACTGCAGATGGTGACTGTAGCCATGAAATTAAAAGACGCTTATTCCTTCGAAGAAAAGTTACGAACAACCTAGACAGCATATTAAAAAGCAGAGACATAACTTTGCCAACAAAGGTCTGTCTAGTCAAGGCTGTAGTCATGTATGGATGTCAGAATTAGACTATAAAGAAAGCTGAGCACCAAAGAATTGATGCTTTTGAACTGTGGTGTTAGAGAAGACTCTTGAGAGTCCCTTAGACTGCAAGGAGATCCAACTAGTCCATCCTAAAGGAAATCAGTCCTGAATATTCATTGGAGAAGTAGTGTAATGAAAGTTAAAATGATGGATTAAAAAGAGCAACATCAAAATGGTTACAACATACATCAAAAAGAATAAAATACCCAGGAATAAACACATCTAGGGAGGCAAAATACCTGTGGTCTGAAAACCGTAAGACACTGATTAAAGAAATTGAAGATAATATAAATAGATGGAAAGGTATACCATGTTCTTGGGTTGGAAGAATCAACACTGTTAAAATGACCATACTACCCAAGGAAATGTAAAGATTCAATGCAATATCTATCAAATTGTCAGTGGTATTTGTCACAGAATCAGAGCAAAATAACTTTTAATTTGTATGGAAGCAAAGAAGACCCTAAATAGGCAAAGACCAAAGCTGGAGGAATTATGCTCCCTGACTGTTGACTATACTACAAGGCTACAGTAATCAAAACAGTGTGGTACTGGCACAAAACAGACATATATATCAATGGAAAAGGATAGAAAGCCCAGAAATAAATCCACACACTTATGGTCAATTAATTAATCTACAACAAATGAGGCAAGACTACACAAAAGAGAAAAGACAGTCTCTTCAATAAGTGGTACTGGGAAAACTGGACAGCTAAATGTAAGAGAATGAAATTAGAACATTCTCTAACACCATATACAAAAATAAATTCAAAATGGATTAAAGACCTAAATGTAAGACCAGATACTATAAAACTCCTAGAGGAAAACATAGGCAGAACACACGTTGACATAAATCATAGCAATATATTTTTAGATACATCTCCTAGAGTAATGAAAACAAAAATAAACAAATGGGACTTAATTGAACGTGAAGCTTCTGCAGAGCACAGGAAACCATAAAAAAAAACAAAAAGACAACCTACGGACTCGGAGAAAATGTTTGCAAACAATGTGACCAAAAACGGATTAATTTCCAAAATACAAAACAGCTCATACAGCTTAATACCCAGAAAAAAAAAATGAACAACCCAATCAAAAAATGGACAGAAAACCTAAATAGACATTTCTCCAAAGAGGACATACCGATGGCCAAAAAGCACATGAAAAGATGCCCAACAGCACGAATTATTGGAGAAATGCAAACCAAACTTCAACACGACATCACCTCAAAACAGTCAGGATGGTCATCATTAAAAAGTCTACAAATAATGAATTAGTAGAGAAATAATAAATTTGCTGGAGAGGGTATGGCGAGAAGGGAACCCTCCTACACTGTTGGTGGAAATGTAAATCAGTACAGCCACTATGGAGAATGGTATAGGGACACTTCTTAAAAAAATAAAATTAGAGTTGTCATATGACCCATTAATCCCACTCCTGGGCATATACCCAGAAAAAATTTTAATTTGAAAAGAAACATGCACCCCCATGTTCACAGCAGCACTATCTACAATTGCCAAGACATGGAAGCAACCTAAGAATCCATCGACAGATAAATGGACAAAGAAGATGTGGTACATATGTACGATGGAGTACTACTCAGCTATAAAAAGAATGAAATAATGCCATTTGCAGCAACATGGATGAACCTAGAGATTATCACATTAAGTGAAGCAAGTCAGCCATATCATATGATATCTCTCATACCTGGAACCTAAAAAGTTTATACAAATGAATTTATTTCCAAAACAGAAAGAGACGCACAGACACAGAAAACAAATTCATGGTTACCAAAGGGGATAGAGGTGGTGGGCGGGGGGGCAAAGAAGAAGAAAAGAAGTCTCATGCAATTTCATGTTAACTTGTTCACTAATTATACAGTAAAATTGCTGGAATACTTTCTTAAGGGAAAAAAAAAACATGGTTACATCAGAGCATCCTGCTCTGGAGGAGTGGTGGGTAGAGACCACCCCCACCCAAAGGATCGGGAGGTTGCTAAAAACTGTCTTTAATCAGGCAAGTGAAAACACAAGAGCTGTGTCATAGGACGATCACCCCACGAATGAATGGCGTGAGAAAGACAGTGAGACCAGAAGCAAGGGAACCACTAAAAGATGATGATGTTATCAGGTTATAAATCAGAGGACCTGGCTTACAGGGATGGTGGTCTTTGCCAGTCCACTTGAGAACAGTCAAGAAAAGTTGAAAGTAATAATAATAAAAGCAGCAGCAGCTAATACTTATCTAGCCCTTACTATGTGCCCCGCAGAGTATGAAACATTTTTTTCACATATTTACTCATTTAACCCTCACCATAAGAGGCAGGTCCAAGGCTGGCTGAGCCTGGGAGTCTGATTCAAGAGTCTACACTCCTAACCTCCACAGGACACTACCCCTCATTTCTTGGTTATATTGGCTGAGAGCCAAGAGCTACCTACCTGAAGTACAGGCTAAGGTGACATTCTCTCATAGGGACTTTTTCTACCTGTGTTCCCTTGGGGCTCCCCAAGGCTGGCCAGAGACTTTCCCACGGGGAATACTTGCTGGCTCTCTGATTCCTGTGAGTAGCTGAGTGCCAGCCCGCCATAAGCTGGCATTAGATCTCTTGCCCCCTGACAGTTGGCAAGGTCTCCATACAGCAAGTTCTCTGCACTCTGCTCTGTGCTGACTCTGAAAGCATTCTCTATTTCTAGCACATGGTGACTTCCCATTCTTGGCTTCTGGCTCAGCATTGCTTCTTGGTTTATAATTTGGTTTATTTGTGTGTGTGTTTGCAGCACGTGATTGGGAGGGAGGAAAGGGCTTACGGCTCATCTGCCCAGTCTACCATATTGCCTCAAAGTCCAAATAGGTCCGCTCAGAAAGCCTGGAACTAACCAGCACTTTCTGGAATCAGACTTTGATTTCAGACACGCCAGGGGTGAGCTGTCAGAGAAACACGAGAGAAGAGGACTCGTGGAGCCGGCATGGGAACACGGGTGTAGGCAGGGCTGGAGAGAGGGGCTGGGATGAACGCGAGGAGGCAGCCTCCACAGGGGCATGGAGGAGAAGACAGATGGGGCTTTCCAAGCCAGGAAGACCCCACGGGACAGGACTCGGATCAGGAAAGGTGAGAGCTAGGCCAGAAACCCGCCAGACACTTACAGCCCACGGGCGAGAGGGACAAAAGTGGTCAGGGAGGTGCCAGCTGTCAGAACGCGGTGGCGGTGGGGGTGGGGAAGGGAATAAGCCGTGTGAAGAGAGATGTTTCAGGAAGGGGGTGACAGATGTTGTGGCAAAGTGAAGGCAGACGAGGGTGCAGACATCAGCAGAACTCCTGAGAACAGAGGGGAGGGGAGGAATGGGCGATGAGTCATCAGAGGATGTCCTCTCCACCCCACCTCGCCTCCCACCTGAGCCATGGCTCAGGAAAGCCTGAGACAGCCTTGCCCATTGATGTCCTCCACAGCATCCGAGGGGGCACTCCATCAGACACAGAGGGGAGAGGCACCTCCTGCATTAAAGATGAAAATCCGAAATACACAACCGCTGCCACCCATCCGCCTTCCTGGGATACCCACTCAATGACCCTGTGCCCCCAGATGCCTGAAGTGAGAGTCTGGCTCCCAGGCAGGTCCCCTCCAGGCCACTGCCCTGCAGACCAGGCCTCCTGACCCATCGGCTGTGACTTCCTCCTGGCCAAGTTTTTCAGTTTTCACTCTGCTGCTGCAGACAGGTCAGACT
Source organism: Moschus berezovskii (assembly GCF_049115385.1). Taxonomy (NCBI): domain Eukaryota; kingdom Metazoa; phylum Chordata; class Mammalia; order Artiodactyla; family Moschidae; genus Moschus; species Moschus berezovskii. The sequence goes on from NC_142470.1 coordinate 9,031,672, forward strand.
CTCTGGATCAATTCAGTAGGAAAGAGCAAATCACGATAGGAACGTGTACACAGCAAGCAGAGTGTGTGTGTGCGTGTATGTACACAGCAAGCAGAGTGTGTGTGTGCGCGCGCGCATGTGTGGCACATGACTGTAATTAAAGAGTGGCTCACCCATACTCTGTGCGTCTGTGTGTGTGCGCGCGCGCATGTGTGGCACATGACTGTAATTAAAGAGTGGCTCACCCATACTCTGTGCGTCTGTGTGTGTGTATGTGTGTGTGTATGTGTGTGTGTGCGTGCGCATGTGTGGCACATGACTGTAATTAAAGAGTGGCTCACCCATACTGTGTGTGTGTGTGAGTGTGTGTGCACGTGTGTGTGGCACATGACTAATTAAAGAGTGGCTCACCCATACTGTGTGTGCATGTGTGCACGTGTGTGTGGCACATGACTGTAATTAAAGAGTGGCTCACCCATACTCTGTGCGTCTGTGTGTGTGTATGTGTGTGTGTATGTGTGTGTGTGCGTGCGCATGTGTGGCACATGACTGTAATTAAAGAGTGGCTCACCCATACTGTGTGTGTGTGTGTGTGAGAATGTGTGTGTGTATACACAGCAAGCAGTGTGTGTGTGTGCGTGTGCGCGTGTGTGTGGCACATGACTAATTAAAGAGTGGCTCACCCATACTGTGTGTGTGTGTGAGAGTGTGTGTGTGTGCGTGCATGTGTGCACATGACTGTAATTAGAGTGGCTCACCCATATTGTGTGTGTGAGTGTGTGTGTGCGTGTGTGTGGCACATGACATAATTAGAGTGGCTCACCCATACTGTGTGTGTGAGTGTGTGTGTGTGTGCGCGCGTGTGTGGGGCACATGACTGTAATTAGAGTGGTTCATCCACACAGTGTGTGTGTGTGTGCGCACGCGCGTGTGGCACACAACTGTAATTAGAGTGGCTCACCCATACAGTGTGTGTGTGTGAGAGTGTGAGCGTGTGCACGCACGTGTGGCACACGACTGTAATTAGAGTGGCTCACCCACAGTGTGTGTGTGCGTGTGCACACGCGTGTGGCACACGACTGTAATTAGAGTGGCTCACCCACACTGTGTGTGTGCGTGTGTGCACGTGCGTGTGACACACGACTGTAATTAGAGTGGCTCACCCACACTGTGTGTGTGTGTGTGTGCACGTGCGTGTGGCACACAACTGTAATTAGAGTGGCTCACCCATACGGTGTGTGTGTGTGTGTGAGTGTGAGTGTGTGCATGCACGTGTGGCACACGACTGTAATTAGAGTGGCTCACCCACACTGTGTGTGTGCGCGTGTGCACGCGCGTGTGTGGCACACGACAGTAATTAGAGTGGCTCTCCCACGCTACGGGAATCCCACACCCCAGCTCTCTCCTGTGTAAGCCCAACTCCCCTTGGGACCACTCTGACCTGAGGAAAGGTCTCACCCTCATCCCAGCTGTTGTTGCTGTTTTCAGTCGCTCAGTCGTGTCCGACTCTTTGAGACCCCATGGATCGCAGCACGCCAGGCTTCCCTGTCCTCTAGACAGACCCCTGTCCTGTGGGGTCTCCCTGGCTTGGAGAGCTCCATCTGTCCTCTCCTCCATGCCCCAGTGGTGGCCGCCTCCTTGAGCTCGTCCCAGTCTCTCTCTAGCCCTAGACCCGAGCTCCCAGCTGCTCAGGCCTCAAACCTAGGAACCACCCTCCAGGCCCCTCCTTGCTTCCTCTCTGACATCCCATCCTTCACAGGTCCTGCCACCTCTGTGTTCAGAATGCCTCCCTGCTCAGTTCCCTTCTCTGCCGTGCACTGCCACTGCCCCAGTTTAGCCAGCACTGGCTCACTCCTGGATTCTGCCCTAATGCCCTAACCCAGCCTCATTTCCACTCTTGCCCCCCTGCACCTCCTCTGCAATTTGCTTTTCACAGAGTGTACACATGCTCAATCGCTTCAGTCATGTCCAACTCTTTGCAACCCTATGGACTGTAGCCCACCAGGGTCCTCTGTCCATGGGATTCTACAGGCAAGAACACTGAGGTGGGTTGCCATGCCTTCCTCCAGGGGATCTTCCCGACCCAGGGATAGAACCCGAGTCTCTTAACCATCTCCTGCATTGACAGGTGGGTTCTTTACCACTAGTGTCACATGGGAAGCCACAGAGTTGAAACATTAATTTATAAAAACAAAACACAGAAAGCAACTGTGAACCAGACCGTGTCTGTCTCCTGTCTGAACTTCTCTTCAGGCTGAGCCCCTCCCCAGCGGCCCCGCAGCCCACCCACAGTATCCTCACAGTGTCCCCCAGGCCCACTGTGCTCCCGCCACACTGGCTGTGGAGTTTCTTCCACTACGATCTCTGCATTGGCTGTGCCCACTTCTTGACGCGGCTGGCTCCCTCTTGTCACTCAGGTCTGAGAGAGGCATTCCCTGAACACTTAGCTGATTCCTATCAATCCTCCTCTTTGGGTCTTCAGCATCACTTTTACTCCCATCTGCCAGCTCTTGGTTCATTACTTCATGCATTCAACACACATTTATTGATCACTTCCCGCACCAGCTAGACTCGGCATGTGTTTAATCTCCCTCAAAAATGCAGGGTCTCCCTTGGATAACATAAAAGCCCATGAGACAGGGGCTCTGACCATAGCCTAAGGGCCTGGCATGGAGGGGGCAAGGGGGAGTTTGATAAATACTTGATTTGCAGAAATGAATAAGAGCCATATGGTACGTGTGCTCAGGAAATCAGAGCTGGCTGATAGGACTTCTTGCTTAGGTCTCGTGGCTTTGAGGTAGCTGATATTCCAAAGTGGGCCCGGCACTGGGATAAATCAGACCCTGTCTGCACTTTCCCAGGCCAGCAGAAGGTGACTCCCTCCCTGTTGGCACAAGCGACCAGCATTTATGAAGGGCCTACTATGTGTGGGCCTGCGTGCAAGGTCAGCCTCTGTCCTGTCACAGATCACCAAGCCACTGGTACTCAGCAGCCAGGCCAACAGGCTGCCCTGCCCATCCAGTAATGACCAGCTGGCCCTCGCTGAAGGCCGTCTGTGGGGAAATCAAGTGGCAGGTCTCTTCTCACACCTGTGACCCCCTTCCACCCAGGTTTCCCAGATAGCCAGGGTTTCAGGGCAACCCAGGGACAGCACTCAGGGAGCTGGGCACACCCTGTCCCCAGGGGCCAGTGTGCCAATCTCACATCTCCAGCCCTACTTCCCAGGCAGTGTGGGTGCCCGCTCTTCCTTGCCCTGTGCCCGGCCTAATTCCAACATCAAGTTCTATCACAGACAGGTCATCCAGCACACGGATAAGGATGTGGACGATGTGTCCAATGAGGCGGAGCTACGCTGTGTTGGCTCTGGCACTCACCAGCTCCGTGATCTTGGGCAGGTCACAGGAAGCCTCAGCTTCCGTCTCTGCACAATGAAGCCTATTAAAGCGCTGACCTTGGGGCTCCTACAGCTGGTGTGCTTGCTCCCTCTGCCCTGTGGGCCCATGAGTTCTCACCAGTCCCATATCAAGGGACAGGTGTGGGGAAGGGAAACAGCAGTTTCGGGGCAGCATTTCAATGGCTAATCTCATTACCAGGAAAAGAAGCAGCAAAAGAAGGATGCAATTGAACACAACAAATGCACAGAAGTCAAACGACTCACTGTAAACTCAGCTGGGCACTGGGGATACAGAGCAAATATCCAACTTCATCAAGAAGGAAGGCAGTTAAATAGGGAGGCCAGCCTGTGAGCAGCACTGCAGAACAGATGCCCCATGTTCTCCGTCCCGACAGATGGAGACAGCGTCAGGAATATTGTGGCATCGTCAACTACACTGGGCTGGGGGTGGATATGGATGAAGGAGAAAGATGGGCGTGTTTGGCTCATTTCCAAAATGCCCTGCACCAGCCACTGTCCTTGGACTAACAAGACAGGTGGGCGGAAAGGAAGAGAATGGGCTGAAGCAAAGGCTGAACAGCGGGTTTGCCCAGAGCAAACAGCTCCCCACACGTGGCCTTGGAGATGCTGTGCTGTGATCCACACCAAGTGTATCAGCGCCTCTCTCCCCAAAGCAACTGCTGGCGGCTGCTATATTTATCTCCTAGGAAGCTGCATCTCCCCCTCTTTTACCCCGGTAAGCAGACCTCCATAACCAAGAGAACATTTCTGGTCCTCAGTCCTTAGGAATCCATGGGGAGATTTCTCAGAAAAATAACAGCTATTGTTGCCCTGGGTCCCTGTCCTCTGGTGATACACAAACTCAGCTTCCTGGCCTGTCCCTAACTCCCACCAGCTAGATGTCCACTGAGAGGTCAAAGTCAGGGCCAATTCCAGGCAACTGCGGGGGGCGGGGGTGGGCAGCAGAAGCCATGGACTAACCAAGGAGTAACTGACCAAAAGGCGGCCTTCAAGGCCTGGTTGCAGCTCCCTGCCTCACTGGTGTGTGTCTCCTCCCTGGGGACCTCCGACTTCCCTTCCCCAGATCAAGGGACAAGCAGGGAAAAGGAAAACAGCTCTTTCCTGGCAACATTTCCTGAGCTAATCTCATTACCAGAAATGAATGGCAAAAGAAGGATGAACCCCAGAGGCCAGCGGGCCAGCCAGGAGCAGCCGCAGCCAGAACAGAGGCTCCACGGCCTGGGCAGCACCGAGAGTCTGCTTATCTCATCTTCCAGGTTCCTATCAGAGAACTGTGGATGAAGCGGACAAGAAAACAGGCCCCCTCTCTTGTTCTGAGTGCCAAGAGGCCGTGGGTGCTGTCTTTCTTGCTAAGCTCCGTGGGGTGAGGTGGTGAAGCACGGAGACTCTGGAACAGACTGCTGAGTTTGGTTCCTGCTCTGCCTCCGGGCCAGGGAACCCTGCATGTCCTCCCACCGCCCTGTGCCTCCGTCTCCTCAACTGTAATTGAGAACACTGACAACAGTGCCGGCCTCGACGGGGAGCTGTCAAGAGGAAATGAGTTAATACAGGGAAAGCTTTTAGGGCAGCACTTGGCAGATCTGTAAGGAAGAGAAGCTGACCCCTGTGGCCTGGAAGGGAGTTAGGTGAGGAAGCTCAGGTTTTCAAATGGGTCCTGGGTGGATATTCCATTCCCAGCTCCCTGGGGAGTGGTGGAAGATTTGTTTTCATACACAGCCGTGCCGACTGGCCACCGTGGCGCAGGGCTCTGTTGAGCCACAGGGAGCAGTCCTGGGTGCTGCTCCGGCCTGACGCTGCCCCACCGTCCAGGGCAGGGCACGGTACCCTGGGGAGAACACTGGCCAAAGCTCCATGGACGGGCCCTGCCCATTCATGACTAGGTGGCATCTCTGTGCCAGACCCTGACTGGTCCCTCGTGCGCTGACCCCCTGCTGCCCTCACTGACTGTGCCACTTACAGGGGTCACCGAGAGTCCCTGTGTTACTGACAGTAAGCTCTGTGCACCGTGAGAATCATCATTCCTTCTTCCGGGCCCACACATAGCTCCCAGCAGTCCAAGAAACAATAGCAGCATCTAAATGATGGAATTCATTTGAGAAAGAATCTCCAAGCAACTTTTGAAAAAGTCTCAGGGCTCAGATGCACTTGGGGAAACCACAGGGCTGGCAGCAACCACAGAGACCAGTGGCTTCCAAACTTGCTTCTGACCTCCAAAGTCATCGCTCAACTCAAGTTGACCCAGAAGCCCAGGACGTAAAACTGATAGTGCCGAGCCACTCTGGCAGGAATCGTGCCCAGGCAGCCTGCTGGACGCCTTCCCGCCTCTGCCCCAGGCCCTGCTGATCCCGAGGCAGCTCTAAGGAGCCCCTGGGCTCCCCAAAGCACTGATGGAACACCACAGATTCAGGCCAAGCTCTCCGAGCAGACAGGAGGAGACAAGTCCCACAGAGTCACTCTGCACAGATGGTGCCTGAACACAGACCTGGTTTTCTGATTCCGGGCTAACACCTCTCGCTCCACTTTGCTGTGGCTTCATCCATGGAAAATTGCAATTTAAAGAAACAAGGCTCGCTTCTGATCACCTACAACATAATCCCTAAGTATTTTACAGGCCCCTGAACCAGCCAAGTCTGAAACAGAGCCCAGCCCCGCAGGCTGGCAGAGAGAAGTTCGGAAATGAGCTACAGAGGCACAGCTGATGGTTCCACACACTTTCCTTCAGTTCTGTGGGACATAAATAGGTCTTGAAAGGCTGGGGCTGTGTGGCCGTGAGAGACCCCGGACCAGGAGGTGAGACCCCGGACTAGGAGGTGAGACCCCGGACTAGGAGGTGAGACCCCGGACCAGGTGGGCAGGAGGTGAATGCTAATGAGAGGTGGAGAGCCATGACTTCCCCCCGTCAGGCGCGGTGCCAAGCTCGGGAGGATAAAGAGGCCTGAGATATTTTTAAAGTATTTTTACAGCAGAAAAACTTTCCTACAGACTCAATTATATAACGATCAGACTCCACCTCTGAGCTGAAATTATCCATGGCCTTCAGGAAAAAAAAAATCATTTTTCCCTACATGAGGGTCACAGGTTTCTCCAGAGAAACTCTTGAGATGTACGGTCAGCAGCCCCAAGCAACTGCAAACCATCAGCCCGGAGGACTTCCCCAGGGCAGTTTGGGGCCAGGGGAGCAAACATCACGCCACTGACCCCACCATCATACGTGATGCTGTCAGGTGCAGGAGGGGCCACTCTAGGGGCTCTTCTGACCCCAGCCACAGCAGCATCCTCTCAGCTTCCCTGTCCCAGAAAGGGGTCGAGGTCACTGAAGGGGAGAGTGTGTCCAGGGGACACAATTAACCCACAGTCATCCTGTGTTGGTGGCAAACGGCAGACCGAGAAAGGCTTCTGGGCCTCAGGAATGGAGACTCTCACCCAAGAAACGACAGCCCAGATGGAAGGAACAGTCTTAGGGAGATTAACTTACAGCCCAGGTTTTCGTCAGCCTGAAGATGGGCGCGCTCTGCAATGCTGACACCACAGACATGAGAGAATGAAGGTTGTTGAGTTCTAGAAGTTTCTGGGGGGAGAAAAAAAAGATATGGAACTGATTATTTTGCTGCTATAAACAACAGAACAAAAACATGCTGAAGTGTTACCAAATGCTGTCATATTTATGAAATTCAATTACACTTAAAAATATCTCATGTAGAAAATATAGTTCTAGGAAGTTCATAGAAACCATATGCTCTTTTTCTTTCAAACTGTCAAAAGGTGAGTGTGCATCTGAAACGTGCCAAATTGCATAAGCTGACTAGTCTGGCTGCTGGACAGAAACGTGGCCTGGGATGAGGTTTGATAGTGTCCTTTCTGTTCCTTTTTTAGATGAATCTCAACTGTCCCAGCAGGCTTCTGTAAACTGAAACCCCCGCTGTGCCAACAATATCAACATGGGTCGTCTGTGATCACCTTCATACCCGGCACGAAGGAGGCTGAGGAAAGATGTTATCAATCTGCTGGGAACACGGCGCTCCATCTTCCCAGACACTGGACCATGCTTCCCTGAATCAGACCCCGAATGAATGAGAACATTTGGATTTAATTCCATCTCAGACAAGTTCCTCACCATGAGAGTGAGGGTAAGCAGAGAAAAATGCAATTGCTCTGCTCTCGGTTTTACGCTGGGGAAAAACCTGCTATCAGGACCCGGGTTCCCCTTCTCACTCTTGGGAGTCACTGAAGGCTGTGTAGCTGGCTGGCTCCATGGGACCGAGAGGTCTGGTGCCAATTCCAGTTCCCACTATAGGTGTGTCCTTTGGCAAGTCACCTAAGCCTCTGAGCCTCTACGTCTTCAGACTTAAAACAAGGAAGGTAATCATTGAGCCTCCGCTGCATGGGCCATGCATGTAACCTGCTCAACCATGGCCTGCCATCGGGAACAGCACGCAGTGCAGTGTGGGCTGCCCATTCTCCGTCAGGAAGACTTGGCCCCAACCCTACCCCTTCCTCATCACTTGCTGTGGGTACTTCCAAGCTCCGGTGCCGCTCCCTCTAGTACGTCTTTCCTGACCATGTTCCCAAGTTTAGGAGGTAGAAACCCCCCACCTGTGTGTTCCCACATAAGCCTGTGCATCTCCTCAGTGCCCTGGACTAGATTCCGCTCTCATCTGCCCCTCTCTCACCTGGGACCGTGTGCTCCCTGAGAGCAGGGGTGAAGTGGGATCTACCATCACAGCCCTCGGGGACCTAGTACAGCACAGAGCTGCTGCTGCTAAGTCGCTTCAGTCGTGTCCGACTCCGTGCGACCCCACAGACGGAAGCCCACCAGGCTCCCCCGTCTCTGGGATTCTCCAGGCAAGAACACTGGAGTGGCTTGCCATTTCCTTCTCCAATGCATGAAAGTGAAAAGTGAAAGTGAAGTTGCTCAGTCGTGTCCGACTCTTAGCAACCCCATGGATTGCAGCCTACCAGGCTTCTCCATCCACGGGATTTTCCAGGCAAGAGTACTGGAGTGGGGTGCCATTGCCTTCTCCAACAGCACAGAGCAGGGCCTAGCAAATGAGCAAATACGTGACAAGGACTATGCCTAGTCCTCACAGCTGTTCCTACCCGGGGATTTCTCCCTGACCACACTAGAGACTGCTGCATTTCACACATCTGTAACACTCCCTAACTGCTTCCTGTGGGCAATAACAGATCCTCTGAGGGAGCCAAATTTCATCCTTTGTATCTGAATTGCTGTGCTTGTCACAGGATTCCTTTTATAGCTGAAGGTCCTCTGGGAGATTATCTAGTCCACTCCTTTCATTTTATAGATGGAAAACTAAGGCCCAGAGAAAGGAGGGGATCCCATAAGACACACCCGTGGCACACAGCGTCAGCATGATGGTCCACCATCGGGAAATGGCAGAGCTTAAGGAGGAATCGTTGCAGGCCCCTCAGGTGGGGACTGTAAACTTCCAAACTGAAAGCACCAGGTGGGCTGGAACTCCATCCCACTTTCTCTCGTGGCCCAGCAAGAACTCATCGACAGCAACAAGTACCACTCAGCCCAGCACAGTTCCAGGTACTTCAGGACGTAAAAGTGTCCATGCCCCTGCATACTGACAGCCGGATGCACTTAACCTTGCTGTGAGGGACAGAGACATGCTCCGACTGACTCACTGTGAGGCCTGGGCATGGACACCCACCTCTCTAAGCCTCCCCATCCTCCTCTGAAAATGGGATGATAATAATATGAGTGTCAAATGCAATTATTTCTGTACAGCAGCCGCTATGGGGCCTGGCCAGAGAGGGGCTGCACTATAGGTGAGCTGGCCTAGGACCAGCCTGGGAAGACAACAGGTACACACAGGAGGCAGGCAGTAAGCCACACAGAAAGATGCTCTGCTGAGGCAGGTGAACCCTGTGGTCAGGGATGGTGGACTGGGAGGAGCTGGCAGGACCGTGATAAGCAAAGAGAGTGGTCCAGGAAGGCCCATGGGATTGCAGCCTGGGTTGGCAGAGAAGAAGGAAGAGGAGGGGAAAGGTGGGGTGGAGAAATGCGCCTGATGCCCAGACACTGGCCAGGACTGATCCCATCCGAGCAGGGTCGGGAGGTGGGAGAGGGGCAGAGGGGTCATCAGGCCAGGCCTCGAGCGCAGGAAGGGGTGCGGTGAGTCCTGCTGACTGGGGACAGATTGTGCAGGATGTGATGGGATCACAACCACAGATCCTGAGAGCCACCGGCACTGCCTGGATCTGAATAGGAAGGGGAACAGATCCCAGGGGTAGCCCTTGGGGTCCCGGGGAGAGTCTGTGAAAGGCCAGCTTATAAAGGATGGTTGGCTGCCAAAATCACAGGGCAGAGGGCACCTGCCTATGCGCAAACAGGGGCTGGGAGGCCACACAGGCGGTCAGGCTGGTCCCACAGATGTCTCTGCCTGGGGAAGTCAGGTCACTGCCGCTGGTCTGAACCCTGCCCCGCAGGTCCAGAGCAAACTAGCTCCCAAAGTTCCAAGGAAACACATTTCTGAGACACAAAAAGACAGGACAGGAAGGAAAGAAGTAATAATATAACAGCTTACCTTGGCTATTTTCACAAAATGGCTCAGGATTTCTGCCCTTATTTTTAAAGTCTGTGCTGTTAGAATTTCTCGTACAACCCAAAAACTGACCTGCAGAGTCAAACACAGACACACACACACCAAAAACGTTAAATGCCAGACCACCCAAGTTGCCCTGCCTACCACCTCCGTGGGACTTCCAGGAGGTGGGGAGAACACACCCTAGGGCTGAGGAGGTTTGGGGTTTCTTTATAACACCCAACCCTGCAGTGGGAGGGTCCCTGTTGTCAGCACCAGCTCTCCAACACACACAGCAATGCTGAGAGCAGAAAGTATGTCCATCCTTGTCCAGGGGACCTCCTGGGCCTCCATGACACATGGGTCTCCCTGAAGCAGGTGCAGGGAATTTTGAGATGAAACAGACAGGATTCCTGCTCAGGAGGAGACAACGGATGGATGGATGGATGGATGGATGGATGGTTGGATGGACGAATGGACAAATGGCAGACAAAGGGATATGCATGCTGGCAGTACCATCCATGATATCCACATCCCCAGCCAGACCCAAGGCAAGAAGGACTCAGCTGTATACGACCAATCGTAACCAATTTAATTTTCCAGGAGAGGTTTGCCCAATTGTTTATGTGATACAAAAGCATCTCTCAAAGTTCCGTAAAGCAATGTAGTTTAAAGGACACATTTTTCTGCAGCCAGCATATGCCAAAAGGATATAGTGGTACTTTTGGTTCAGAATATCATTCACACTTGACCATCCCCGAGTCCCTGAATCCTCTGGTGGGAACAAGAAAGTCATCCACCAGTGTCTGGTTGACTCAATGAAACAGGAGGGGCTTTCATGCCAAGAAACACTGGGCAGTGGTTTGTTTTTCTGTTTACGTTTCACGATTATAAGGACAGTTTTTTTGTGAAACCCGGATGCCCAAGAGAGCAATGACAGCACCGCAAAGAAAGGAGAGATGGACAGACTGTGGGGGATGTGTGGAATGAAAAGGAACGCTAGGCTTCTAAAACCTCTATACTGTACAAAGAATCACATAGTTAGGAATACTCCAGAGTTAACAAAGCATGTTTACTGCTGCAACTACATGCCTTCTCTTTAGTGAAATACTGTTAACCTTTCAGTAAGAAAACAAGAAAGGATGAACCAAGAATTAAAATTTGGTTTCTTACATTAAGCAGGAATATTATAGAAAAGTTTTCTCTGCGTAATTATCTGTGGTTGCCTCCAGGACATGCCTGGGTTTCCATAGAATCATTTTTTCCAAGGAACTGCCTAAAATTAAGTTCAGACTCAAATGTTTACTAGCCAGTTATGGAAGAAAGATTTTCTTGATATTAAATGATATGCCCATAAACCTTATATTTTAATACATGCATACTTTTATGCCACATAAATCTCAAGTGTGATAGTTTATATGTACAATTTAATAGATGCTTATGTGCCAAAAACTCACACATATTTAATTGCAGAGTATGGCAGAGCTGGCTATGATCTGCAGCACATGGTGTGCAGGGGCAGCTCTGGATCAGTTCAGTTCAGCAGACTTTCACAAAGCCCTCACTGTGTGCTCCAGGCACTGTGAGTCCCAGACCTGTCTGCCCTCGCCTGACACAGAGGAGACTGGAGGACGCAGGATCCTCCAGAAGTCACTGTGTTAAAAGGCAGCTGGGGACTGTGGCCACCAAGAAGTTCAGACCAAGCGAACTGGAGTGTGGGGAAGGCAATGACAGAAGAAGGCTTCCTAGAGGAGGTCAACCTTGACAGATGGGTAGACCTTCAGCAGGTACGGAGACCAGGGAGAGCTGAGTGGGCCAACAGGACTGGTATTGCAGGTGCCCCATGGGGCGGGGATAGGAGGGAAGCTGAAGCTAGAAGGGAAGCGAGGGCCAGACTGCCAGCGTCAGGAGCAACAAGGGGACACTGTGCTGCATGGGGAGAGTTCCAGAGGCTTCTGAGCACAGGGATGACAGCCTAGACCCTTTTGTGGGGGCAGGGACACCCATCAGGAAACTGATACGAGGGTCTCAGTGAGGATCTAAGCAGGTTCGAGCTAGGGCCATGCTGCAGGAGATGGAGGGAAGAGGCGAAAGAGAAGGGCATTTCAAAGGGAGAATCAGCATAGTCTTAAATTGTTATAATTCTGTTTTTTCACTACATAATTTAAGAGAAGTTTAATGCAGAAAACAAAGGGACAGAGATAAGCACAAAAGACAGAAGTCATTTGCAAAATCGTTTTCACATACAGATCCCGTTAGAAACACTGTGATATGTGTCCTTCTTGGAACATATGTTTGTCTAGTCTTAGAACATATGTCCTTCTAGTCATAGAACCGGTTTCTTTTTTTCAATTAAACTGGTATATATTAATCATACTATCACAAGGATTTTTATAAGCAAGTAAGAATATCAAGGACTTCCCTCATGGTCCAGCGGTTAAGAATTCGCCTGCCAATGCAGAGGACACAGGTTCGATCCCTGGTCTGGGAGGACACCACATGCCACGGGCAACTAAACCCAGGCACCACAACTGCCAAGACAGCGTGCCCTATGGCCTCTGCTCCACAACAAGAGAAGCCACCACAACAAGAAGCCTGCTCACTGCAACCTGAGATAGCCTGGGCGCAGCAACAGCACAGCCAAAAATAAACAAATATATGAAATTTTTAAAAAGGCAAAATAAATGAAGAGAAAGAATATTGACTTTTTTTTTAGTAGTTGCCAAGTGATTCATCTCAGGGATGTCTCATCACTAAGGAACCTCGTACTGCTGGGTAGCTTATTTCCAATTCTTTTGCTGTGATAGACACACACACACATAATTATACATATATTTTTATACATTTTTAATGAAGATCTGAGGATAAACTCTTTCAAGGTGGGGTGAATTAAAACATGTGTACCTTTTTCCAGAAGTATGTACTAAAAAACTTGGTCTCCACAAAGTTTATTTCGTTGATCCATCAAAGTTGGAGCGGAGTTGTGTTCCCTTACACAAGCCAATACCAGTTATTACGGTTCTTTTTTTTCTTTACTAACATGGTGGACAAACTAACATCTTACTGCCCTATTCTGCATTTCTTTCATGACTCCTCAGCTAACAATTTTATTTTTTTCCACTTTTTTCCTCAGCTTTTTGTTGCAAACATTTATCAGCCATTTGTACTATCTGCCTGTGAACTAAGTGCTCTGGTGCTTCAGCCACCTTTCTGTCAGGACACCTGTCCTCTAACTCTTGGTGGGTAAAAGGTCTCTTATATCACAGTGAACACGTTGCCCCTTTGTGAGTCACACGGTGCACTGGGAGCATGGAGAGACTGGTGCATACACTGTTTGGGAGGGAGGCTATAAAACTGAAAGGGCCATTTCGAAGAGCAACGTGAATGTGTCTCTCAAAGACACATTAAAGTTATATTCTCCCTAGAATATTTATCTTACAAAAATGTAGAAATGTAAAGGGATATGTGCATGCCGGTACGCCAAAGCACTGTTTATAAAGCAGAGGAACAGGCCCATCAATAGCGGGTAGGCGGCATAAATAACACCATCGCCTCACACTTTGGAAGGAAGTCATTATGGAATGAAGGGGACAGTTTATCTACAAGGATTATTTGAAATTCTTCTGCATAGGAGGTTTGTCTAGTCTCCCCCATTTGTTTAAAGGGACTTAATGAATATTTATTTTACACTTTTGGGTTATGATACTATGTTATTTACTTCATAACTATGTTATTTATTTCATACACAAAGCCATTTCAGCTTCAGCTACTGAGAGCTGGCTTTGACACGCCCTCAGCACTGCTTGGTAGGTTTGTTTGAGCACTTTTTTACTCTCTGCAACTACAAGATGTTACGGGACTTCCCTGGTGGTCCAGTGGTGAGGAATCCGGCTGCCGATGCAGGGGACATGGGTTTGATCCCTGGTCCAGGAAGAGCCCACGTGCTGCGGGGCAACAAAGCCTGTGCACCACAACTAGAAAACAGTCCCCACTCACGGCAACTAAAGAGAGCCAGAGTGCAGCAACAAAGACCCAGCAGAGCCAATAATTAATTTTTATTAATTGTATTAATAAATTTTTATAAATTTTAATTAATAATTAATTAATGAGCTACAGGCTCATCCTGTACATTTCTTGCCCCAGTCTGAAACCAGCCATTTCTCCAAGGAGCCTTAGCTCTTTTTATTAGATAATGGAATTAGAAAACAAGATCTGGGGGCATATATGCTTGAGCTACTGAGATATCACTGTTTCTAGGTCCTCTCAGATGGCAGAGCAAGGAAATGTGTGTGTGTGTGTGCGCACGCGCGCCTGTAAACGCACTATCTCTTGTATATACACATACCTATAAACATTTCTATATCTAACCATCTGTATCTATACTAAACTAAATGAGTTCACACTAATGTCTCCAACTCTAATCCATCACCATATGGATCATTCTAGCCTTCTCCTCCTGTTTGCCTGTAACTTCCCACTCCAGCAGGTGGCAGAAACCTGGTTCCCGCCATCTGCCACCCAATTCCTTAACTGTTCAGTTCCAGTGTTCACGCATAATGGCTTCAGAACTGTTGCCCACCCCTACTTGGGAAACGCCTTTACTAGAGGCTAAGACTCACAAACAGGTCCTTTCGTCTTTAGTCTCTCAGGCGCCCTTCATTTCCAGCTTCTTAGGCATGCACCTTTTCCCCTCGCCCTTCTCAGGTTCATTTCATACATTTATAATCCAGTTCGGCTCATGTGCTATGTTCCACATTCCATCCTAGGACCCCTCGATCTCCAGAATGCATTTTCTAAAATCTGCGTACGCTAAGGTTTACTCTTAGTGCTATCAAGTTCTATGGGTCTCCACAAAAGCACAGTGGCGTGTATCCACCATACAGAATCAAACAGAATAGGGTCGCCATCCTAAAAATTGCCCTGTTCTTCACTTACTCAACGTCTCTCCTGCTCACGCCTCTGGCAAACACGGATCTGCTCACCATCGCTACAGTTTTACCTTTTGCAGAATTTTTTTCAGCATTTCCCCAAACTTTTTTTTTTTAAATGGGGTAGGTAATCACATTTATGTTGCCTTCTCAGACTATTTTTCTTTCTTTTTTTGGCCACATTGGGCTACTTGCAAGATGTTAGTTCCTGTGCCCTTGGCAATGAAAGTCCTAAACACGGGACCTCCAGGGAATTCCCCAGACTGACTTCTTTCACCTTGTTATATGTATTTAAGATTCTTCCATGTCTTTCTATGGCTTGAGAGTGTATTCTTTCCTTTTTTTTGGGAATGAATACTATTTATTCCATTGTATGAATTTACCAATCTGTCTATCCTTTTACCTATTGAGGGACATCTTAGTTACTTTCAGTATTTGACCATTACAAATAAAGCTGCTATAAACAACTGTGTGTATCTGCGTGTATGTGTACAGGTAGACTTAAGATTCCAAATAAACTGGATAAATATCGAAGAATGCAATTGCTGGACTGTACCATTTTTTCATTCCCACCAGCAGCAAATGCGAGTTTATATTGCTCCAAATACTTGCCAAGAATTGGTGTTGTCAGGTTTGGTGTAGTTGGGTTTTTCTGCTTTTTTTTTTTTTGGTTTGGAGGACTTTTTTCTTTTTGTATTTTAGGCATTCTAAAAGGTTGTAGTGTTTTGCATTTTCCCAACGGCAAATAATGTTGAGCATCTTTTCATATGTTTATTTGCCTTTGGTACATCTTCTTTGGTGAAGTATTTATTCAGATCTTTGACCCATTTTTTAATTGGGTTGCTTTCTTATTGTTGAGTTTTAAGAATATATACTGGATTCAAGTCTTATCAGATATGTGTTTCACGAATATTTTCCCCAGGCTGTGCTTTGTCTTTTAAATCTCCTGTGTCTTTTGCAAAATATAAGATTTTAATTTTAATAAAGCCCAGCTTACCAATTCTTTTCTTTCATGTACTGTGCTTTGATATTATATCTAATAATTCATCACCAACAGTCATGTAGATTTTCTTCTATGTTTTCTCCTAAAAGTTTTATAGTTCTGTGTTTTACCTTTAGGTCTATGGTCAATTTTGAGTTAATTTTTATGGAAGGCCTAAAGTCTTGCAGGTTCATTTTTTCAAACACACAAAAATACTTCCAACTGTTTCAGTACTGTTTGTTCAAGAAACTACCCTTTCTCCACTAACTGCCCTCAAGCATTTGTCAAAGGTCAGTTGCCTATATTTGTCTGGGTCTAGTTCTGGGCTCTCTATTCTATCAACCTAGGTATCTATTCTTTTGCCAGTATCATACTGTCTCAATTACAATAGCTTCACAATCAGTCCTGAACTCAAGCAGTGTGAGTCCTCCAACTTTGTTCTTTTTCTGGTTATTCTAAGACTTTAGCCTTTCCATGTAAACTTTAGAATCAGCTTGTTGATATTTATGAAATAGTCTCAAGACACATGGGTTCAATCCCTGGGTCGGAAAGATCCCCTGGAGGAGGGCATGACAACCCACTCCAGGATTCTTGCCTGGAGAATACTGTGGACAGAGAAGCCTGGCGGGCTACAGTCCATGGGGTCACAAAGAGTCGGACACGACTGAAGCAACTGAGCACGTTGCTTCAGCACATGAAATAGCTTGCTGGGATTTTTTTAAAATAAGTTTATTTATTTATTTACTGCTGGCTGTGCTGGGTCTTCGAAGAAGGCAATGGCAAGCCACTCCAGTACTCTTGCCTGGAAAATCCCTTGGACGGAGGAGCCTGGTAGGCTGCAGTCCATGGGGTCGCTACGAGTCAGACATGACTGAGCGACTTCACTTTCACTTTCATTCACTGGAGAAGGAAATGGCAACCCACTCCAGTGTTCTTGCCTGGAGAATCCCAGGGACGGGGGAGCCTGCTGGGCTGCCGTCTATGGGGTCACACAGAGTCAGACACGACTGAAGTGACTTAGCAGCAGCAGCAGCAGCAGTGCTGGGTCTTTGGTGCTGCTTGGGCTTTTCTCTAGTGGTGGAGAGCAGGGGCTACTCTCTAGTTGCAGTGCGTGGGCTTCTTCTTGTGGGGGCCTCTCTCAGTGCAGAGCACCATCTCTAAGGCATGCAGGCTCAGTAGTTGTGGCTCCCGGGCTTCAGAGCACAGGCTCAATAGTTGTAGCGCATGGGCTTAGTTGCTCCGTGGCTTGTGGGATCTTACCAGATCAGGGATCAAACCTGTGTCTCCTGTGCTGGCCCGCGGATTCTTAAGCACTGAGCCACCAGGGAAGCCCAGCTTGCTGGGATTTTGACTGAGTTGAATTGAGTCTACAGATCAAGCCGGAACAAACTGACATCTTAATAATGCGTATTCTAATATCTGAAGACAGAATATCTATTTCAATCTACTTTGACTTCTTTCATTAGGGTTTTACAGTTTTTCACATATAGAACCTGTACACACTTTGTTAGAGTTACACCTAAGTATTCCTTGTGTGTGTGTGTGTGCATGCACTGCTGTAAACGGTGGTGTTGTTTTTTAATTTCAAATTCCAATTCCTCATTGCTGGTCTACAGAAAAGCTTTTATATTGATCTTGTGCCCTGAATCCTTGGTATACTCACTTATTAGTTCCAGAAGTTTTTAAAATAGATGTCTTTAAGATTTTCTGCACAGATAATCACCCTTTTAAAAATATATTTACTTATCTTGGTTGAGTGGGGTTGCAGCACAGATCGTCCACTGCGGTGCAATGGCTCAGCAGTTGCAGCATGCGGGCTTTTCCAAGGCATGTGGGATTTTAGTTCCCTGATCAGGGTACCCTGCATTGTGAGGTGGGTTCTTTACCACTGGACCTCCAGGGAAGTCCTAATCATGTCATCTTCGAATAAAGACAGTTTTAGTTCTTCCTTTTCAATCTCAGTATCTTTTATTCCCTTGTCTTACTGCACTAGCAAGGACTTCCAGTTTGATGTTAAATGGAAGTGGTGAGAGAGCACGTCCAATCTTAAAGGGAAAGCATTGAGTGTCTTAATGTTAAGTATGATGTCAGCTGTAGGATTTTCCGTAAATGTCTTTTATCAAGTTGAGGAAGTTGCCCCTCTATTCCTAATTTGCTGAGAGTTTCTTTCTATTATGAATGCATGCTGAATTTTGTCAAATGCTATTTTTGAGTCGACTGATAAGATGTTACGCTTTTTCTTCTTTAGCCGGTTAATGCAGTGGATTACACTAATTCGTTTTCAACTGCTGAATCAGTCCAGGCACACACAGAATACACACCTCTTGGTCATGGTGCTAGCAGGCTTGTAAAACGCATAAGCTATTACCATCACGATCACTGTTTTGGTGGGAGAGCTAGCACTGGAGTTAAGGTACTGGGGCCTAAGATATCCCCGGGGAATTTTCACAACAGTATTAGAAGTGAATAAAGCAGAACAGTTATGAACACAAAGAGCTTTAGCTAATCAACCACAAATGAAAACAATCAAAGCATAAAGTAAAGAAAAATCCCAGGTTTTAGAATGCTATCTTTTCTTATGAGAAAGTGACTTTTGCTACAAATTTCTCAATAAGCCCGCTCATGGTTTCCTTAGAAACCTGGAGTAAGATGGGAAAGCAGAGGTCCCAGCCTCTCCCTGCCCCTACCACTGGATTCCTGGCACTGCAATGAAACACTGTCTGGTCTCTGCCTGAGCCTCCATGGGCAGGGAACCACCCTGTATCAGGAGAAACCAACCGCCTACCCACTTCTATCCCCTGTTCCCTGCACTTACTGATTAGGCCCCACAGGTTCTATTCAGTCCGTTTCCCCATAAGGACCCCTCAATTACTTTAAAACCTTAATTACCTCCTCCCCAAGTCTTCACATTCCTAGATCCTTCCTCTGATCCTTGTATAACATGCTTTCTTTCCCTTCAGCCTCCAACCCTCTGATCGCTGTGCACCCCTGTGTGACAGACACTCTACACCCCAGTCTTCACGTGGGGTGCCGAGGGCCAGACATACCTAACTGTCTAGGAGTGGTTGGATAAAGCATAGGAAAGTGGGATTATCACACACCTATTAGAACTGAGCCATTCCAGTTTAAACTTTTAATTTAAATTTTAAAAGAACGACAATACCAATTATCGGCAAGAATATGACGCAACACAAGCTTTCCTTCATTGCTGGTGGGAATGCAAAATGGTACAGACACCATCCAGTACTGTACTCCTAGGTATTTACCCAGTTTATTTGAAGTCTTATGTCCACACACCAAAAAAAACAACATGCAAATGTTTACAGCAGTTTTATTCATAATTATCAAAAACTGGAAGTCCTTTGATAGATGAATGGATAGACAAACTGGTAAATCCAAACACCGAATAGTACTCACTTAAAAAAAAAGCCATCAAGCCATAAAAATACATGGATGAATCTGAAATGCATGTGGCTAACTGAAAAGACAGTCTGAAAAGGCTACATACATATGCGTCCCCTCTTTCTCAGAGTCTGGAAAAGTAAAGCTTTAGAGATACCAGGTAGACCAGCATCTGGACCACCGCCTTCCTCTCCACAGCAAATTCTGCCTTATTCTTTGGGCAACTTCAACATCCCCTGAGACCGTGACCTTGAGGCCTTGGTCTCAAGGTGATGGTCCATGGCCTCAAGGTCACGGTCATTTCAGCAGCTATTACCACCCACCACTCCAGTCACCTGCTTCTCCTAACTACCAAGGGCTGCCCTGCATCAGAGACCTGAAGTTCCAGTCTCGGGCCATAACCTTTAAACCTTCTAGCCCTCACTTTCTCCTTGAGTTCACCCCCACCCCTGTGCCCACCCTTCCCTCTCACCAGACTCTGGAGTCCCTGGCAACCCTTCCCTTCTTAAAAGCAGACAGATCCTCTATCATCTGTCACTTCAGTCCCTTGCCCTGTGGTCCTTCAAAAATAATCTGCTTTGGTAATTGTGGATGGATCCAACCACTTACCTTCCTGTGCCCCTTTCTTTTGGTTGCAAAGTGCAACTAGAATAAAACCATCCACCCTCATGCCCTGGGGCCACTTTAAAAGCCACAATCTCTATTTCATCTGGTCCACTGGCTCTGTCCATGAGTCTTTCTACATTTCCAGGGTCAGTTTTCTCTTTTCCCTGGAGTGGCTTTTTCAAGCTTTCCCCTACCCCCTCCAGCATCCCTGCTGTGTCCCCAGCTTCACCTCCAATTCCTTGGAGAAATGAGGGGCCACGAACCTCCTCGCACCATACCTACAAGCAGACCTGTGTCTGTCTCTTTCCTTTCTGCAGACTCGCCTTTTAAACACAGAATGCCCAGGTCCCGGCCTCTCCCACCTTTGCTGGAACTTCATTTCATTACATATACCCGCTGTCTTCTCTTTAATTTTTCCTGGTCTACTGGCTCCTTCCATTCAAAATAAGAACATCCCCAAGGCTCTTTCCGCTGAAAAGAAAATAGGACTATTACCACCTCCCTGAAAGTCTTCAGTCCCTCCAGCCACTCCTCATCTTTCTCATTGGGAGCATCGCCTACATCTGCTCTCTCCATTCCCCCACACCTCCTACGGCTCAGCTTGCTACAGCCCAGCTTCTATTTCACATCCCCACAAAACAGCTCCTGCTGAGCCCACCACCGCCGTGCTGCTAAGACCTTCTTTCCAGTCCTTTTAACTGACCCATTCTGTAGCATCCCTATACCCTTGAGACCTTGATTTCCAAACACCACCTTTTCTGGGGGATCGTCTCGTCCCCGGGCTGCTCGTTCTCAGCCCCCTCTCCTCTGCCCTGCCCGCTCTCATGGGGACTTCTGTTGCTCCCAGGGTGACCTCATCCACTCCTGTGCTTCGGATGCGGCTGATTCAATACCTGCATCTCCATGCTGGATCTTTCCCCTGACTCCCAGATGCAAACATCTGATACCTGCTGCACGGCTGAACTCACACGTCCAAACGCTTCTCATCTCCTCCCTCACAGCTGCTCCTCCTCTGTGCTCACTATCTCAAAGACAGACGCTGCCAAGGACCACAGGGACCCTCCGTGCACCTCCTGTCCTCTCCCTCCGCATCCCATCGATCACCAACAGCTGCCGTTTGCTCTCAGTACTCTGCTGAGTGCTACCAAGGACCACAGGGGCCCTCCGTGCACCTCCTGTCCTCCCCCTCCGCATCCCATCGATCACCAACAGCTGCCGTTTGCTCTCAGTACTCTGCTGAGTCCAGCCACTGAACATCTCTGTGCCTCAGCTGGACGAGAGGGCAGACTCCCATCCAGTCTCCTGGCCTCCCTTCCTACTGCCCACACCTCTCCTCTGGTTTTCCCATCCTAATGCTGACTCCCCTGGACTGTCAGCCCCTGCATTACTTCTGTCCCTACTGCTAGACCGTGAGAAAGTTTACTATTGACCACCCTGGACCAAAGACAGAGTCTGGGACATGCTCAGTCAATGTCTATTAAATAAATAAATGAATGTAACTAGAAGCAATGAGCCTCAAATGAAAGTGGGTTTATACAGTGAGGAAAGAACAGTTGTTGGGAGGTAGATTTTGGAAGGGAAAATGCTAACACTGCCTCCAAGCTCTGTTATAAATGAGGTCTAGAAGAACCAGGGGGATCTATTGGAGTCATGTTCAGAAAAATGGGGGAGGCCCTTCAACAGAGAAACTCACCAGCTATGTGACTTTGAGCAATTTATTTCATTTTCTAGAACCTCAGCTTTCTCATTCACAAAATGGGTTTAAAATATCAGCCTCAGTGGGCTTTATGAAAACAGAATCAAATGCAGGTTAAATGCTCAGTACAGTGTCTAACTCAGGTGAGCTGAGCCTAAGTGCTCAATAAACATTTATTTTATGAGTCTTGATTAAAGCCAAGAAGGAGTGGGAACATTCAGAGTTAGGCTAACGACGGGGGTTGGGGGCAGGTTGGGGGAAGGGGGCAGTTAGAAGAGTGATGGGGTATCAGCAAGAAAGCCCCGAGCAGGATGGAAGAGTGCAAGAGGGAAAAGGGTCTGCGGGGGCCCTGCCATCACTCTCAGCTACTTCCTGCCCAAGCACTGACTTTCCTGGAGGAACTGCCAGTCCTCCAATCTCACTCCCTGCCACCCAGGCCCCTATCCGCCTCCACCGGAAGGCCTGCTTCTGAGACTTGGCCAGTCAGAGCCTCCTGTTTCCGGTCAGGGCCATGAGGTCAGGGTGCACAGCAGAGGATCCAAACCAGGGCCATCAACCCCGGAGTCTCAAGTCCAGGACGTGGAATGGAAAAGAGGCAGGTCTTTTCTGCAGGAGCTGCCCTCACAGGGAGCTGCTGACAGCTGTCTCGGAACCAGAGAGGAGGAGGCTGCTTGTGGGGAGCCGGCATATAGGAAAGTGGGACCTCCAGGTGGAGACAGCAGTACCGCCTGAAAGTGAAAGTGAAGCCACTCAGTCCTATCCGACTCTTTGTGACCCCATGGACTGTAGCCAGCCAGGCTCCTCTGTCCATGGGATTCTCCAGGCAAGAACACTGGACTGGGTTGCCATTTCCTTCTCCAGGGGATCTTCCCAACCCAGGGATCGAACCCGGGTCTCCTGCATTGCAGGCAGACGCTTTATCTTCTGAGCCACCAGGGAAGCCCCATAACTTGCTGCTCTTATGGTATCGTGTGTCTGTGTGCCATGTCACTTCAGTCGTGTCTGACTCTTTGGGACCCCATGGACTGTAGCCCACTAGGCTCCTCCATCTGTGGGATTCTCCAGGCAAGAATACTGGAGTGGGTTGCCATTCCCTTCTCCAGGGGATCTTCCTGATCCAGGGATTGAACCTGCATCTCCTGTGGCTCCTGCATCGTAGGAAGATTCTTTACCGTTGAGCCACAGTATCATAGCCATGGTATCATACCAGTACCACCTGAGGTCCCCCAAAATACGTGAAGTCTAACCTCTCCCTAGATTTGTTCCATGAGCCAGTAGGGGTTTCTGTCATTAGGAACTATTTGTATATATCAGTCCTGAGTAGAGTGAAAGCCACTCTCCCTGGCAAAGCATTGAGAACCTCTGCCCTGTCCAGTCTCCGCTAATATGTAACGATCTTATGACCCACACTTGGACTTGTCCAGGCCTCAGAAAAGGTTAGCAGCAGAGACCGGACTGGAACCAAGTTCTCCCAATTTCCTGTCCATCTCTTCCAAATTCTTCATCTTCAGGACACAATCCCCACCCTACTGCCAGCACTTGGGCCCAAAGCTAACCTTCCTTTCAGCTTGTAGCTCCCATGACGCTACCACCTGTATTAAAGTTAATTCTGTTTACTGTGTGTCAGGTGCTGAGCTAACTAAACCTTTTATATCCATGATTCTCATCAGATCTTCAAAAATCACTTGAAATGATTCTTCCTATTTCATAAATGAGGAAGGTCAGAAGCTGAAAGACAAGCCAAGATCATACAGGTAACAGGTCGTACATAAGATGCACACTCAGGTCTGTTAGATTCCACACAACCACAGCTTCTCAGCCTGCTGTCCTCTAAAGTATTCATGCAAAAACTCGGGGGCTGTGGGGTGACAGCAGAAAATCCAGTCACTTAACTTAAATGCACTCACTTAAATGCAAATGTATACATGTGTCTATTTATCTAAGGGCAGGTTCATAGGTGATACATCAGATTCTCAAAAAAAAAAAAAAGCCCCATGATTCAAAAAGGGTTGAGAACTTCTGGGTTTACGATGAACTCCCTGGGGCCAAGGCACAGGCCTGGCCCATAACAGACCCCTAGGGAACTCAGTCCAGCTCTTCTATCCCAGCCATTCCATAAACAAATGCTAAGGGACGCAGGCCCCATGGAGGAGCAGCCACGTCCTCCGGGGCTGACCAGAGCACTATCTCTGGTTTGGCCACAGGGAGCCTCAGATTCCCCAGCAACCTCCTTCCAATCAGCTAATCTTTCTTTTTCCCCGCCCTGGACAAAATATGCTTGAATGCCTACTAGACACAGACACTGTGCTAAGAGCTCTACCTAGATCATCTCATTTAATTTTTGAAACAACTGCGCAAAGTGAGTACTACCGTGATTTTCATTTGCAGATAAGGAAACAGGCTCAGAGAGGTAAGTGACCTGCTTGCCTTTAGTTGGAGTCTGATGAGCAACCTGGTTGACACATATGAAAGTCGGCCAGGATGGATACCAATCAGTTCATCTCAGGGAAAGCAGCTCTGGAGGCTGACGGCCTGGCCATGGGCCAGTTTTCAAGCCAGAGCTGGTACCAGGGCTGCATCTAGAAACTGCTCTCTAAGTGGCTCACAGGCCGGCAGGAAGACCATCTCTCAGAGCACCCTGTTTGGGAAAAGGCAGCTTTACTTCTGGCTTGCTTCACCCACTTGGTCCGAGCTGGACACGAAACAACTGTTTGCAGAACAAGCCGCGCTGCCCTTTGCCAAGCTGACCTGGCCTCCGCGTGCAAAGCAGATTACATCAGAGCCCCCAGTGGCCCTCCTCCAGGAGTGCTGTGGCTGATCAGAGGTGGGACTCAGCTGGCTCCCAGTCAAATAGTTTTGCTAAGGAAACTCTGAATCCCCTGATAGTGTGTACACATCTGGTTGTTTTTAAAAGACTAAGCTCAGTTGAAAAGGAAAAGATTTTGAAAATAAAGAGTGAAAGAAAAACCACCAACACAAAAGCCTTCAGAATTTCTCTTTTCAAAACAAACGATGTACAGTCCCTACCGCAGATGTAGCTAGGCCTTCTGTAGTTCCTACTGTATCTCATAAAACAACGGTAATGCGAACTCCAGCCCTGATCAGCTGACTACAAGCTGATGCCTCTCTGGGGGCTCCCGCTGTGCTCGGGGTGGTAGCCAGATGAGGCTGGAGAGGCTGAATAACGGTGATGCATAGCACCCGGCATTTCCGAGAGGGATGGCCCAGCTGGAGGGAAGGCCCAAAGGGAACCCAGGCCCAACACTCCGGGCTCCAGTCACGTACGCTGTGCAACCTCTAGGCCACTGTCCTCATTTGAAACCAGAAAAACAGAACAAAGAGGAAAGGCTGTCAATAGCCCCATTTGGAGGTTTGGTCTACTCAAGGGGGTCGTGCAGGGTACTTTCTACTGAAGATCATGTTCTGGCAGGTCTGTCTGAGCAATCAGAAGCCCACCCCCCCACCAACCCCCCGGGCTCAGTTGGTCCAAGTCCCTGATAACATTCCTTTAGGTGGGGATGCAGCTTCATACCTGGAGCAAAGGTTCTGAGTGAGCCTTGTTGGTCTATAGTAGGAGCATGCGTGGGGCCAGTGACCAGGTCATCAGGAATTCAAAGAAATTCAATTCAAGGAGCATTTCTTGAGCACCTCATTCTTTCATTCTACACATACTTACTGAATACAGCTGACACTGGGTAAGGTGGTAGGGGAAACAGAGATGAACAAGACAAACACACTTCCTGCCCTCATGGAGCCCAAAGACTGGCAAGGAAGATGGAGACTAAAGAGCTACACGAAATGCGGACAGACGGGGAAAGGACCACACGGAGAAGCGGAGGAGCAACAAGGGGACATATGCCGGGAGCCCTTACACCAGCTGGGATTCACGGAAGACTCCTGGAGAGGGTGACATTCTGGCTGAGATCAGGTGAGAACAGGGAGAACAGGATGAATGGGGGCCTCATGGGACTGAGACGTGATGCAGCAGGAAAGAGGAGGGAGGCCAGGAAGGCCGAAGCCCACAGAGTAGAGGGGAGGGACAAGAGATGAGGTCGGAGGGGTGGACAGAAGCCAGACCCACCATGCGGGACCTTGCAGGGCACATGAAGGTGCTCGGAGAACCTCAGCTTCAGTGGAACTGGAAGCCACTGAAGTGATTTCGATACAGAAAAGATGTGTTCAATTCCATCTGTTGTGTGAAAAAGGACTGTGATGGCACAAGCATGGATGAAGGTGGGGGGTTCAGGAAGAGGGGTTTGGACTGGGGTCGGTGCCTGGGAGTGAAGCCTGGAGGGGCTCCCAGCCTACGGGGGACAACAGATTACTATCTGCACGCACACGTGCAAGGGGTATTCTTACCTGGTTAAACCTCCGGGTAAAGGCCACGACGTTGGGGGCGAGACTATGTTTCTCCTTCTTACTCCATCCACAGCTGGCTAGTTCCTAGGAAGCACAGAGTCAATTTCAAACAGTGATTCCAATGAGGATGTAAATACAGATGGGCATCTACCTGGAAGGTGGGCCCAGAGGTGGGGAAGGGCTGAAACCTTGGCCATCTGTGCCCTCCCAGGGTGGGGGAAAGTCTCCTCCTCCTCTGGAGAAAGGGGCTGGGTCCACAGGTACAGGGGCATCCTGGGACTCCCAGAGGCGAAGGTGAGAAGCAGGTTATTTATCTCCACAACCCCAGCCACATCTCTCGGGACTTCTGTGCCCAAGTTATTCTCAACCCCACAGGGCCACTCTGCCAGCTCCCTGGGACTAGAAGTCCCTTCTTAATGCAGACTGTCTGATAGAGGGTATAATGTTATAATAAGCAGGATTCACCACCCCCTCCCAGGGCTAACTTAAGGTCTGGCTGAAGATTCTCATTGGCCCAGGAACATCCTCCATTTCTGGAATCAGGGAACATCCCAGGCCAAGCCCATTGCTATCAGAGAAGCTTTTGGATGACCTTGGATTCTCTCCTATCTCTCACACAAGCAAAGGGGGGCAGGAGGAGAGGTGCCCTTAATATCTTTTTCAGGAGCCTTGTCTCTTTTTTCCTAGCAGGTTTAGCATTATAATTTGAAGAATCAAATGACCTAAATATTACCTATCAGTGAGGCTGGTACCAAGAACCACCCCCCATGTGTGGGCAGGGGGCAGGAAGCCTCACTTTTTATCTCACAGAATTCTTACCATATCAGTTTTAATAACGAAAAAGAGGGCCCAGTACTACTCATCCTCCTGAATGAATGCTCTGAAAATCACTCAGTCGTGTCCGACTCTTTGCGACCCCGTGGACTATACAGTCCATGTAATTCTCCAAGCCAGAATACTGGAGTGGGTAGCCATTCACCATTCCCTTCTCCAGGGGACCTTCCCAACCCAGGAATCTAACCAGAGTCTCTTTTTTTTTATGTGCAGGAGTTTATTTGCTTTCATGAACAGCAATTTTATTTTTTTTATCACCTTTTCTTCTTAGTGTTTACTTATTTACTTTTTTAAAATTTTTTATTGGAGGCTAATTATTTTACAATATTCTATTGGTTGGTTCATGTTCATGTATGGCATAACCGGAGTCTCTTGAATTGCAGGTGGATTCTTTGTCAGCTGAGCCACCAAGGAAGCCTAAGAATACTGGAATGGGTAACCTATCCCTTCTCCAAGGGCTCTTCCCGACCCAGAGATCAAACCCAGGTCTCCTGCATTACAGGAGGATTCTTTACCAGCTGAGCTACCAGGGAAGTCCATTAATTTGGTAGCCGTTCCCTTCTCCAGGGAATCTTCCCAACCCAGGGATAGAACCCAGGTCTCCCGCATTGCGGGCAGATTCTTTACCAGTTGAGCCACCAGGGAAACCCAAGAATAGTGAGTGAGTAGCCTATCCGTTCTCCAGCGGATCTTCCCATCCCAGGAATCTAATTGGAGTCTCCTGCATTGCAGGCGGATTCTTTGCCAGCTGAGCTACTAGGGAAGCCTTGGCTCCCCTTCTGCTCCCCTTCTTTTCACAAGTAGACATGAGTCTGAGCCGCAGAGATTACCTCTGTTTACCATGATTCTCCTTGTTCTGAAATGTATATCTGGGTTTCTTCCCAAACGTATACTTGACCTACCTCTGCGCCACTGAGCCCTCCCACCACCCCACTTTACGCTTCCATCAGTCAGCAGATGTGCATCCCTGCCCTTTTGAAGCATAATTGTGAAGACAAGGGCTTCTCTCCCAGGTGGACCCTAAAGCCAGCTCTGAAATGTATGGGCTAAAATCTGACAGAAAAGAGAATCTGTAAAACTGATGTTCAAGGACTGATTGCTGCCCACTTGCTGGTGACAGATCCCCCCTTTGTGTTTTCCTCAATGCTTTAACAAACAGCAGAAGTTATATACATATCCATAGGAGGGGGGTGCACATCGCACGTGTGTAAGTGCTCGTTTAATTCAGTGCTTGGGTCTTATTTTCACACCGTAAGAAACGTAGGAAGGCATTCTCAAAGGGAGCAGTGTGAACCTAACAGACAGAGTAAGGTCAGAGTCTGCCCTCCACGTATCAGCTTCATTCTGAGGAGAACCTCAATTTTCTCATCTTGAAATGGGTATGATGATATATTTACCCTGCTCTTGAGAACAGGTAAGTGAGATTAAAGCACACACAGGGCACCTGGTATGTAGCAATTACTTGATAAAGGTCACCCCCCTCCCCTTCCCAGGGTCAGCCACATGCTGTCAGACATGACTTTAACTCCAAACACTCCCTTCTTTATTCCACATGTGCTCTCACTGCTATCTTGAATTACTCACAAAAATCTATCATTATTTCATTTTGCTGATGTCATGCAGGCAGGAACCAAAGCAGGTACTTAATACATCTGCCCCAAATTTGCTTGATTTTAACATTCCTAAGAACTTGATTTAAAAACTGAATGTAGGGACTTCCCTGGTGGTCCCGTGGCTAAGACACTGCGCTCCCAATGCAGGGGGCCTGAGTTCAATCCCTGATCAGGGAACTAGACCCCACATGCCACAACTAAGACCCAGCATGGCCAAATAAATAAATAATAAATAAAAACTATGTGCAATTCTTGGGCCCTTTCACGCTACAAGACACGTCACATTCAAAATTAAAACCTCAACAGGGCAAAACACTATGTTTGGGAGATCCCTTGATAAAAGAGAGA
This sequence comes from Moschus berezovskii, assembly GCF_049115385.1. NCBI lineage: Eukaryota > Metazoa > Chordata > Mammalia > Artiodactyla > Moschidae > Moschus > Moschus berezovskii. The sequence goes on from NC_142470.1 coordinate 9,060,385, forward strand.
GTCCTTTCTTTGCTCCGAATCCCAACCCTGTCACTCTTTTCCTTGGGAACCACTTTCCTGGCATCAGTTTCATCGAGACGGAGGAAGAAGAGAGGGATGCTGAGACTAACCCTACAGAGCTGTGATGGAGACCAAGAGAGACAAAGCCCAACAAAGGAGGGGACACACAGGGCACAGGCCTGGCTCACAGCAGACTCATCTGGGGAATGCACAGGGCATGAGCCTTCCTCACTGCTGAAATCTCCCAAAACCGGTACAGAGACTTATCAAGATGCCAAGCGAAATAAGACCATTCTAACTGCACTAAAACAAGTCCTGGGCCCAGCCTCTTTGGCACTATTCCTCTTCTGTGTTTTGGCCTTATTGGAATACAAGAGATTCCATCTGTGTGAAGCGGGTTTGGAACATGTGAAGTAATAGAGCAACACTCCTCCAGTCACTAATGCCTAAAAAAGGTCTACGCTATGGAACTGATTTGAGCATTTAATTAAGTTAAAATTGACCAGAGGAGACGGGGCTGGTTCTGGAAGGGAGACAAGGGGCTGGGCTGAGGCTGGTAAGGCCCTTGTAGCCTGCATGCTGAAGAGCCAGGCAGCTGTCCCTGGGCCGCATGGGGCCCTGATCTTGCCCAGGCTGCCCCTGGTTCTGAGCTCTGTCGAGGTCCACTGGACATGGAAGGACAGGAAGAACCCGGTCAGTCCTCGCCAGCTTCCTGTAGCACCTCTCCTCCATCATGTGGCTGTTTCCCTGGGTTTTTTCTGCCACTAAATAACCTGCCTCTTCTCCCTTCCTCGGGCTTCAGTGGAAGACAGGTCCTGTCTTCATAGGACCCATCTCCTGGGCTCTGGCTCCCCTGCCCTCCCTGCTCAGAGCTCTTGCTCTAATGTCTTCTCTTGTACCTGTATCTTCAAACCTCTTCCTCTCCAGTTTCTTCCCTGCTAGCATTTTAAGAGGCTTAACATAAGCCTCTCTGGCTAATCATAATGGTGATGACATATCACCTTGACAATAATAACCAAGGCCATCTTTTCCCGACCTCCGGCTCCTCCAGCTTCCACGCACTCTCTTTCTCCCCTTTTCAGGCACCTCTCTTGAAAGCGTTCCTGGCCACCTCCTTCTTGACCCCCTGGGCGGGGAACCCCTCTGTTTCCCACTCTCTGTCCTCGCCCCTCAGTTCTGCACTCTCCTGGTTGTCTTCTCACCTCTTGTGCCACGGCCCCCCAATTCCGAGTGGTTTTTCAGTTGCTTTATTCTTTTCTGCCACATGTCCCTCAAGTAGTGAAAGTGTTAGTCACTCGGTCATGGGGTCGACTCTCTGCGACCCCATGAACTATAGCCCAGCAGGCTCCTCTGTCCGTGGAATTCTCCAGGCAAGAATACTGGAGTGGGTTGCCATTTCCTTCTCCAGGGGATCTTCCTGACTCAGGGATCGAACCCAGGTTTCCTGCATTGCAGGCAGATTCTTTACCATCTGAGTCACCAGGGAAGCTCCCCATGTTTCCCAAGGCCCACCTAAACCCGTCCAAGGTCACCGTCCAGGAAGGTGTCTGCATCCCTTCCAGGAAGATCACACTTCCCCATGGCTTCCAGCACATGCCCGTGTCCAGCCCAAGTTTCTCTTCTGACTCCAGACCAGTAGAGTCAGCCACCTCCTGGCCACACCTTTCTTGGCCTCCCACAGACACCCTAAAATCAGAAAGCCCAGAACCAAAAGGGTGTCTAATCAGCTGCTTTAAATAAAGAACACCTAAAGACATGAGAATCATTTAGACATTCAATCAAAGGACAGTGTTTATAATAAACTGTCCATGGAAAAACCCCTAGCCAGTATAAAAACAATTTTGTCTTAATATCCCCATCTGTAAGCACTCCTGGGTGAGAACAAGAGTCAACACTGGTCTCCGCTCACCCAGGAAGCTTCTCTGGCCACCAGCTTTGTGCTTAGGGTTTTAGGAGTCAGATGCCCTGAGGTGGCCTGAGAAAGGCCTGACCGGACTGTGTCTGGGGTCAGTGAGGTAAGGAACTGGAAGAGGCGAGCTGGGGAAGGGGACAAAATTCTCCCAGAAGGCTCCCACAGGATCTAAGCCACTGAGCCACAGGCAGCCACACAAGGCCCTTCCATGCATGAGCTAATTCTATCTACACTCTTCTCCAAATTACATTCCTAAAACATGCCCACGTGGAAAATGTCCTACCTCAAGGGAAGGTCACTAACCCTGACCTCAGGGACCGCCACCACGCGGCACCAGCCAGGGACACCACATCGCCGTCCTGCTTGACGGCGATCTCCCCCCTTACTGTCTCCACGCCTCTCCCCACCCCTCCCAGCCTGCCCTCTGGAACACTCTTCAGAAGAAGCAGCGGGACAGTCATGCACTAGTCAAAGGAGTTTTAGAAGCACCCAGGGAGCAGGTGGCCCACTGAGGTAGTGGAGGGAGACAGCACCAGTTTGTGGGTTGGCAGTGGGGGTCTAAGGAACAAGGCATTTCAGAGCTCTTATACCTCACTGCTGGGAACGCAAAATGGTAGAGCCATTTCGGAGGGCCATTTGGCAGTTTCTTTTAAAAAAAAAAAAAAAATCTTGTTTTTTTGGCTGTGCCAAGTCTTAGTTGGAGCATGCAGGATCTTGAGTTTCGGCAGGCAAACTCTTCGTTGCAGGACGTGGGATCTAGTTCCCTGCCCAGAGATGGAACCCAGGCCCCCTGCATTAGGGGAACAGAGTCTTACTCACTGGTCCGTCAGGGAAGTTCCTTGCAGTTTCTTTTTCATTTTAAGTGTACGTTGAGCAAATGACCCAGCAATCTCACTAAAGCAAACATCTGTCCACAGACTAAAGAAACATGTGCATGTTTATCTCAATTTCCTCAAACTGAAAACAGCCCAGATTTCCATCAACTGGTGAAGGGGAAAACAAATTGTGATGCACTGTTATAACCAACCACCACTCAGCAATAACATGTCTGAGCTACTGATACAGGCATCAGCACAGAAGAATGTCGAAAACCGTGCTAAGTGAAAGGAACCAAACAGAAAAATATTATAGGGTTCCCCTCTTACGACATTCTGAGGACGGGGACGACTACAGGGACAGAAACTACGTTACTGCCTGCCGGCGGCACAAGGAACAGGCCACAGAGAAGTTCTGAGGGGCCAGGCGAGTTCTCACCCCGGGTCCTGGCGGTTCCGCCAGAGAATGGCAGTCCTGCCTACTTCATCCGCAATTTCCCTTTCTGCAGTTTCAGTTACCTGCAGGTCCAAACATATTAAATGGAAAATTCCAGAGATAAACAATTCACACGATTTAAATCGTGCGCCGTTCTGAAGGGTGATGACATCTCGTGCCCTCCAGCTCTGCTCCGCTCAGGACATGAGTCATCCTTTGGTCCACCGTGTCCTGCCTGCTCATTAGTCACTGAGTAGCAGGCTCAGTTACTAGACTGATTGTTGTGGTGTTGCAGGGTTTGTGTTCAAGTAACCCTTATACTTATTAATGGCCCAGGGATCTTCCTGTCGGTCCAGTGGTTAAGACTCTGAGCTTGCACTTCGATCCCTGGCCAGGGAACTTAAGATTCCACATGCCACACGGTGCAACCAAAAAAAGGAAAAGAAAAAATAAATAAATAACGGCCCCAAAGCACAGGAGGAGTGATGCTGGCGATTGGGATACACCAAAAAGAAGCTGTAAAATGCTTCTTCTTTAAATGAAAAGGTGAAAGTTCTTGACTTAATAAAGATAGAAAAAAAAAAATACACTGAGGTTGCTAAGATCTACAGTAAGAACAAATCTTCTAGCTGTGGAATTGGGAAGGAGAAAGAAGAAATTCATGTTAATTTTGCTGTCGCCCTTCAAACTACAAAAGATATAGCCACAGTGCACGGTAAGTGCCTAGCTAAGATGGAAAAGACATTAAATTTATACAAGATTTTGAGAGACACCATATTCACCTAACTTTTAGTATAGCATCTTGTTATAACTGTTCTATTTATTATTGGTTATTGCTGTTAGTCTCCTACTGTGCCTAATTTATAAATTAACCTTTATCATAGGATGTATGTAGCATAGGAAAAAACATAGTACATGTGGCCTTTGAACAACGCAAGCTTGAACTGCACAGGTCTACTTTCACACAGGTTTTTTCCATAAATTCTAGAGCAGTACATGATCTGCAGTTGGTTGAATCTTCAGATTCAGAATCTTGGATATGGAGGAACCAGGTACTAGGTGCTCCCCATGGGGACTGAGAACCCCATGGACTGTGGTCCGCCAGGCTCCTTGGTCCATGGAATTTTCCAGGCAAGAATACTAGAGTGGGTAGCCATTTCCTTCTCCAGGGGATCGTCCCGACTCAGGGATCAAACCCTAGTCTCCTGCACTGGCAGGCAGATTCTTTACCACTGAGCCACCTGGGAAGCGCTTAACTAGTATATGCACATTTAAATAATATGTATTTAAAATGTTTACATATTGTATATTTTAATAGTTGCACATATTTAAATATTTTATGTTTCCTCCAATATTAGACAACCGATGGATAAAAAGAAAAGAGAATCTACAGGTCCTTGATGCGAGGCATATTCTCTCCTGAATGGCCCTGGGTCGTTAGAAAATGAAATGCAACACCGGCAGGCCACCTGGCTTGGCCCCAAATGACATCTACACATTTACATTTATGTAACCACAAAAGTGAATGCTGCCTGTTGGTTTGCGACTTTTAAAGTCAGTCTAAGGAAGGACTGAAGGACTTGGTGCAGCTGCAAAGTGTCTCAACGTTAATTTAATTCACTTGACGATGTAAACATATAGGGGACAGAGGTGGTCAGTGGAGACGAAAAGGAGAAGCATAGGAAGTGAGCAGTCAACGGACACTATGTAAGGCTGATGAAACAAGAAACAGAGGTTTCAGCGCACCAGATAAAGTTCCAAAAATAACCAGTGGAAGAGAATCCTCTGGGGAGAGGACTGGGGTAAAAGATCAAAGCCTTACTTTATAAGCTCTTCTCTACTATCAGAATATCAAGATATGACGACTTTGAAACAAACTTTAATAGGTGACATGTTACAATACTACACACTGTAAACTTTCTAAAATAAAATTTTAACAGTTGAGTAAACACTCAAATTACAAAATTTTATAAACTCATAACCTGCTGATAACCTGTCAGGGTCAACATCTATGACATAAATGTGTCAACATAAACAACAGATAGTTTTCCCATGACCTGTGCCTTCTGAAGGAGTGTGCCTATCAAACCACGACCATCTGGGCCTTCAGGAAGCATGTCTGTCCTACAGGAAATGGTAGAGCTTTACCCAAAGGAAGCCCAGAGAAGAGAGCTGCTAACTGGGGCAGTGGGAAAGTTCCACCAATGGGCTCCTGCCTTGCTGCCTTAAATCCTCACTGGGACAAAATCAGCTGCGGTGAAAAATGGAAGGAAGAGAAAAGGAGAGGAGGAAAGGCCAAAGGAGGAAGGACGGAAGAAAGGAGGGAAGGCGGAGAGAAAGGGAGGGGTGAGGGAAGAGGGCAGGGAAGAGGGGAGGGCGGGAGAGTCAACCGAGCAGCAGGCCCCGTGCTGGAAGCAGTTCTAAGACCAAAGCTGAGGCCTCGAGGAGCTTAGCGTGTGGCCAGTGAGGGAGACAGACATGGACCCAAATCACCGTAACTCAGGACAACAAAAGGCAATGGCACTTTCCTGCTTTGTTTCTGAAGGCTGAAGCCCTAAAAGCCTTTCCTAGAGTGGAGTCTTTGGAGAAGGAAATGGCAACCCACTCCAGTGTTCTTGCCTGGAGAATTCCAGGGACGGGGGATCCTGGTGGGCTGCCGTCTATGGGGTCGCAGAATCGGACACGACTGAAGTGACTTAGCAGCAGCAGCAGAGTGGAATCTTCTGAGTGACGTCAGCAGAGAGAGAAGCATCTTTAGCTCCTTCTTGGGAGAAGGAGCGGGAGAAGAGGGAGAAAGAAGTGGAAGGAGAGCGACAAGAAAAGATGAAGAAGGACGAGAAAGAGAAGAGGAAGAGGCAACGGGGACTGCCGGTCCAGGAAGCACATCTCCGTTCATCTGATGTCAGAGTTAAGGACTCGCAATGGACCAAACAGAGCAGCAAAGGACTAAGCAAACATGCTCCTGCTTTCCATGTTCCATGGGAGGGAAGAGAGATGAGAAAGCTGTGGTAAGTCAGATGATGATAAGTCCTTTGAAGAAATGTTAACCAGGAGGAAGGAATGGAATACTGGAGCAGATGCCTCGGGACGCCTGGCCGGTAAACCAGCTGGAGTGGAGGCTGTGAACAAGGTCAGCAGCAAGCTCTGGAGGATCCGGGAGAGGGTTCCAGGCTGAGAGTTCCAGGAAGGAAGCATGCGTGTGAAGACCCTGGAAGCTCTGACAGCGCAAGGTGGGCACTGAGGCTGGAGCTGCTGGAGCCTGGGGAGATGGGAGGAGATGGGGTGGGAAGGAAGTGGATGGAGGCCTGGAGGGCAGGTAGAGACTGGCGTTGACTCTGAGTGGGACGGAAAGACCACGGAGGGCCCGAGCAGAGCAGCCCCAAGCCTCACGCGGCGCGCGGGGTGGGTTTTACTGATGAGGTAGCGGCGCAGTGGACCCGCCCCAGAGGAGTCAGGGGCTCCTCTGCTGGGCTACAGTCTAGCCTCATACACAGGCAACGTCCTTGTCTCATGCGAGAGCAAGTCACTTTTGTAATTTGCAACAAACACCTGCTGGGGGCTGTATGTGGGGGAGGCGGGAGGGAAGGAGGAGGCTGGCTGGGGAGGAAGGCACACGAGGGTCTCTTCAGGGCTCAGAAGCCCTGGCCAGACAGACCACAGAGGGGGAAAGATTCGCTGGGGACAAACGGGTGCCTTCTGCAGAACTGGGGTGTGTGTTCAGGGTAGGGGTCACTGACTGAATAGCTTCAGCTTCTATTCATTTCGATGGAGCCACGCGTTCACAGTTGCTACTGTTTCGTCAAGTCCTCAGACTACCGTCTGCTGAGCAAACATGTGGACTGAGGGTCTTGAAGATGATGCAAACCTTTCCAGCCCCAGGGCTGTGTGGCTCGGCACAATTGGAACCAGCTGTCCAGGCAGGGCAGCGGCCAAGTGCAACCCTGTGGACCGCCTCCAGTCCATGTGACGGAGAAAGGGCCCCGTGAGCAGAGCGCGGAGAGCCGCCCGCAGCGCAGCCGCCCGGATCCCGGGCCGGTCACGAGGCCCACAGGGCTACACGTTCACTTCCCACTCTCACCCTGGGGACTGTGCTCAACCCCCTTTCTTCACAGTCTTGGGAAATATTTTTTCCAAATAACATCATTCAGATGTTCTCTTTTTAAAAAGAATACACTTTGTTTTTTTTTTGATCAGGGACCTAGCACGTGTCCACTACAGAAAACTTAAACAACACAGAAAGCCCAGAGAAGAGACCTTAAGTCACCCATCAGCCTAACACACAGAGAAACCAGAATTTCCATTCGGTTAATAGTAATGGCAGAAACAACAGCAGCTAACGTCACTGAACACTTACTAAGGGTCAGGCACCATGTCAAGTGTTTTACGTACACGTATCCATTGCCCACTGAATCCTCACAACAACCCTGCAGATGGATACTATGACTGCCCCATTTTACAGATGGAAGAAAGGAAAGTTTAGTTAGAGGAGTTAAGCAGTTTGAGGAGATCCACTTATGTGGTCGATGTGAGCGCCAAGATTCAAACCCGAGTCTGCAGGTCTCAGGGGCCTGACCTCCTTGGCATCAGAGGGTGTCTGTCTCCAGAACAGGGACCCCTGCCCACTCCCAGGGCAGGAGGAGGAGGAGGGCCAGCACGCAGGCACACACAGTCACCCCCTCAATGAAACTCACACTGTAGGTGTGGCTCCGTCCTCCCAACCGCACCGTCACAGACATGTTCTCATGTCTGCCTCACTCTCCTTTCATAGGAGTCCTCATACACACATGACATCGCCTAGAAACAATTCATCATATTCGTCTCCTGTTGTTTTTCCTAGCTCTAGGAGAAAATTTCGATCTGTCATTTAATTCTCCTTTGGTTTTCTGCGATATCTGGTTCGCTGCTCACTGTTTCCACTGCAATTTAGATCACGTTCATCCCCACCCCACCCCCGCACAATTCAACCCTTTTTCATCTGGGTCTCTGCAAACTGCAGTTGTCCACGATACTACCAGGAACACAAGATGAAATTTCTGGGAGCACCCGCTTCACGGGGAGGGCAGGCCCTGACCTAGCCCTCGCACTGCCTTCTATTTTTTGGCCAACCCAAACTTTTCTATGTCTGGTGAGTATGCTAAACACCATGTCGGAAACTGGAAAAGTGAACTCAGAAGTTCCAGGGCCATGTGATTTTACCAGTGGGTCTGATCAGACTTCATCATTTAATGTTTAAGTAACACCTAATTCTTATGCTAAATAATTTATTCCAGAGCAGAAAAGGTGACGGAAAGAAGCCCCAAACCCAAACACCTAAGGAATCAGAACAAGCAGGAAAAAAAAAATCTTGCTACACGGCCTGGTGGGTTTGTCTGAAAAAATGTAAGGCACTTGCCTGGTGGTAGAGTGAACAGGAATCCGCCTGCCAATGCAGGGGACACAGGTTCCAACTCTGGTCGGGGAAGATTCCACATGCCTTGGAACAGCCAAGCCCATGAGCCAGCCACAACTCCTGAAGCCCGCGCCCTCGAGCCTGTGCTCCACAAGAGAAGACCCCACTCGCCACAACTAGAGAAAGCCCATGTGCCGCAACGAGACCCAGCGCAGCCAAACAAATCAATAAAAATATTGTAATGTAAGGATAAGCTATATAGTATGAAAACTATTAACATAATAATAGCCTATCAATGGAGAAGGAAATGACAACCCACTCCAGTGTTCTTGCCTGGAGAATCCCAGGGACGGGGGAGCCTGGTGGGCTGCCGTCTATGGGGTCGCACAGAGTCGGACACGATTAAAGTGACTCAGCAACAGCATATCAATAAATCAAAGAAGGAAAAGGGTCACTTTCCTCTCAGATAATGAAAAGTAACTAGCAAAATGCAACATTCATTTGGGATTTTTAAAAAGAAAAATAGAACTTAGAAGCTTAGTAATATCTATCTCAAATCAGCAGCCATCAATATGTAATATAACAAGAGGAGCACTGCAGCAGTGGTCCCCAGCCTCTTTGGAACTGGGGACCAGTTTCATGGAAGACGGTTTTTCCACAGCCTCAGTGAAGAGATGGTTTTGGGACGATTTAAGCACATGACATTTATTGTGCACTTTATTTCTACTATTATTACATCAGCTCCACCTCAGATCAACAGGCATGAGATCCCGGAGGCTGGGGACCCCTGCACACAGGAATCTGAATTACAGATGCAAACAACAGGCGGTGCAGCCTTTCTCAACAAGGTTCCTTATCTGAACTGCACAACACAGAAAACGATGTGAGTGACTTTCTTAATTCTCCTAAGACTAGGACACTTGCATACACAGTGGACCTTCAGGCATGAGGCTCAGGTTGAAAAAGGCCTATACCCCAATGCTGGCCAATAGCAACATAATGCAAGCCATGTGTTTTAAATTTTTTAATGCTGCTGCGTCACTTCAGTCGTGTCCGACTCTGTGTGACCCCATAGACAGAATAGCCATATTTAAAAAAGAAGAAAAGGTGAAATTACTTTCAACTGTTTTATTTAACTCAACATATCAAAATATTATCTTTTCAACCTGTAATCAATATAAAATATACAAAATTGTTCATGAGATACTTTATATTCTTTTGTACTAAGTCTCTGAAATCTAGTCTGTTTTCCACACTTACAGAACACCTCAGTTTGGACCAGCCACAAGTCAAGTGTCCAATAGCCACATGTGGCCACCATCTTGGACGACAGAGCTCTAACCAAGGTACAGAGCCAAGACCCTGAAATATGAGAAAGAATTACTGAACTGGAGAGGTCAGGCAGGAGAACCAAAGATAAGCACAGATGCCCCATCAGCAGGGCTGGGGCTGGTGGGGGGAGCCAAGGCAGTCAGTTGAGGACCAGGGAGGAAGGTTAGCCTGGGGAAAGCAGGAAGACAGACCAGGCAAGGCACCCACTCATGACTGATCTGAAATAATGGGTTCTTCGTGACCCTGCTGCTGAAGCTCTGTCCCCACCTCTACTCCCCTGCCCCCGCAAAGGGAAGTGAGCTTGTCACTGCACTAATAGATGAGGACAATCAAGCAGATGGAAAGAAATACATTAAAAAAAAGATGGAGAAAGACATGTGCCATTTACATTATGATTTCATGGGGACTTCCTAACCCAGGAATCCTGGGTTCTGATCTCAGTGCCCTCTGAGACTTTGGGCCAGTCCTTCCCAGTAAGGGGGCCCAGCATCCCGTCTATAAAATACAGTGGGCCCTCCATTGTCCTGAAGGTCCTCCCAGATCTCCCATTCTATGAGCCTGCGAGAAGCAGAGGTCACACGTGTAGCTTAATACAAAAACACGATTAAGTAATACCTTCCCCTGGAGACTGCGTGACGGCAGCACTTTTCTTTCCCAGTGTTTTGAGAGGTGGGGAGAGGCTGAGCCTGAGAGACACAGTCAGGAAGGGGCGGGGGCTTTGGGGCACTGTGCTGTTCCTAAGGGATGGGGTGGACACGACAACCCGGGGAGGCAGGAGACAGGAACCAGATCAGGGGGAGGAAGGTGGGGGCAGACGAACAGAGAAAACACAACTGAGGTTCCTGAAAGAGGGAAGGGAAGGGAAAGCAGGGGAGGGGAGCAGAAAGGAGGGGAGAAGAGAGGAGAGGAACGGAGGAGAGGGGAGGAAGAAGGAAAGAAAAAGGGAGAAAAGAGGGAAGAAAGAAATGCATCCAAAGCTGTTCGAGGTTGAATCCAGGTGGACTGCCATCAGGGAGGGGAGAGGGCACCCTGGTGGAGCAGGGCAGGGAAGGAGGGGTGTGGGGAGCCCCGAAGGGGCAGCTTGCTGTCCAGGGCATGGGAGAGGAACTCGGACAGAGAAGCAATGGCCGCTCACATGGCGTGTCCCACAGGCTCTCGGTGTCCCCAACAACAGAGGCCTCTGAAGGTCTGCACGACAGGAGCAGACAGGACCGACTGGTCAGATGCCAAAGAGGCAGCACTGGCCACCCTACAGCAGGGACCCGTTTGGGGAGGCTGAGACCCACACCGCGTGCCTCTCAATCACACCAGACAGGAGAAGAACATAGTGGGAGCACAGGGAGATAACCGGCCGCCAGCCCCACGGCTCCTCCTCCTTCTGTCCCCGGGCTGAGAATAACAATAATGATGAGAATAAAATAGTAACAGCAGCGCTAAGGCCAGGCAAGGCTAAACTCTACTCTTCAATTACACCCTTAATCTGTTAACAGTGGCATCTACCAGGAAGGGCCAGCATCTGCCCCCAGTTTACACACAAGTAAACTTGAGATTCAGGGAGGATAGTTCACTTGCTTAAGGTCCAACCGCAAATAAACGACAAAACTGGGATTCAAACTCAGGTCTGTATGACTCTAAAACCTAATCTCTTAACCACTGTGCTTTCAGCCTGGCTAAGCATTACTGCCATGATTTTTCACCAGCATCTTGAACACTGTGCCTGCCAGGCAGATGGCACTGTAGGGGTCAACAGTGAACCAACGGGTGGTGAAGGAGGAGAGCCATGAGGCGCGCGTTCCCAGCACCTCAGGCACTAAACAGTGTGCTTTCAGCTACTTTACTGTGCGGAAGTCTCAAAGCCAGACCAGGAAGCAGATTTTACTATTCCAGTTTCACAGATGACAATACCGAGGTTCACGGAGATGAAGTCATTCATGCAAGTTCATCCAGGTGGTAAATGGCAGACACCACAGCCTGGGCTTTTAATACAGAAAGGCCCCAGAGGTGGGTTTGAGGTATAAGGTAAGGTAACCGGACAGGGGGCCTGGGAGTGGACGGACATCACTCAGAAAAGGCTGACCTCGCCAGAGGGTGGGGGTGGGGAGGTACCTGTAGAAAATGTGAGGCTGGAGGTTGCACAGGGGCTCCAGGCTCTCCCACCCTAAGGACATCCCCTGACCCCCGCGCCGTGTATCAGGCCTGACTTCTGCTGGAGCTGCAGGAGGGGGCCACACAGTGTCTCCAGTCATTAAAGTCACCGTTTCATTCAATGTAGCACACTGAGTCTCCTCTCCCACCTCCCAGGAAGTTGCTTTTTGATAGCGAGCACCGTGAAGCCCCCGCCCAGAGCAGGTTTCTGGAAACAACAAGAGACTCCTGATAGACTCCAGTGGCAGTTCTGCAGCAGGACCCACCACAGGGGTGAGGCGGGTTTGACGTGGGAACGGTCTGACGGCGACCAGAGACAGCCAGTGCATGGGGACCAGGAGGAACGGCTCTTTCAGAGAAGCTGTTTCCTCTCCTGAGAAGCTGAAACAAGAACCGCCTTTCACACGTTTGATCTATATGAGGATACTTGCTGGAATTAGAAGTGTGAGAAAGCCTTTCGCACTCTGGAGCCAACAGCCTCTGAGGTGTGAAACCACCTTTTGTAAGCCGAGGAGTAAGGCCATGGCTTCCTTCGTTCCCCGCCTCAGGCCTGGCCGCCCCTCAACTCTTGCCTGCAGCCCCATCTCACCAGGAACACCAACCAGGTGGTCTCCACCAGGGCCTCCCCTGTCTGTACCAGGCTCTGTGCAAGGCTTGGGGGCTCGGACGGTGGACATGGCACTTGCCTCCCAGTGGAGAAGACTGGCTTTCATTCAGAACATGCTGCTGAGTGCCTGAGGACAAGTGCAGCGTGAGCCAAGGAAGCAATGGGGGACTTCAAGCCAAGGAGAGGGGGCCTGGCACTGAGCCAGGACACTGGGACAGGAGGGCACGCAGGGCAGCCTGCCGGGCAGTGAAGAGTTAGTGCCTGGGCCTGGCGGTGAATCTGAGGCCCTGCGAGGCAGCCGGGGCAAGGGGAGCAGACAGTGGGTGGGGCGGGCTGGACGGGAAGGGACAAACCGGGTCTCACAGGGCCCGCAGACTTGGGAAACCAGTGGACATCTTGAAGACACTCGGGGAGGTGGTTAGAGATTTAAAAACTGCAGGGTGGGCGACAGAGCAGGATGGGGCAGAAGGCGGTATGGAGATGTCCCTGGGGAGTAGATGAGAAGGAGGCGAGAGGGCAGCCTACCTGGGAGGTGACTCTGGGGACAGAGAGAGGTGGAAGGAGGGGGGACAGGGCTCGGGGACTGCCTAGGAGCAGAGAGCACTAGAGAGAGGGTCACCGATGACTTCCTGAAAGAAGCACAGCTCTGCCTGCAGAGCCAAGTCCTAAGAGCCCTGGGCATGATGGCTGAGGCTCCACGATGAGACCGCCCCATTCTCTAGTCTAATTTTGCACAGAGCCCTTCCCCTTTCCTTTGCTCTGGCCGACCGAATCTGCTCACCGGTCCCTGTACATGGCCACGTTCTTCCCAACCACCTTGCCAGGTTCAAGCTGTTCCCTCCACCTGAAATGCCCTCTCTTCTGGCCCTGCGTCCAGACCACAGCGATCTCTCCAGGCCGTGAGTGAGCAAGACCCCTCTGGGGGTGCCGTGTCCATGCCCCGGCTACACGTATCAGCCCCATGCCCAGACAGTGCTCAGTCTGTTCCCGTTAGTGTGGCCCTTGGGTCCCTTGGACTGCAAGGAGATCTAACCAGTCCATCCTAAAGGAAATCAGTTCTGAATATTCTTTGGAAGGACTGATGTTGAAGCTGAAACTCCAATACTTTGGCTACCTGATGCAAAGAACTGACTTATTGGAAAAGACCCTGACGCTGGGAAAGATTGAAGGCAGGAGGAGAAGGGGACGTCAGAGGATGAAATGGTTGGATGGCATCACCAGCTCCGATGGACATGAGTTTGGGTAAACTCTGGGAGTTGGTGATGGACACAGAGGCCTGGCATGCTGCAGTCCATGGAGTTGCAAAGAGTCAGATACGACTGAGCGACTGAACTGAATTGGCACTATTTACACAGATTTCTTACTTTCCCCTCTAGATCTCCTCACTCACCCTCGAGTCCCCTGAAAAGCAGGCAGGGAGCCTCATACATGGTACATGCCAGTCAGTATGTGCTGGACAACTGAATGGTAAGCATGGACCCCACCGTCCCCAGCAGGCCCAGGAATGCCTGCTCAAGCCACAAGGAGATCGCCTGGAAGAACATCTCCGGTAACTACATTCAAATCCACAGCTCCACTCGGAGACCTGACAGTGGTCCCCTCGTGCATCCACCTTCCTCCAGATGCCATTCAGACTCCAGGGACCACCTATAGCGTGACTTCAAATACGCAGCCGAGCCAGCTCGGTGTTGCTCTGATTGCCTGCACGCCAGAGGGCCGCGGCTCGGAGCCTCTCACAGCCTCACAGCCACCTGGAGGGTGACTCCCCTGGGGTCTACAGTGGCCCGTGTTGGGGGGAGGGGGTGGCGGTAGGGAGGGGCGGGCCACAGTTGGAGCCCCGAGTGTCCCAGGTCCATGAGGAGGGGACAGCAGCTGAGCAGGGGTGCTATGCTCTGTAGAGGGTAACAGGGTTAGAGACAGATGACCAAATCCAGCTGCACACAGAAGTGTCTGGGCATAACACTTTGAGAGGCTTGCCCTCTCCAAAAAGTTTATCCACGATGCAAAAGAGGAAAAGGGGAAAAAACAAGAGATCACAACTCATTTTACAAGCCGTTTTCATCCAAGAATCTCATATTTTCCACTGAAGGAAAAGCCAACCTACATCTAGAGTCAAACTTTTCAAGACCTACACTCAAGAGAAAGAAACACTCTCCAGCCATAAATTAAAGGCCGGCTTTAAACTCTCACTTCCCCAGAGAGCCAGAGCTTCAGAGCCCTTCACGCCCTGCAGGTGGGCCCTGACTGTCCGCCCGTCTAGTCGGAAGGCAAACAACCCAGGCTATTTGTAATGACAAGCAAACACTAATGAATTTTGGAGCATGTCTGGTGCTTGCGTTTATAGTTCATAAAATCATCTGGCTTCTTCTCACCCATGCTGACATGCCAGTGAGGCAACCCCAAATATTTACAGGCAGGAAGGGGCTGCCAGGACCACTCTATGAGAGCGGGGCCAGGGGTACAGGGGACTGCCTGTAACCTCCCCATTACATATAAACCTATTTTTATGCTCTGACATTCAGCCTCAATCTTGGCATGCAAAATCCTATTAAACACTATGTACTATTAAACACTATGTTTTTTTTTTAAACATCAATCTGTCTCAATTACATACAGGTAAAAACCTAGTCAGAATTGACCAAAATGGCTTTTCTTTTAATATTAGCCAGATATAAATCAAGGATTTAAAATGCAGTTAAGATTTTTCCAGTCAGGTATATAATTTGTCTAATACACACTACTGAATTCTAAGTGTCTGGAGGAAAATTACTTCCATAAAAAATAGGCAGTCGGTCTGGGAGCACCACACGTATCCCTAGCCCCCAGGGCAGACCCCTCAGTGCCCAGCTAAGGCAGAGCCCCTTTCCTGGCAACACCACAGTGACCACCCAGTGGGAAAGGACCGCGGAGGCTCTGGGACTCCTTCCATCCCGAGGAGGTCTCGGGGAGTCGCCACATAACCCAGATGGCCCAGACTGGCCCCTGGCTGTCTGAGTCCTCCAGAGGCCGGCTTTCATCCCCCAAGGAGACACACATCACAAACCACAGGAAGAGTTACTAACATGCAGAGTGAGCTCCTACATAAGGAGATCTTTCTTAACCTCAAATAGCTATGCAGCGTTCACTTCTTAATGGTCAAGTGTCCCACATCTGACCTAAGCCGTGTGCAAATAAAGGTTGTCTGAACATGGGCTGTCTGAGGGCATCAATGTGCAGAAGCCATCACTCATTTAACTGCGCCCCCCCACAGGCCCTCACTACCCCCCCAACCCCCCCAAACCCCAGGCTCCATTCAGACGCCTGCACAGTACAGATACCTAAGGCGCTGACTGGAGCAGACAGGGTCTCAGAGCCAGAAGGTCCCCAAGAGGCAGGTGATGTATTAGGACAAGGGGACACTGAAGGACACTTGTTCCCCATTACTCACACGTTGGGGTGTCTGCCCTGCTCCTGACCATCCCCAACTCTCTGGGAACTGCATCGTGCCTGCAACCTTGTGACAGGGGCAGTCACCTTGAACGACATGAACCTGACCTCCACTGGGCCATTAATAATTCCCTGTGTAGGAATTTGGGCTCTAGGTGGAGGGAGAGGGAAAAGAGTCAGCCTGCAGTCATCCTGCGCATCCCCGACCCCTTCCACCCACCCACCTCCCGCCCCCACCACCAACCAAGGAGTCACAGGGAGCCGGCAGAAGTTCGAGAGAGGGCTCTAAGGAAGGATGGAGGAGACAGGAAAGACAGGAGTCTGGTCAGGCTTCTCAGCCTGGATTTCAGCTCCTCTCCACTTCCGGGTTCTAGGAGATACCCCCTAAGACTTATAGCAAATTCCCCGTTTTATTGGCAAAGCCCCCTCTGTCAAGCTGGCTCGTGCTGTTTTCTGTTACTTGAAACTAAAAACATAACCTGGTCTCCCACTGTTCTTTTCTCACAGCCCAGCAGCCTGGGTGGCCTCAATGAAGGAAAGGTGAGGAAGGGGAGGGACAGCCTGACAGGGGCCAAGTCTCAGAAAGCCCCTTTCTCATGGAAACTGATCAAAGAGGAGGCCAGGGACCTCCTTGGGAGAGTAAGGAGCCAGGAACCAGAGGCCAGGGGCCTGGTTTCTGGTTCCCAGGGAGTCTGGACTCTGCTGACCTTCCTGATGTGTGGCTTTGCTTCCTGCTTCCTTCCAGGGGGGTCACGGAGCTAAGGTCAATGGAGTCAGGGCTGTGAGCTAATCCCCCAGAAGTGGGGAGGGTGGAGGTGAAGAGAGCATCCCATCACACAGGCCTCCAGGGTGACGTGTGCCCCAGGGTGTGGAGTTTTCAGGAAGGGAAAGCTAGCCTGGGTTCAGAAGTTCAGGGACTCAGAGAAGTGAAGTGAAATTTCCTGAGGCCACACAGCAGCAAGCATGAGGCCAGCTCAACCCAGGAGGGCCATACACCAACCTCTATGGTATCAGCTCCACCCCTTCAGGAGATTTCACCTGCTAGCTCTCCTTTCCTGGGGCCAAGAGCAAAGCAGCATCTGTGACCCTCAAGACAAAGAAGAATGAAACTGCGCCTCTTCCCCTCCCCCCCCACCAGAGGGCTTTTCACAGTCTCGATCCTTAGCGAAGCGCGAGCCTGCTGGACGGAGGTGCCGTCTGACTGAGAACATCAATGGACCTGAGGCTGCACGGATTTCAGGCTCCGGGGATCTGAACTGCTCTGTGCAGTGAAGGGACACGGATGGTCCTGGGAGGGGAACAAAGAGTTGGAAAGTGGCTGGCATCAGCTGAGGGCCCACAGCGACGGGGCAGCCAATAGGTATTTTAGAGACTGTGACTGCTACAGCGCCTGTTAAAGTTGTTAGTGTGGCTCCCAAGGTTCCCTTTCCAAGAAGTCTCCATGGCTCCCTAGCACTCTGCGTGCAGATTCTTTGCAGGGGGGGTGGGGTGGGGAACCTGCAGAACTGATGCCCCATCACTGTGGCTCAGGGCAGAACTGATGTATGTGCTAGGAATAAGCCTTCAGGGACTCACACAGACGTGAAGAGAAAGACCTGGCCTTCCTAAATCCACAGGATTGGGATTCAAGATTCAAGACAGGTTTGCATCCATCTCAGAGAGACATCTGGGTGACTGTGATAATGACATCTATTTAAGCAAAAAGAGGGACTTCCCTGGTGGTCCAGTGGTTAAGAATCCGCCTGCCAATGCAGAGGACATGGGTTCGATCCCTGTCAGGAAGATCCCACATGCCTCGAGGCAGCTAAGCCCATGTGCCACAACAACTGAGCCTACGTCCTACAGTCCAGGAGCCACACTACTGAAGCCCGTGCACTTAGAGCCCATGTTCTGCAACAAGAGAACCTCCGCAATGAGAAGCCCGCACACAGCAACGAAGAGTAGTCCCCGCGTACTGCAACCAGAGAAAGCCTGCAAGCAGCAAAGAAGACCTGGTGCAACCAAAAATTAGTTAATCAATTAATTAAACCAAAAAAAAAAAAAAAAGAGGGAGAGGAGGAATACCAGCAGCAGCCACCTGCTGGGCACAGCCGTTGTTGCAGTCAGAGTGCTAAGTAAGGACTCAAATGCATTATCACACAAATCCTCCCAATAGCCCTAGGAAGTGGCTACGACCACCATCGCCAGTTTACAGATGCAAAAACAAAAGTCTAAAGATGTTGAGGAACCTGCCCAAATCCATACAGCTGGTGTGTGATGGAGCGGGATCTCAACTCAGCTCTGTCTGAACCATAACTCACGCTATTAACCAGTAGGCCACACGGTCTCCCCAAAGTTAGGTGCTTGAGCTGTGATTCTTCTGTTTCCTTTCTGGAAGGTTCTAGGCAACCAGGGATCGTATCTGAGCTGCACCCCACCTCCGGCCACTCTGGCTGTCACTAGGGCCACTTCTCTCAAGGGTGCCCCTTCAGGTGTTTTCTTTTCCCAGCTCCCACCAACTGTCCCAACTTCCAGCAACACTTTGACCCCTAATGAGTCTCCAGGAGCAAGTCAGCCTTCAAGATCCCTCCATGAGCCATGGGGTCCTCCTCAGGCAGGACCACGACCAGCAGCTCCTGCAATCTAGAATCTGCCAGAGGGCATGCAGATTAGTCCACAGAAGAGCCCAACTTAGACCTTCTGAGAAAAAGTGACCTGATTTTGCCTTGTCACACTCCTGGAGCCAGGCATCTCCTGTGGGTATCTCATAAGCTCCCCAAATTCAACACTCACAAAACCAAATTCCCCAAGTGCCCACCCCACCCTATGTCATCCGCGTCCTCTGCCAGCCACCCACGTGGGAGCTTTCTTTCCGTGCCCTGTCCTCCCTGGCCTGCTCTCTCGCTTCGCGCCGTGGTGCAAGCTGCCCCTCTGTCAGGAACATTCCTCCTCCTCCCGAGCGCCTGACCACCTCCACTTTGTGCCCCAGGTTTATGCACCATTTATACAGCGTTTGTTCAGACGAGCTTCCCTGAGCCCCCACACCACCCTAAGCCAAGCTGGATGCTCCTTCTAAGCCTCCTATGGAAGAAGTAACGCCCCTGACAGGAGCCCAGACTGTTCTGTATGCAGGCGCTTGTTGACTTCTCCGTCTTCCCTCCCTAGACCATCGGCATTGTATGGGAATAGCACCTAGGGACCTAACTCGTTCACCTCTGAGTGTCTGGATCCTGAGGAGGAATCCGGCCAGAGGAGGTGCCGAATAACTAACTGCTGACTGAGTGGGTGGCATCCAGGAGCAACCCACGGGAAGTAAAGTGATTTGACCAAAAAAAAAAAATAAGTGTTCCGTTTTTGAGTGGCGGCTCAACTCTCTCAGCACCGCAAGTTTCAGTCAGTGAGTCAATGACAATTTACTCAACAGGAACCACGTGACCAGCACCACGCCAAGCATCTGAGGGACCAAGATACATGACGCTTGTGTTTCAGGGCCCTTTGGAATCTCATGAAGACTACAGGCTCCCTCCTCAGTGAAATGCGAGTCACAAAGCGATGTGAAATTTTGTACACTATTTTTAAATTAAATTTAAATGAAAAAAAAATGTGATTTTCAGAGATCATTTCTCTTATTTTTTCCAAGCCAAAAAAAAAAAAAAAACACTACAATTAACACCAACTTCATGAAAAGAATTAAAAGAAATCCAAACTGTGCTGACAAGACTGCCCCATGTATCCTGTTGCAGTCCGGTTCCAGTGAGGCAATCACCCGGGGTCAGCATGTAGCCCCCTGAACCAGACCACCTGCGTTCAAATCTGACTCTATCACTGGCCAGACCTGGGAGTCTGGGCAGATCAATTAACCTCTCTGGCCTCTCATTTGAAAATGAAGATCATAAAAGGGCCTACCTCCTACGACTGTTAGTGAATGACACACTCCAGCTCTCGGTAACTACAGTTATAGATATTATTACTGAACACAGAAATACACACCCAACACACACGATGCTCCTTGACACAGGACACCCTGATGCTCAGTCGACTTGATGTGGTGGTTTACCAACAGATGCTGAACCCTGACTCCCAGGGGGAGTGGCACCAGACAGTCACTCCCAAGGCCCACGGGTGAGAGTCAGCCAGTGCTCTGTGTCAAGGACCCGCACTGCTCTCCAAGAGCTGGCCAACTGAATCAATGCTGCGTCACTTTCTTCTCTCCCAACCCACTGAGTAAAGCAATGCCACTGTTTCCTTCACCAACAGGTGGCCCCCAGGGAAGCACTTTTGAGTCCAGATTTCCCTTTCTTTCCAGGGAGAAGTGCAGAGCTCTAGGCTGCTCCAGATTTCTGCTGCCGAGGGCTTAGTGTGACTCTGCCACTCCCGGGCTACACGAACATTCCCCCCTACACCAGTTGTAGGAGGGCCACAGACTCATCCAGCCCAGTCTCCTTTTCTAGAGGGCAGCATGGCCAACACAGTCCCACTTTCCAGAAACATCTCTAATGGAGAATTAAACAGGTCTACCTAATTCACACGGCCAAAAATATCTAGCAAGTAAGCCAAGTAATGAATAAATTCCTCTTTCTCTGTTGTGTGTGTTTTCCTTTACTTTCAAAGGAAAAAAATAGTAGAACTTCAGTCTGAAGTTCAGTCAAGTACTCCAAGACCTGCCGTTCGGAGAGCCAGCAAACTCCTGGGCAGTAGAAGTCGCGCTGCGTTCTGCTCCATTTCATACCGAAACCTCCCGAGGAGGCAGTAACCCAAGGCCCCAGCGCCGATGAAGCTGCAGGCTTTCAAAGCAGGCTTTCAGAACCATTGCAGCCTTTGACATCAACACACGCTGGCACAGAACAGCCCAGCCACAGGGGCAGGTGGGCCTTCTTGCTTCATCAAAGCTACAAAACCAGATGTGTTGCCAGACAAAGCAGATGCTTCATCCATGCACAGATAGCCTTGACATTCCTTTCAGTCAAAATTTAGCTTGGCAAAGTAACTGTTTGCCATTCGTGAAGACTTGGAAGTTTCTCAAAGAGGTCTGCAATATAAGATTTCTTCTTGGATGCTGACCACACGCAGGTAACAGGCTGCAACAGGAGCTGGCTGCTCTGAGACTATCATTAGCAGTTTGTGTGATGAATTTCAGAGAAAACAAAAACAAAACACGGCAAAGTTACAGATTTCTTCCGTGACCTACTTAAAAATACCAGAAGATGGGTCAGCTATTCTAGAAATGATATCATCTGACATAAGAACTGCTTTAATCTCCTTCCTCTGCCCTGAGCCACAGCTCAGATCAGCCAGGTCCAGGTTATGCGACTCCACCCGGCTCTCTCCTGTGCCCTGACTTCTCTTGCGTGGCAATGCAATAAGCAGTCCTGAAGAGTGCTTCAAAACAAGGCTTTTGTGTTGCAGTAAGTCTGAGTTTTGGATAATGTCCAGTCTTTCCAAGGAAAGACTTCTTCTCCCCCAGAAGGCCTCCCCTCCTCCAGGCACCTCTGGAGGTAGGTGCTCCTCCCCTTTTGAAGTGTCACGTGATCACTGACAAGGGTCCCATCCCTGCAGCCTCCACCTCTGGTTATGAAAGGAAGACCGAAGAATCTAAGCTTCACTGCTCTCTTTTGGTTTGACTTTTTTTTTTTTTCACTTAAGCTAGGATCATTGCTAAAACAAACAGACGTACAGTACAGTAATCAAAAGGTAAAGTACACTTTCATAAATTCCTTTCAAAGGAAAAATATTAGGTAACATAGTGACAATGAAAACTGTCATTACCCAAACGCACGCATCTCATGCCAACCTACACACTTTTGGAGTAGAATGATACCCTAATATGATTTGAGAAAAATACCTGTTTTCTGCAGAAGACAGTTTTTTAAATAAAAAATAATTTTCAAAATAAAGAAAGAGAGCTTTGATTCTATCTATGACAGAGTGAGGGCTTCCCATGTGGCTCAGCGGTAAAGAATCTATTTGTCAAGGCAGGAGATGCAGGTCCGACCCCTGGACTGAGAAGATCCCCTGAAGTATGAAATGGCAAGCCACTCCAGTATTCTTGACTAAAAAATCCCATGGACAGAGGAGCCTGGTGGGCTGAAGTCCATGCGGTTGTAAAGTCAGACACAAAGCACTTTTCTTCTTTTCATGACAAAGTAACTAATATCAGATTAACGATAAAAAATGGATTAAAAAACAGCAACAAAATCATGGCTATGTAACGATCTCAGAGAGCAACCAAAGCAGCTAGGATTTGAGGACCCAAGATCCCAGAAAGAAGGGAAATGCCCTGAGGGGAGCTCTGTATTTACTGTTATTGCATCCTCTGATGATATCAAGTATTAGCAAAGGTGCGGAACAACTAGACTCCTCCCACTGATGGGACTGTGCAACACTTTTGAAAACGGTTTGGCAGTACCTAGTGAACATATACATTCCTTATGACCAAGCAATTCCACTTCTGGAAATCATATTCAAGAGAGAGGGTGTTTATTTCCTCTGAAAGACAAGTTCAAGGATCTTTTGTGGTAGCATTATTAAAAGCCCCAACCTGGAAACAACCAGGAAAGGACAAATAAATACCCATCAACACTGAAAAGGACAAATAAAATTAAATCTATACATAAATGGATGGAATATGATACAAAAATGAAAAAGGATAAAGCTCCTGTTACACACAAACATGATAAATCTCATGCATATAATGTTAAGTAAAAATAGACAAAAAGTATACACAATATGCGGAGAAAGCAATGGCAAGCCACTCCAGTACTATTGCCTAGAAAATCCCATGGACGGAGGATCCTGGTAGGCTGCAGTCCATGGGGTCGCTACGAGTCAGACATGACTGAGCGACTTCACTTTCACTTTTCACTTTCACACACTGGAGAAGGAAATGGCAACCCACTCCAGTGTTCTTGCCTGGAGAATCCCAGGGACGGGGGAGCCTGGTGGGCTTCCGCCTATGGGGTCACACAGAGTCGGACACGACTGAAGTGACTTAGCATAGCATACACAATATGTCAGTCTTTAAGGAAATCAACCCTGAATATTCATTGGAAGGACTGATTCTGAAGCTGAAGATCCAGTTCTTTGGCCACCTGCTGTGAAGAGCCGACTCACTGGAAAAAGACCTTGATGCGGTGAAAGACTGAAGGCAGGAGGAGAAGGGGATGACAGAGGATGAGATGATTGAGTGGCATCACTCAATGGACATGAGTTGGAGCAAACTCCAGGAGATGGTGAAGGTCAGGGAAGCCTGGCCTGCTGCAGTCCATGGGGTCACAGTCAGACGCAACTGAGCAACTAAACAACAACAAATACACAATATGATTCCATTTATATAAAATTCAAAAATAAATTAGGGCTTCCCTCGCGGTCCAGTGGTTAAGACTCCATGCTCCCAACGCGGGGGACACGGGTTTGACACCTAGTCAGGGAACTAAGATTCCACATGCTGCATGGTGTGGCCAAATAAATAAACAAATTAAAAAACAAAAAACAGCAAACTACTGATAGTGATAGAAGTTAGAATAGTGATCATAACTTGGGTCTGGAGGTAGGCTTCTGGGGTGTTTGTATGTTTTGTATCTTAATCCAGTGGCAGCTACATAGTTTGCTACTTTGTAAAAATGCATTGAGCTGCACCCTTCAGACTTGTGCATTTTACCTACTTCTAAAAATCTCTTTAAAAGATAACTGACTGGACTTCCTTGGTGGTTCAGTGGTAAAGAATCTGCTTGACAATGCAGGGCACATGGGTTCAATCCCTGGTCTGAGAAAATCCCACTTGCTGTGGAGCAACTACACCCGAGCTCTGCAACTACCGAAACCCAAGTACTCTAGAGCCCATGCTCTGAAACAAGAGATGCCACAGCAGTAAGAAGCCCACACACTGCAACCAGGAGTAGGCCCTGCGGCAACTGGAGAAAACCCCTAACAGCAATGTAGACCCAGCAAGCCAAAAACAAAGAAAAATTTTTAAATAGAATGGACTTTAACAGGTAATTATTTAATACAAATACAAGAACAATGTCTTGAGACTATTACATATATAGAAGTAAAATGCACGAAAAGACTACAAAGAATGGGAAAGAAGTAAATAGAAGTACACTATTGTAAAATTGTTATGCATGCATGCTTAGCTGCAGTTGAGTCCGACTCTTTATGACCCCATGGAATGTAGCCCATCAGGCTCCTCTGTCCATGGGATTCTCCAGGCAAGAATACTGGAATGGGTAAGCACTCCCTTTGTGAGGGAATCTTTCTGACCCACGGATCAAACCTGGATCTCTCACATGGCAGGCAGATTCTTTACCGTCTGAGCCACCAGGGAAGCCTGAAATTCTTATATATGAAATGATATGTTATCACTTGAAAGTGAACAGTTTTATGTTAAAGATGTATATTATACACCCTAAACCAACTACTAAAATAAATTATAGTTAGCCAATAAAAGAGATTGTAGTCCATGGGGTCGCAAAGAGTCTGACATGACTGAGCGACTGAACTGAACTGAACTGAATAAAAGAGATTAAATGAAATCATGGAATATGTTCAATTACTTAAAAAGAAATCAGAAGAAAAGGAAGAATAGATTTAAATCCAAGCATATAAATAATCACATTTAATATAGTCTAAGTAAGAGGAGAGTGAAGAGGTTGGCTTGAAGCTCAACATTCAGAAAACAAAAATCATGGCATCTGGTCCCATCACTTCATGGGAAATAGATGGGGAAACAGTGGAAACAATGTCAGACTTTATTTTGGGGGGCTCCAAAATCACTGCAGATGCTGATTGCAGCCATGAAATTAAAAGACGGTTTCTCCTTGGAAGGAAAGTTATGACCAACCTCAGTTCAGTTCAGTTCAGTCGCTCAGTCGTGTCCGACTCTTTGCGACCCCATGAATCACAGCATGCCAGGCCTCCCTGTCTATCACCAACTCCTGGAGTTCACTCAAACTTATGTCCATCGAGTCGGTGATGCCATCCAGCCATCTCATTCTCTGTCGTCCCCATCTCCTCCTGCCCCCAATCACTCCCAGCATCAGAGTCTTTTCCAGTGAGTCAACTTGTCTCATGAGGTGACCAAAGTATTGGAGTTTCAGCTTTAGCATCAGTACTTCCAATGAACACCCAGGACTGATCTCCTTTCGAATGGACTGGTTGGATCTCCTTGGAGTCCAAGGGACTCTCAAGAGTCTTCTCCAGCACCACAGTTCAAAAGCATCAATTCTTCGGCGATCAGCCTTCTTCACAGTCCAACTCTCACATCCATACATGACCACAGGAAAAACCATAGCCTTGACTAGACGGACCTTTGTTGGCAAAGTAATGTCTCTGCTTTTTAATATACTATCTAGGTTGGTCATAACTTTCAAGGTTGTATATTGTCACCCTGCTTATTTAACTTATATGCAGAGTATATCATGAGGAACGCTGGGCTGGAAGAAGCACAAGCTGGAATCAAGATTGCCCGGAGAAATATCAATAACCTCAGATATGCAGATGACACCACCCTTATGGCAGAAAGTGAAGAGGAACTCAAAAGCCTCTTGATGAAAGTGAAAGAGGAGAGTGAAAAGGTTGGCTTGAAGCTCAACATTCAGAAAACAAAGATCATGGCATCTGGTCCCATCACTTCATGGGAAATAGATGGGGAAACAGTGGAAACAGTGTCAGACTTTATTTTTGGGGGGGCTCCAAAATCGCTGTGGATGACCAACCTAGATAGCATATTAAAAAGCAGAAACACTACTTTGCCAACAAAGGTCCGTCTAGTCAAGGCTATGGTTTTTCCTGTGGTCATGGATGGATGTGAGAGTTGGACTGTGAAGAAAGCTGACTGCCGAAGAATTGATGCTTTTGAACTGTGGTGCTGGAGAAGACTCTTGAGAGTCCCTTGGACTCCAAGGAGATCCAACCAGTACATTCGAAAGGAGATCAATCCTGGGTGTTCATTGGAAGGACTGATGCTAAAGCTGAAACTCCAATACTTTGGCCACCTCATGCGACGAGTTGACTCACTGGAAAAGACTCTGATGCTGGGAGTGATTGGGGGCGGGAGGAGACGGGGACGACAGAGAATGAGATGGCTGGATGGCATCACCGACTCGATGGACATGAGTTTCAGTGAACTCCAGGAGTTGGTGATGGACAGGGAGGCCTGGCGTGCTGTGATTCATGGGGTCGCAAAGAGTCGGACACTACTGAGAGACTGAACTGAACTGAAAGTACCCCCAATAAAGGCAGGAGTGGTCCAACTGGATAAAAAAGCAGTACTCAATTATATGCTTCTTACAACAAACTCACTTTAAATATAAAGGCACAATAGGTTGAAAATAACAGGATTAAAAATATACATCATGCTCTCTTAGTCTGTTCAGGGTGCTATAACAAAAATACCACAAATAGAATCGCTTATAAACAAGAAACTTATTTCTCACAGTTCTGGAGGCCAGGAAGTCCAATTTTAAATTGACTGAGATTTATGTTATGGCATAAAATATGGTTAATCTTGACAAAGTTCTGAGTGAATTTGGAGAAAAAAAAAGGTGCATTCTGCAGTTTCTGCATAAAGCAGTCTATAAACATAACTGAGGTAAGTGGGTTAATAGTATTATTGAAGTCATCTATTTCTAACTGATTTCCTACTTATTTGTTCTCTTGATTATTGACAGAAGAGAAGAGAAGAGGATATGCTGGTAGACTCGGTGTCTGGTAAGGGCCCACTTCCTGGTTCACAGACAGCACCTTTTCACTATGTCCTCACATGCTGGCAGGGATAAGCTAGCTCTCTGGGGTCTCTTTTAGTAGGGCACTAATGCCAGTCGTGAGGGATCCACCCAAAGGCCCCATGTTCTAATTCTATCATCATGGATGGGTGTGTGAATTTCAACATGTGAATTTGGGAGGTACACTCAGACCATGGCACATGCTAATACTGGTCAAGAGAAAGATGGCTATATTATCAAACAAAATGGATTTGAGAGCAAAGAGGAGTTCCAGACGAAGGTGGGTCATTTCATAATGATGAAGGATAAATTCAACAAGAAGACATAATAGTTGTAAAGGCTTACGCAGCTAATACTTGAATTTCAAAATGCATTAAAGCAAAATTGATAGAATTAAAAGAGAAATCAACAAATCTACAATTATATAGTGGGAGATTTCAAAAGTCTTCTCTCAATAATCAAGAGAACAAATAAGTAGAAAATCAGTTAGAATACAGATGACTTCAATAATACTATTAACCCACTTACCTCAATTACATTCATAGAATGCTTTATGCAGAAACTCCAGAATGTACTTTTTTTTAAAATTCACTCAGAACTTTACCAAGACTGACCAATTCTATGCCATAACATAAATCTCAACCAATTTAAAACAATTTCAGACCACACAAAGTATGTTCTCTAACCACAACAGAAGTAGAAATCAATAGCATAAAATACCTAGTAAATCCCCAAATATTTAGAAATGAAATAACACATTTTTAAATAATTTGTGGATCAAAAAGAAATCAAAAGGAAAATTAGAAAACATTTTGAACTGAATGAAAATGAAAGCCCAAAATATCAAAATGTGTAGAATGAAGCTAAAGCAACATTTAAAAGGCAATTTACATCACCAGATGCTTACATTAGAAACAAAGGGAAGTCTCAAATCACTGACCTCGGCTTCCACTTTAAGAAGCTAGAAGAGCAAATTAAACCCAAAGTAAGCGGAAGAAAGCAAATGAAACTGTGAACAGGGTGGGAGGGAGGTCCAAAAGGGAGGAGACAGATGTATACTTACGACTGATTCATGCTGTTGTATGGCAGACACCAACAGAACATTGTAAAGCAATTATCCTCCAATTAAAAAAATATATGAACGTAAATCAATGAGTTAGAAAACAAAAAACCAACAGAAAAAATTAACGGAACCAAACGCTCTTTTTTGCTATCAATCAAGTTGATAAACTTAGCCAAACTCATCAGCGGGGGTGGCGGTAGGGGGAGAAAGGAGACACAAATTATATCAGGAATGAGAGAGTAGAAATCATTATAGATCCCATAGATAGTAACAGGACAAGAGAATATTATTAACAACTTCATGGGAATAAATTTAACAACTTAGATAAAATAGACAAACTCACTGAAAAATACAACCAAAGCTCACTTAAAAAATAACAGACTACTTGTATACTCCATATCTATTAGAGAAATTATATTCATAGTTTTAAAATGTCCCACAATAATCTAGTGATTGCACTCCATGATATTTACCCAAAAGAGATGAAAACTTTTAGCCTCATAAAAAATACTACATTTGGATGTCTCAGCAGCTTTAAACATAGTCACCCCAACTTAGAAGCAACTAAGATGTCTCTCAGTAGGACAGGTATATGGATAAACTGTTGTATATCCAGATAACTGAATATTATTCAATGCTAAAAAGAAAAAAAGAAATGCTAACCAAGCTATGAAAAGACATGGAAGAGCTTTAAATGCATATTACTAAGTGAAAGAAGGTAATAAAACTGTATGATTCCAACTCTATGACAGGCTGGAAAAGACAAAGCTTGGAGACACTAAAAAAGATCACTGGTTGCTCAAGGTTAGGAGAGAGAGAGGGATGAATAGAGACGATTTTTCAGCACAGTGAAATTATTCTTTATACTATAATGGTGAATACATGTCATTATGCATTTGTCAAAACCCATAAAATGAATAACACCAAGAGTAAACCCTAAATTAAACTATGGATTCTGGGTAATAATAAGGTATCAACGTAGGTTCATCAGTCAAAGCAAATGTAATCCACTCTGATGTGGACACTGATGGTGGGGAAACTGTTGTGGGCAGCAAGGGGAAAAGGAGTATATGAGAACACTCCCTACTTTCTGCTCAATTTTGCTGTGAGCTAAAACTGCTCTTAAAAGTAATCTATTTAAAAGGAAAGAACAAAAACCTTTCCACAAAGAAAACTCCAAGTCCAGGTGGCTCTCCTGGTGAAATCTACCAAATATTTACAAAAGAAATCATACCAATTCTACATAAACTCTTCTGGAAAACTGAAAAGGAAAGAATGCTTCCTAACTTGTTTTATGAGGTCAGCGTTACACTGATATCAAAACCAGAAAAAGACATTTCAAGGAAAGAAAAACACAGACCAGTATTTCTCATCATGAACACAGATGCAAAAAATTCTTAGCAAAATTTTAACAAATCAATCCAACAGTATACAAAAGGGGTTCTGCATCATGACCAAGTGGGGTTTATCACAGGAATGCAAGGTTGGCTTAACATTCAAAAATCAATCTTGTGAATTCTCCATAGCAACAGACTGAAAAAGAAAAATCATACGATTATCTCTATAAATGGAGGGAAAAAAAATCTGACAAAACCCTGGAGGAGAAAATGGCAACCCAACTAGTATTCTTGCCTGGAAAATCCCATGGACAGAGGAGCCTGGTGGGCTACAGTCCACAGGGTCTCAAAGAGTTGGACACCGCTGAGCAACTGAACACATGCATGCAATATCCACTGCAGATCAAAATTCTCAGCAAATTGGGATTAGGAGGGAAAATCCTCAATCTGATAAAAGCCATTTATGAAAAACCTACATCTTATAGCTAACATCTAACAAGTGGTGCTGGGACAACTGGTCAACTACATGTAAAAGAATGAAATTAGAACACTTTCTGACACCATACACAAAAATAAACTCAAAATGGATTAAAGATCTAAATGTAAAGACCAGGAACTATAAAACTCTTAGAGGAAAACACAGGCAGAACACTGCCTGACATAAATCACAGCAAGATCTTCTATGACCCACCTCCCAGAATAATGGAAATAAAAACAAAAATAAACAAATGGGACCTAATTAAACTTAAAAGCTTTTGCACAACGAAGGACACCATAAGCAAAGTGAAAGGCAACCTTCAGAATGGGAGAACATAATAGCAAATGAAGCAAATGACAAAGAATTATCTCCGAAATATACAAGTAGCTCATGCAGCTCAATACCAGAAAAACAAACGACCTAATCAAAAAGTGGGCCAAAGAACTAAACAGACATTTCCTCAAAGAAGACATACAGATGGTGAGTAACCACATGAAAAGATGCTGAACATCACTCATTATTCAGTTTAGCTCAGTCGCTCAGTTGTATCTGACTCTTTGTGACTCCATGGACTGAAGCACTCCAGGCTTCCCTGTCCATCACCAACTCCCGGAGCTTGCTAAAACTCATGTCCATCGAGTCAGTAATGCCATCCAACCATCTCATCCTCTGTGGTCCCCTTCTCCTCCTGCCCTCAATCTTTCCCAGCATCAGGGTCTTTTCTAGTGAGTCAGTTCTTTGCATCAGGTGGCCGAAGTATTGGAGCTTCAGCTTCAGCATCAGTCCTTCCATGAGTATTCAGGACTGATTTCCTTTAGGATGGACTGGTTGGATCTCCTTGCAGTCCAAGGGACCCTCAAGAGTCTTCTCCAACACCACAGTTCAAAAACATCCATTCTTCGGCACTCAGCTTTCTTTATGGTCCAACCCTCACATCCATATGACTATTGGAAAAACCATAGCTTTGACTAGATGGGCTTTGTCGGCAATTTGTCATGTGTTATTAGAGAAATGTAAATCAAAAACCACAATGAGGCATCATCTCACGTCAGTCAGAATAGCTGCCATCAAAAAGTCTATAAACAATAAATGCTGGAGAAGGCATAGAGAAAAGGGAACCCTCTTACACTGTTGGTAGGAATGCAAACCAGTACAACCACTATGGAGAACTGTTTGGAGATTGCTTAAAAAACTGGAAACAGAACTGCCATATGACTCAGCAATCTCACTGCTGGGCATACACACCAAGGAAACCAGAACTGGAAGAGACACGTGTAAACCAATGATCATTGCAGCAGTGCTTACAATAGCTAGGACATGGACGCAACCTAGATGCCCATCAGCAGACGAATGGATAAGGAAGTTGTACATATACACAATGGAATATTACTCAGCTACAAAAAAGAATGCATTTGAGTCCGTTCTAATGAGCTGAAGCTGAAACTCCAATACTTTGGCCACTGATGTGAAGAACTGACTCACTGGAAAAGACCCTGATGCTGGGAAAGATTGAAGGCAGGAGGAGAAGGGGTCGATGGAGGATGAGATGGTTGGATGGCATCACCGACTCGATGGACATGAGTTTGAGCAAGCTCTGGGAGTTGGTGATGGACAGGGAAGCCTGGCATGCTGGAGTCCATGGGGCCGCAGAGTCGGGCATAACTGAGCGACTGAACTGAGCTGAATGAGGTGGATGAAACTGCAGCCTGTTATACAGAGTGAAGTAAGTCAGAAAGAGAAACACCAATACAGTATATTAACACATATATATGGGATTTAGAAAGATGGTAATGACGATCCTATATGCAAGGCAGCAAAAAAGATACAGATGTAGAGAACATACTTTTGGATTCTATGGGAGAAGGTGAGGGTGGGATGATACGAGAGAACAGCATTGAAACATGTATATTACCATATGTAAAACAGATGACCAGTGTAAGTTTGATGCATGAAGCAGGGCACTCAAAGCTGGTGCTCTGCAACAACCCAGAGGGATGGGGTGGGGAGGGGGTGGGGGGGAGGGATTCCCCATGGGGGAGGGCACATGTGCGCCACTGACTGATTTGTGGCAGGAGCCACCATAGTGTTGTAAACTGACTGTCCTCCAATCAAATAAATAAATTTTTAAAAATGGTGGATAGTACTGACAAAACTTGGTCCACTAGAGAAGGGAATGGCAAACCTCTTCAGCATCCTTGCCTTGAGAACCCATGGAGAGTATGAAAAGACAAAAAGATATGACACTGAAAGATGAACTCCCCAGATCGGTAGGTGCCCAAATACGCTACTGGAGAAGAGTGGAGAAATAGCTCAGGAAAGAATGAAGAGGCTCAGTTCAGTTCAGTTCAGTCACTCAATCGGGTCCGATCATCTGACATGACTGAGTGACTGAACTGAACCGAAGAGGCTGAACCAAAGCAAAAACAACAGCCAGTTGTGGATATGACTGGTGATGGAAGTAAAGTCCGATGCTATAAAGAACAATATTGCATAGGAACCTGGAATGTTAGGTCCATGAATCAAGGTAAATTGGAAATGGTCAAAGAGGAGATGGTAAGAGTGAACATCGCCATTTTAGGAGTCAGTGAACTAAAATGGACCAGAATGGGAGAATTTAATTCAGATGATCATTACATCTACTACTGTGGGCAAGAATCCGTTAGAAGAAATGGAGTAACCCTCATAGTCAACAAGAGTCCAAAATGAGTACTTGGGTACAATCACAAAAATGACAGAATTATCTCTGTTCATTTCCAAGGCAAATCATTCAATATCACAGTAAGCTTGGAAAATTTTCAGCATTACTTTTCCAGCGTGTGAGATGAACGCAATTGTGTGGTAGTTTGGACATTTTCTGGCTTTGCCTTTCTTTGGGATTGGAATGAAAACTGACCTTTTCCAATCCTGTGGCCACTGGTGAGTTTTCCAAATTTGCTGGCATATTGAGTGCAGCACTTTCACAGCATCATCTTTTATTATTTGAAATAGCTCAACTGGAATTCTATAACCTCCACTAGCTTTGCTTGTAGTGATGCTTCCTAAGACCCACTTGACTTCACATTCCAGGATGTCTGGCTCTAGACACATTCCAGGATG
This sequence comes from Moschus berezovskii, assembly GCF_049115385.1. Lineage (NCBI taxonomy): Eukaryota > Metazoa > Chordata > Mammalia > Artiodactyla > Moschidae > Moschus > Moschus berezovskii. The sequence continues at coordinate 9,093,121 of NC_142470.1, forward strand.
TCTGGCACCATGTCATACCATCATAGTTATCTGGGTCATGAAAATCTTTTTTTGTGCATTTCTCCTGTGTATCCTTGCCACCTCTTCTTAACATCTTCTGCTTCTGTTAGGTCCATATTGTTTCTGTCCTCTATTGTGCCCATCTTTGCGTGAAACGTTCCCTTGGTATCTCTAATTTTCTTGAAGAGATCTCTAGTCTTTCCCATTCTACTGTTTTCATCTATTTCTTTGCATTGGTCACTTAGGAAAGCTTTCTTATCTCTCCTTGCTATTCTATGGAACTCAGCATTCAGATGGAATTCATATATTTCCTTTTCTCCTTTGCCTTTAGCATCTTTTTTCTCAGCTATTTGTAAGGCCTCCTGAGACAACCATTTTGTCTTTTTGCACTTCTTTTTCTTGGGGATGATCTTGATCACAGCCTCCTGTACAGTGTTATGAACCTCTGTCCACAGTTCTTCAGGCACTCCGTCTATCACATCTAATCCCTTGAATCTATTTGTCACTTCCACTGTATAATCATAAGAGATTTAATTTAGGTCATACCTTAATGGTCTAGTCGTTTTCCCTTCTTTCTTCAATTTAAGTCTGAATTTGGCAATAAGGAGTTCATGATCTGAGCCACAGTCAGCTCCTGGTCTTGTTTTGCTGACTGTATAGAGCTTCTCTATTTTCGGCTACAAAGAATATAATCAATCTGATTTCAGTATTGACCATCTGGTGATGTCCATGTATAGAGTCATCTCTTGTGTTGTTGGAAGAGGGCGTTTGTTATGACCAGTGGGTTCTCTTGGCAAAACTCTGTTAGCCTTTACCCCGCTTTATTTTGGTTTTTTTTTTGTGTGTGTAATAAAGTTTTATTAAAGTATAAAGGAGATAGAGAAAGCTACTGACATAGATATCAGAAGTGGGCAGAAAGAGTACCCCCCTGCTAGTCTTCAGCTGGATGTTATATAGTCACTGCTGCTGCTGCTAAGTCACTTCAGTCGAGTCCGACTCTGTGTGACTCCATAGATGGAAGCCCACCAGGCTCCCCCGTCCCTGGGATTCTCCAGACAAGAACACTGGAGTGGGTTGCCATTTCCTTCTCCAATGTGTGAAAGTGAAAAGTGAAAGTAAAGTTGCTCAGTCGTGTCTGACTCTTAGTGATCCCACGGACTGCAGCCTACCAGGCTCCTCCATCCATGGGATTTTCTAGGCAAGAGTACTGGAGTGGCTTGCCATTGCCTTCTCCGATTACCCTGCTTTATTTTGTACTCCAAGGAAAAGAAACAAAAACATCTAGTTTAGAAAGAAAGAACTTAAACTGCTGTTATTCGTAGAGATGGGCTTCCCAAGTGGCGCTAATGGTAAAGAACCTGTCTGCCACTGCAGAGGATCTAAGAGATGCAGGTTCAATCCCTGGGTCAGGAAAATCCCCTGGAGGAGGGCGTGGGAACCGAATCCAGTATTCCTGCCTATAGAATCCCATGGACAGAGGAGCCTGGTGGGCTACAGTCCATAGGAACACAAAGAGTTGGATACGATTGAAGTGACTTAGTACATTCACAGAGATATCATCATCTGTGTAGAAATCCTAAAGAATCTACAAAAAAAGCTACTAGAATCAGTGAAAGTTAAGCAAAGTTGTGGGATACAGATCAATTTACAAAAATCGGTAATATCTCTATAAATTAGTAATGAACAATTGGAATTTAATTTAAATAAGATAACATTTACAACAGCACAGAAAACTAAATTTTAGGAATAAGTCTGACAAAAGATATGTAAGACCTATACATTGAAAAGTATACAACATTACTGAAATAAATTAAATTATAAAAGACCTGAGTACACAGAACTGCATACTATGTTCATGGTTCCAGTGACTCAATATTGTTAAGATGTCAAATTTCCCCAAATTGATCTATAGATTCAACCCAAAGATTCCACCCAGTCACAGCCATGGCCTGGGGGATTCTATACAAGCTAACAAACTGATTTTAAATTTTCTATAGAAAATTTTCTATAGAAACGCAGAGGACAATAGCCAAAACAATTTTGAAACAGAAGAACACATTTTAGGGACTTGTATTACCTGATTTTAAGAAGACAGTGGGGCGGGGGGAGTGGAGAGGAGGGAGGGACTGCAAAGAGCACGAGGAAGCTTTCTGGGTGGACAGTATGTTTATTATCTTCATCTCCTGATGGTTTTGCATGTATATGCATACAGCCAAACTCATCAAATCATTGACTTTATTTATGCATGGCTTATTATATGTCAGTTGTGCCTCAATAAAGCTGAAAAAAGTCTCACTCGGTCCTCATGTCCAATTTTTTGAGGCCATCATATCATCGGCTCCATGTACAAATGTGTAAACTGAACCTTAGAGTAATAAAGCGACTTAAGCGTGGTCACAGAGATACCAACCTATCCATCTCACTCCTGAGCCAAGGAAGAAAGGCTCTTCTCCCTGCTTCTTGTTTACTCAACTACTGATAAGTAGTGATCCTGTAGCATGCCACTGCGGTTGGAGCAAAGAGACATGGCAGTGACAAAAGGTCCTTCCTCAGAGAATTGACACACTGCTGGGCTCAGGGCCCTTCTAAGCTGACTTATTAGTTTGTCATTGCTTTTCTTCTTATTTCATATACTGACATCTCTCAAAAGAAGAGGAACACCTTGTTGAGTTTCTGCGTCCCTCCCAGCTGCCCATGCGATTGCCTTTAAGCATCACAACACTATGAGATGGGTATCCACTGCCACTTTACAGCTAAGGAAACTTCCCAGGGAGGTGAAGGAACCAGCCATGATCACACAGCTGGAGGGCCACAGAGCCAGATATTCCTGTCTCCCATCCCAGCAAGTCAGGCAGTTGCTCGAGCAGCAAGAGTCCAAAAGAACCCTGTTTTCCTCACAGACAAAAATCACAACCAGGCTCCAAGTCCCCATGGACCAGAACAGCTGTTCACCAAAAATTCTGTTTTGCGTTATTAATTCATTTAAAAGGAAATTTGGTTTCTAACCAGCACAAATGTCATAGCCACACTCAAGAAGATAGACGGGGAAAAATGAGTCTAGAAATTGCAAAGTGTTGGTTTTACTGGATCAAATGTGCTGCTGGCCTGTGTCTGTAGCCAGATCGGACTCCTGACCCAGCCAGCTCTCCCTACTCTCCAGGCAGGTCTTTTTCTGGGACTCAGAGAAGTTCTCCAACCTCTGTCTCCATCACGAAGGGAGCTGGGGGGGAAAGCCCGTTCCCACTCTGTTTCCACTGTGACTAGAAATTCTTGCAAAGGACAGAGCAATTACTAGGAAATAAGAAGCAAATAACAAATGCAAACTTGGAGCAGTAACAGATGAGAGGGACAGCTGCTTGGGCTTCCGGTGCTAAATAGCAACAGCACTGAAATGTGGAGCTGCCCTCCCCCACGCCTGGGCCACTGGAGGCACCTGGCCCACCCCCTACTACCCAATTAAGTTTTTTTTTAACAAAGAAGGGGCAGGACAGCATAGATGTCAAGAGGATTCAATGGGGCTTTACTGTTATTATTTTTACTACCACATCCTAAATATATTCAACAAGTAACATCAGGCACTGTGCTGGGTCACAGGATATGGGGTGAATAATTCTGGCATGACCCCTGTATCCATGCAGTTTATAATCCAGGCGGGAGGCAGACTTGAAACACTAATTATTCAGGCTTTCCAAAGTCATGATGTTTCAGCACAGTGGTGCAAAGGCCTGTACGTGAGCAGTGGTAGACGCTGAGGCTGAGAGGGAGCAGATGGGAGCCTGCTGTAGCCCGAGCTCTAAGCTGCTCATCCCACCTCCTGAGGCGGGAGGAGGAGTCGCCTGTGATGGGGACGAGAAGGGCACCCCAGGTGGAGGGCGCAGTCTGCAGGACGGTTGCTGAGACGTCAGGGAAACCAGGGAAGGCTGTGGGGCAGCACAGAGTGGTGGGCTTGCTGCTGGCCCGGCCCACCATGCAGAGTCTGGCCGGAAAAGGGGGCAGGTCTGCATCTTCGGAGCGGTGGGGAGGCTCAGAGCGTTCTGGGCAGGACAGGGACACAGTAGGATTTTGGCTTTAGAAAGATGTCTCTGAATACAGAGAGGAGGTTGTGGTGGGGAGGTGGGAGGGATCAGACCATGTGGAGATGTGATCGGAGGATGGGTGGCAGTGACTCAGGCTAGGCCGAGGCAGTGAAGGAAACGGTCTGAGAAAATGGCCCAGCATGTGACCTGAAAGAGGGGTTTTAATGATGTCAGCGAAACCGATCTCCTCTTTACAAATAACTGCCTTGCTGGCGGCGCTCTTCCCTTCTCCCAGGGCCAAACGCTCTGATTCCAGGAGCAGCAAAGACACACAGGGCTTGTCCGCCATCCAACACTGACCTCTGCTTTCAGGAATGCCCGCTTCTTCAGAGTAAGCAAACGGCATCCAGACAGAAGGCCAGAGGGTCAGGTTCCTGAACCCACAGGCAGTGTTTTCCTGAACTGCAACGTGTCATGTGGCCCCGAGTAAAGTATGTGCTTCATCGCGGAGTCTCCCAGGCCTGCAGGCCCGCCCCTCAGCAGAGCAGCAGACAGGGGGACCAGCCAGGCCCGAGCGCTCAGCCCAGATTCGGCGAGGGTGAAACCGAGTCTCTCTAGGGTGGGCAACCCCAGGGACCAGAGCTCTATCTGGATACCGCCTCCGCTGTCCCCAAACACTTGTAAATGAGGTCCACCTCTTCCTCCTCCTCCTCACCGGATCTGCCCTGCCCTATCCTGCCCCAGGGCGGCAGGGAGGAAGAGAGCAAGGATCCAGGCTGCATGCCCACCCAGAACACCCTCCCGCCTGCCTTCCACCTGGCCCGTGCCTCAAACCCAAGTGGCAGCTGCTGGTGACACTCTGGCCCCGTCCCTCACAAGGCTCCCAGGCTATGCCCACAGCTCTCCTCTGAGCCGTTTCAGGGAGGGATCCCTCCGGCCCTCGGTCTCCCCTCCACATTCTGCCCGCCTCGCCCCAGGATGCTCTCACCTTCAGCTGGGGCTCACAGTCTCCTCCCAGTCTCCCACCATCATCACTGAGGACATCAGTACACTGGGCGGTACCCTTGCGCTTCTGGGTCACACTGTACCTCAACCATCCCCCAAAAGACCTTCATCCCCCTCCACCTCAGCTACCCAAAGGCACAGCCAGCACCCCATCCAGTACAGTCGTCAGAGTGACCCCAGCTCTGACCCTGAACTCTGAAATCCTTCTCCCTCTGGACCTCCTGACCTCCCTCACCCGGAGAAGATGCTGCCCGCTACCCTGCTCGGCATCAGGACGCTGGGCTCCCTGGGCCTCCTCCTGCATCCAGGGCCACTTCCTCTGCCCTCTGCTCCCCAAACGCAGAGCGCACCCCTCTGTCACCTGTGTCTTCTTGCCTCAGCCCTCAGGGCAGCCCCCTATCCAGTCCAGGGCCAGGCACCTCCCCAACACTGAGACCACCCTTGCCTCCCCCCAACTGCAGCACAGTCCCCAGACCAGTCTCCCTGACTGCAGTCGGCTCTGTCTCCCTGCTCAGAACAAAGTCCCTAGAATACAAATCAGTGCCCATCACTCCCATCGTGAAGCTTCCCGTGATCCCCAGGCTAGCCAGCTAAAGCTCTGCTGCCTGCTCCTCTCCACCAGCCGCTCTCTGCTCGAGGCCCTGACAGCCCAAATGCTTCTAGTCCACTGTCCGTTTCCATGTCTGCCCCTCACTCTCGCAGAAAACTGCCCACGGCCCCTCCACCTCTGTCTCTCCAGCACGTGGCTCGCCAACTCAAGAAGGAGTCAATGAGTGAAGGTGGGACTGACAACTGAGAAATCTGGCAGTGGGGATGCAGCAACGTCGGCGGGGGCAGCGGGACTAGACGAAACACAGGCGCGTGGAGAAGCTTCCCACCTCACCGAGTCTGGTACCTACTGCAGTTCGTTTCCATCACATTCGGGTCTCTGGACACCCATCCACGTGCCTCTGTGACCCTGTGCTCCCCCGGCCGCCAAACAGGAAGAGAATGACACGCTGATCTCTGGGGAGCTTCCAGCACACCCACATCCCCTGCAAGGACGCCCCTTAGGAGCACAAGACCCAGAGAACAACAGCTCACCTTTTGTTCTCCCCAGACACTAGGTACCAAAAATAGTGTTAAACTTGGGGAAATATACCATCTGCCTTTGCAGTGAGTTCTTCACTCTGCCTGAAATGTCGTTCCCACCCCCTATCCCATTCCCTGAATCACCCATCAGACAGGATCCCTTTCAGCCTTCCAGGCTCAGTGCCAGCTGCTGTTGTTGCTACTGTTCAGTCACTCATTCGTGTCCAATTCTTTGAGACCCCAGAGACTGCAGCACACCAGGCTTCCCTGTCCTTCACTATCTCCCAGAGTTTGATCAAACTCAGGTCCATTGAGTTGATGATGCCATCCAACCATCTCATCTTCTGCGTTCCCCCTTTTCCTTTTGCCCTCAGTCTTTCCCAGCATCAGGGTTTTTTCCAATGAGTCTCAGGTGGCCAAAGGATTGGAGCTTCAGCTTCAGCATCAGTCCTTACAATGAATATTCAGGACTGATCTCCTTTAGGATGGACTGGTTGGATCTCTTTGCTGTCCAAGGGACTCCTAAGAGTCTTCTCCAACACCACAGTTCAAAAGCATCAGTTCTTCAGTGATCAGCCTTCTCTACGGTCCAACTCTTACATCCATACGTGACTACTGGAAAAACCATAGCTTTGACTATACGGACCTTTGTCGGCAAAGTGATGTCTCTGCTTTTTAATATGCTGCCTAAGTTGATCACAGCTTTCTTTCCAAGAAGCCAGTGTCCCAACACAACAGCAGAGCGAGTCTTTCTGTGGCCCCAGGACACCATGGGGTGTGTCTCCATCCAGACCTCAGCCTCCCCACCATTTGAGAAGCTCGGGTATGAACTCAGGTCTGAAGGATTCCAAACACAGTGCTCTTCACTGCTCTGCTACTCAGACCATCACCTCCTCTGGGCCACTGGCTCCCACCCAGGCATCCCTGAATGTTCTTTTGAGCTTGAGCTCACATCCAAAATGCACAGAACCTATTCAGACCATGCACTGGTGAGGAATCACAGCCTCGAGTGACTGGGAGCTTCCCACACACAGGCACTGCACTGGGTTCTTTCATGTGAGGTGAACACTATGGTTTCCCTCACTATACACACGAGAAAACCCAAGCATAAAGAGAATGCGTAATTTGTTCACACTCCAAGCTGGGAAGGGTGAAGCTAGGACTGCACCCCAGCCTTGCCAGGCCGAGCCCGTGCTATCTAGCACCCCAAGCAGGATCAGCAGGCCCAGAAGCTGGACTCGGGCAGAACCTGGGCTGAGTCAAACACAGAGCAGAGCGTGCACATTCTAAGAACAGCGGTTCACCCACTGATGCTTCATGTTAAAACTAACAACAGAAACAGTTCTGACCTTCAAACTGGTCTCTGAGAAACTGGTGGACCTTCGATTCCACAGGCCAGGAGGTGGGCATAAGGACAGGCAGATTCTATAGGGAAGGCTGGCGGAGACAAAAATGCCACCCTGCAAATGTACCCTCTCCCAAGGCAGCTGCCACCGGGACCCCCCCCCAGAAAAACCCCCTTCACCATGCAGCCCTTTTCCTGGGCAGCGGCAGCCAGGAATCCACCCATCCCTGCAACCCAACCCACCATGGCATGGAGGGGGTTCTAGCCCATAGCTAGCCAGGTAAACGTGGCTGAGAGCCATTATGCTACAAAGTTGTATCTGCATTAACCCACCAGGTTGTGATAAAATTGGTCACTTGCCGGAGTCACCAGGGAATAGTTATGACTCCATATTTGCTAAACTCCATTTTCCTTGCTCTCTGCCAATCCTTAACTCACTCTCTGCCTGGTCGATGCTCTCGCGGCCCCGCTGGCAGAAATGAGCAAAGCCGCAGTTCTACCCTCAGTTATCAACAGCATTTGGAAATGTGAATCTTCAAAGACTGTGCACACTAGGCAAAACCCTCGCTTTGGGGGAAGTGGTTACACCGCAGAACAGGCACCCTGGTAATCACCTCCCCTCCTTGGTCCGCCCTCCGTGGCAACGTGCCTGCGTTTGGCCAGACACTGTTTCGCTACGGTGCCTCTCTCCTTCATTCATTCGTGCTCCGCTCACTCAGCACATATTTATTGTGTAGATACTACGTTCCAGGCGTGAGGATTACAACAGAGTCTCTCAGGATGCAACCCTCCAGAACCAAATGAGCATAAACTCTTTCTCTGCCCTGGTGTGTTCAAAGACCTTTGCGGGGAGGCCAAGGAAGGAGACCCACCCAGGCGTGTAAGTAGTAGGAGGGATAGAAGATAAGAAGAAAAGGAACTAAAGACAAATAGAACTGCAATTAAATGTTCAACGGTAGCAGTCTGCTAAATAATAACAGTAATACTGATAATATTATTTTAAAACTATCATATATGTATGTGTGTGAGAGAGAGATGAATAATACAAAAAAAAATAATAATTGTTTAATATTGTTAGGAACCAAAGTTGGCAGGGTAAAAGAAAACATATGAAACAATCAAAGGAATCAAGTTAACAATCCCGGAATGCTAGATCTGAACTGGAAAGACCAACGCTGTGTTAGTCGTGCTTCCACCGGATAAAGTGGCATAAGGAACGATCCTGAAATCTCAGAGGCTCAGGTGACAAGCAGGTCATTAGAGTGACTTCAGTTCAGCTGATCTCTGCTAGAAACACCGGGCTGTACCAAGTTACACTGAAATTCAGGCTTTGGGTCGGGGTCATGTCACCTTCCACGTTCTCATTTGGGGACTCAGGCTAAAAGCACAAGAGCAATGGGTCCCTCAGAGAGAGCAGAATTTCTGAGAGGACTGGTGAAGCTTCCTGACTTTCAGCGGCTCAGCTCACCACTCACATCCCATCACTTGTGCCCAAGTCACCAGTGTGGCCCAAAGTCCAGGGGTGGGGAAATATACACCGCTGGCAGAGAAGCCATGATAAGGATGAGAAGGGAATAACATCACCCGTCCAATCACCCAGTCATGAACTCATGACTTTTAGTTTTAAAAAATAAATATCTCCTAACCCCATCCACCAAAAAGGCCTAAAAGCATCAGCAATCCAACAGCAGTGAAAATCCTCTCCCCCAGGTTGTGGTTTCTAAACACTGTTCTTCACTAAAAGAAACCAGGACCCCTAAGGGACTGCCTGACTCCAGGTCTTCAGCAGGAAACTGGTTTATCTTGTATCAGAGAGCAAGGAATTTCTCAAAAAATAATGGGATCATGTTAAAAGGATATAGGAGATGACATGAAAGGGCTCCCATTGGTTAAAGACAGGATAATTTACGCATTATACTTTATACAGTATACTTTGCCCACCTGATGTGAAGAGCCGACTCACTGGAAAAGACCCTGATGCTGGGAAAGATTGAAGGCAAAAGGAGAAGGGAGCAGCAGAGCACAAGATGGTTAGATAGCATCACCGACTCAATGGACACGAATTTGAGCAAACTCTGGGAGACTGTGGAGAACAGTGGAGCCTGGTGAGTGGCAGTTCATGGGGTCACAAAGAATCGGACACAACTTAGCGATGGAATAACAATTTATGCATCAGAAAGAACAGTGACTCCAACTGACTGAAAGGGACTCCCAGCCCCACTCTAAGCCTATGGAATAAGAAACTCCAGGCACAAAGCCGAGGCATCTGGAATTTTTCATTATTTTTTTTATTTTTTATGGAGCTCTCAACTGATTCTGAAGCACAGCCAGGATTGCAAGGCACAAGTGTCCTGATCTTGTGGGATCCAGATTGCTCAGGGTGCCCATCTCACTGTCAGGTGCCAGCCTCTGTGTCCTGCAAAGTCTTGTCTGCATCAGACTGACACGTGTCCCTTATTCACATGCTTCCGACTCTGGGGTGGTCCAGCCGTAACGTGGCAGACATCATCAAGGGGAAAGGTTCCAGTTTTCAGTCTGCTGACAACAATAACAAGAGCAGAGAAGCTGGGACAGCTCCCAGGGTGCTCCTTCTAACCACGGTTTTGACAGTGACAATGAGGAACAAACTTCCGTTTTTAGCTAACATATCACAGATCTAAAACGGAGAAGTTTGGGGATTCTCCAGATACCTCGCAGCAGATCATTCTTAATCCTTACTCGGCAGCAGAATCAACCGGTAAACGTCTACAAAACAGGGCTGACTGTGTTCTGGACTCTAACCCAGAGGCTCAGATTCCACGGTCTAGGGTGGAGTCCGGGCACCCAATGTTTCCAAGGCTGCCCAGGTGATTCTGATGTGCGGCCGTGCTTGAGAACCACGGTTCCAAGCGTGTCTTGAAAGCAAAACATCTCCACCTAATATCGTGTCACAGTTTGACACGAGTTATGCCCCGGATGAGGCACTTCTGAACTGCAACGCCCTGGGGAAAGTCCCAGTCCGCTCCTCGCCATGCCTCTTGAGAGCCCCCCACCCCTCCCCGCCTACAATCAGCCCGAGCAGCCATGCCTGCGTCCCCAGGCTCACCGCAGGCTGGGCGGCCCTCCTCAATGTTCAGGGCAGAGAATAAAGCTCCGAATGTCTACACACCTCCAGGTCAAGTCGAAGCAGAGAACGTGAGCAGAGAGCTAATAATTCAGCTGAGGCAACTGTCACACAACTACTCCCCCAACAGGCTCCAGGGTGTAGTGCGCTGAGTGGGTGTTGGTTTTTGTTTTAATTAGAAAGAATGTGTAATCCCCACATTAGAAGAAAAAGAGAGAAAGACTTAAGTCAGCCAGTTCAAAAAATCAAACAGTTCTGCCCCCCCACAAACTTAATGCATAAAACACACACACACACACAAATACAAATCACTGCCACGTCCTCACACAAGTGCTGAGCGCAGCTAGCAATACTATTTTCCCCTTGATTTATAGTGGGTTAGATGCCAGCTCTAGGAAGGTCTGGATCCTTTGCCTGGCTTTGTATTAAAATACGCTGTTTTTCTCAAAGTCTTAGCAACACCACACTGTCAGAAGAAGAGCATCATGTTAAGAGTGTTCTGGGGACTTCCCTGGTGGCCCAGTGGACAAGACTTCACCTTCCAATGCAGGGGACGCAGATTCGATACCTAGTTGGGGAACGAAGACCCCCACGTGCCATGAGGCAACTAAGCCCAAGCGCACAACTTCTGAGCCCACAAACCACAACTAAGGAGAAGCCCGCGCACCACAGCAAAGAGCCCACGTGCCGCAGAAAGACCTGACCCAGCCAAAAATAAAGAAACAAATAAACATTTAACGAGAGTTCTGGAATTCATACCGTGGTTTTGACATGTCCCCCGACCCACACCCCTCTTCTCTGAAATCTGCACCCCACTCACAAAGCTGGGTCCACTTAGCTGTGCATGCTCGTCCTGGCCACAAACTCCTGAGCTGAGTCACTGAACCAGCTCTGGACACAGGACTCAGCAGGGCTGGACTGAAATGGGCTGGTCCCGATCTGGAAGGTGGCTTCCACAGACATCCCGCAAATGTGGGCCCTTTGGGGAAGCCAGGTTGGACCGCAGGGACAGACAGAATAGGGCAGGAGAGAAGGGAGAGGGGAAGGCAGAGGCGAGGCAGAAAGCAGGGAGAGCTTGCGTCCTGCTTGGCTATGTAGGCTTCCTGAACTCCAGGCCCACAGGTACGGAAAGTGCCCCCTTTATGCTCGTAAATTCTTCCTCTGCCTATTCAGCTACTTGAAATGAATTTCTATCACTTGATAACAAAACCAGAACCAGGACTAAAATAACTGAAAAGCCACGTTATCAACTGCTAGACATTTCCAGGAATTTTTCCAAAGACTAAATTCAACTTTTTTTCTCTTTATCAAATATGCTGTTTCTAAAAATATATGTATGCTTTTGATGTAAATACATATACATTTTTGCTGCAGCAACTGGCTTCAAAATCAGAAACAAGGCAACCACCAGAATTTGGGATCAACAGAAAGAAAGCTCCCTAGGAAATGTTCCCTCCCATCTCTACTTTGAATAGTGAGCGTCTCCAGCAGGGGTGGCCCCGGAGAAGGCCAGGCCCTAGACTCAGGTGTGGAGGCTGGCTGTGGGCACTGACTGCCCCCAGCCCTGCCAGAGAGGGTCAGATGTGGTGCCATCCTCTGGAAAATCTAAACAGCAGGCTCAGAGGATGAGCCCCTTCGAGAATGGAATTCCTGGATGCTCTCTTTGATGGAGGTTTAAATCGATAACGTGCGTTTATAGAGACTTCAAGAGAGAAACCAGGAAACTTAGTCCCTCTACAGGACAAAATCCTCCCTCCCCGCCCAAGCGATGCTACTACAAAGGAAAGGACAAGGTACAGACCTCCGGCTGGATGGCTTTAAACACGGGTATGTCCATTAGTGTGATCTGGCTCTGCAAAAAAAGAGAAATGGGGTTAGAAGACACTAGAAATCAAAAACAGCTGCCATGCAACTTTGAAACTCTACAGAATAATAACACATTCTGAGAAGTCACACTTTCCCCCTTGAAATAAAAATCAAGATAGAGCGAAAAATTGGGTAAACCTTGAAAATGCCTCTCCCATCACTTCATTCTTTATAAATCTTGATCCACACCCTTCCTTCTTGAATGTGAGATGGACTCCCAATTTAGGGATTGATAATAGTAGCTTGGAGGGTACCTTTTTTAGTTTGGATATTTTCATTCTATTTGAGCTTTTGTTTCAAGTCTAAGTTACTTCTACAACTTAAAAAAAGTTGCAGACATAATATTATAAGTCAGACTGCTAAACAGAGACACTCTCTATTACTCTAAAGTGATTTTTTTTTAAATTGTGGCTTATAGAAAGTGTACATTTCTTCTGAAGCCTAAGCCACCTCTAAATTATATGGTGGAGTCAAATTTGAGATGTCCCCACAGACCAGTGTTGGACCATGAACTGTTTATTCCACCAGCCCATAATGAGAGAACTTCAGAATTTGAGAGTGATCATTGGAAACTTCTACAGTGATCCCCGTGGCATTTTCATTATATATTTTTTAAAGTGCAGTCCTTTGCTGTTGTTCACTGTTCAGTCGCTAAGTCATGTCCAATTCTGCAACCCCACGACTGCAGCACACCAGGCTTCCCAGTCCTTCACTATCTCCCCGAGTTTGCTCAAACCTATGTTCATCGTTTCAGTGATTTCATCCAACCATCTCATTCTCTCTCATCCCCTTCTCCTCCTGCCTTCAATCTTCCCCACTTCAGGGTCTTTTCCAATGAGTTGGCTCTTTGCATAAGATGGCCAAAGTACTGGAGCTTCAGCTTCAGCATCAGTTCTTCCACTGAATATTCAGATTTTATTTCCTTTAGGATTGACTAGTCTGACTCTTTGTTGTCCAAAGGACTCTTAAAGAGTCTTCTCCAGCACCATAGTTCGAAAGCATCAGTTCTTCAGTACTCAGCCTTCTTTATGGTCCAACTCTCACGTACCTTCATGACTACGGACTGGAAAGGAAAGAAACTGGTCTTTTATCAAACCTAGCTTAACACTAATTTTGTCCACACAGAAAACACACATCTAGTTAAAAGGCTGTTCCTATCGCGATAAGCTCATCAGGTGACAGTAAGAGAAGGTGTCGTTGCTGACAGTTTTGCCGGCCAAGGCATGGCCTGGGCTGAGTTCCCATTGCCCATACCTCTCTCCAGATGCCACGTGGGAAGCCAGGACACAGTCGACAGGTGCTTCAGTGACAGGCCAGGGCAAGGAGAGCTGAGAGCTCTGGATGCCCATGAATGAGGGAAGACACCTGTCCACTGTCCACAGGGCATCTGTGAGGACACGATGCAGTGAACAGATGTGGGCTCTGCAATTCACAGGGCCTGGCGTGTCTGGACACCATCACTGAACAGCAACGTTCTCTTTGACACATGACTTCTAACTTCTCCCAGTTTCAGCCGACACATCTAGAATATGGTGACAATCATCCCTGCCTTACAGGGTCACTGTGAGAATTCGAGACAAGAGGAGCAGAATGCCTGGCACCCAACAGGTACTCTCTCTATATGCATGTATACGTGTGCATATATGACTGTGTGTGTACACAGGTGCCAGGCCTTCTGCACCTCATCTTGCACATTCACAAAGATTATATATTTATATGTTTATGTTTCAGAATTTTTTGGCAAAAAGGGAGTCACATAGATGGGTTCATGTTCTGGTATATGGTTCCTGCCCAAAACACCAGATAGGAAATAATGGACTATTAACATGTTTCAACATCCATGTTTCAAAGCCGCTCTAAAAAATACTTAAAGGAGGCTGTTATATTGTCATGAGAAAAAAGCCTCATATCAAGAATTTCTTTTTTTTTGAAAGTCGCTCAGTTATGTCCGACTCTTTGCAACCCCATGGACTACACAATCCATGGAATTCTCTACGCCAGAATACTGGAGTGGGTAGACGTTCCTTTCTCCAGGGGATCTTCCCAACCCAGGGATTGAACCCAGGTCTCCCACATTGCAGGCAGATTCTTTGCCAGCTGAGCCACAAGGGAAGCCCAAGAATTTTGGAGTGGATAGCCTGTCCCTTTTTCTGTGGATCTTCCCAACCCAGGAATCGAACCAGGGTCTCCTGCACTGCAGATGGATTCTTTACAACTGAACTATCAGGGAAGCCCAGATGTCAATACATTGGAGAAAAACAGCAACACACGTGATATGTCAACTGCAACCACAATCCAGGGCTTAGGTAGAATTCTGGTCACCTCTTGGCACAACTGAAAGGTGACCCAAGATCAGTGGATTTCTGAGAAGCATGGGATGCATCCCAAAGCATACCATCCCCAGGGCTGAGCAGGAGATGAAACTAAACAGGTGGCTTTGTCCCTCCAAGGGGCTGGGGCTTGTCACAGGCACTGAGGTGAAATGCTGCTGCTACTGGAAGCTCAGTAGTGACAAGGATGGCACTGCGAAGTATAAGCAGTTCCACCTCTGGGTCCATCCACCCACAGCAAGCCAGCCCTGGGCGTCAGCACACAGTGAGTGACTACTGCTCACTGAAGCCTGCGGGCCTGTGTGTCAAGCCCAGAGATACAGGGCCCAGAGCTCCATCCCAGGTGCAAACAGACTGGCATTTCTCCTGCCAGACTCAAGGAGATTGTTGGCCAACTGCTCCTCACACGTGGATTAATTCTGCCATCCTGGGGAGCAGAAAGGCCTCATGAAAACAGAAGATTTGAGCTGAGAGCTCAGAGGGCCTTGGAAATCTCTCCCGCAATTCAGGTTCACTCCCAATCTGGAAGAACTGGCAGGATATTTGCAGTGTCACTTAGGAAAAGAACCAAAAGTCTGCTAACATGAAAATGAGAGAACTTCCTTTCCATCCTGCCATCAGTTCTAGGGTTTGCTACATGAATTTCCAAATCATGTATTAAAACAGTGACTTTGTGTTTCATAGTTTTTCAGATGGTTCAAGTTTCAAATATTATTATCCCTGCTCAGACCATCAGTCAAAAATGTGCTCAGGTATTTTATTCAAGATAAACCAGAAAAACCAGAACAGAGGCCACCAGGCTGAAAATAGACTGGTTGGTCCCAAACACACCATTAGAAACTATTCAGAAGAAGCTCTCCCATTTCTATCTTCTCAGTTCTGGCCCAAAAGGATGTGGTGTCCAGAGCAAGAATACATCAATAGATAGGTAAAATCACTGGGGTATAAATTACATGTCATTTTACTACAAAGCCGAACATATGCAGCAAGGCTGAATAAGGTTTTGAGTAATCCTCCCTTTGAAGCTGGAGCACTGCAAGGCAGGCAGTTTTATTGAAAGGAAGGATGTGTGTAGGAGTGGGGACTTGCAGGGCAAGATCAAGTCCTGTCCCTTTTCACAGCCGGTTCCCAGGACCCTAGGAGTGTGGCACAGCCTCGACAGGAACAGGAGACAATGAGGCCCTCTGGTTCCTGCTGTCATGGGAGCACATGCCTGTGATGAGGACACGCGTCTCACAGGTCTCATTACAAGTCTCTTCATGGCCTCTCCCTGTTTTTGAAAAGAAAGCCTTCATACAGGATGTCCACTTCATACAGTGCTGAAGAACTGATGCTTTTGAACTGTGGTGTTAGAGAAGACTCTTGAGAGTCCCTTGGACTGTAAGGAGATCCTACCAGTCCATCCTAAAGGAAATCAGTCCTGAATGTTCACTGGAAGGACTGATGTTGAAGCTGAAGCTCCAATACTTTGGCCACCTGATGCGAAGAGCTGACTCATTTGAAAAGACCCTGATGCTGGGAAAGATTGAAGGCAGGAGAAGAAGGGGACAACAGAGGATGAGATGGTTGGATGGTATCACCGATTCGATGGACATGAGTTTGAGTAAACTCCCAAGAGCTGGTGATGGACAGGGAGGCCTGGTGTGCTGCAGTTCATGGGGTTACAGAGTCAGACACGACTGAGCGACTGAACTGAACTGAACAGGATGTCCAGAGTACTGGAGCTCCAACATTCTGGGCACCTAATGCGAACAGCCAGCTCACTGGAGAAGACCCTGACGCTGGGAAACACTGAGGGCCAAAGAAGGAGGGCAGCAGAGGATGAGGTTAGATAGCATCACCGACACAAACGTGAGCAAACTCCAGGGGACGGTGAAGGACAGGGAGCCCTGGCATGCCGCAGTTAATGGGATCACAAAGAGTCAGACACGGCTGACAGACTGAACAACAGCAACAGGATGGCCAGTTAAACCAGTCACCTCGCGGCAATCTCCCTCACCCTAACCCCTTCTCCCATCTCCTTCCTCCTAGTCCAGGGTCACCTAGAAATCCAGGCTTTTTAAAGAAACAGCCAGTCTCCACATATTACAGGACAATTCTCTGGAGATGCAGCCTTCAGAACGAAGAGACCTAGCAGAGAACATCACAATGTGGCACTAAAGAAGGAGAGCAAGGTGGTTTTCTGTGGATAAGTGACAGCAAATCAGCCAAAAAGAAAACAAACTGGTTTCCACATGTGCTGAACGTATGTTTTCCCTCTAATGGTGGCTGACTAAACCTCCTCTTCCCAGCCATAAGCTTAGTAACAAGGAAGGCTCCCTGCTCCACCCACACTGGGTCCAAATAAACAAAAACGTTGTTGGCAAAAACAGTGGGCCGTCTTATAATAAAAAATATCTATAAATTTGCATTGGGATCAATCCAAATGAGCCCTAGAGGGAACAAAAAGCAATCGGCTCCAAAGATGCATTCCCGCCTCTCCTCCTAGAGCCACTGTGTCTGACAATTTTAGAATCTTGTGTCAAGGAAATGCAAATTAAAGAGGAAGACACTATTTGTGGTCCAATAGCACCATCACAACTAATGGGGCTATGAGTTGCTCCGTTCTTTTTGCAAAGTAATCTGATAGTAACCCATTAAAAACATTAACATTTAATTTCATTTTTAATGTCAAACTTAGAAAAATATACAAGAATAATATGATAAACTCTATAACCTTTCACCTAGCTTCACTACTGATATTTATTAACATTTGGCCTCATTTACTTTATTTTTATGTACATAATTATATAAGTATATAATTTTTTTTTCTGAATCATTTGAGAGTAAAATGCAGATAATATGACTCTTCACCTTTTAATCCCTCAGCAGTTGATTTCCTAAGAACAAGATGACCCTCTTACATAATGATAAGATTATTACACTCAAGAAATTTATTGTTGTCACATCAGTATCATCTAATATACAGTCCACATTGAGAATTTTCAAATTATCCCAATACTGTTTTTTATAGCAATTTTTTCTTCATCCAGGATCAGGCATTATGTTTAGATATTATCTCCTAAAAGGTGAAATGAACATACTGTTGACTCAGCAATCCCAACACCTACAGAAAGAAAAGCGCTGGTTTATAAGAAGACATATGGAGAAAGATCTACATTTAGATACAGAGATGAATACAGACGCTTACTGAACAGTTATTTGTAGTAGTAAAAATATGCAAGGAACTTTTGGGGAAAAATTATGGTACATCCAGATTCTGGGATACTATGCAGCCTTAAGAACAGAGGATTAAATTTATATATACGGATCCAGATAACTGTCCACGGTCTATTGATGATAAAGACAAGTTCCAGCACTGCTTTTGCTCAGCTTTCAGCCACTGAGGAGAAAGCTGAGAGCTAGCTACAGAGCACACCCACTGGAGCAATAACAACCTCCGAAAGGAGTTTAACCCTTTCCCACTCCAGTATTCTTGCCTGGAGAGTCCCACGGACGGAGGAGCCTGGTGGGCTACAGTCCACGGGGTCGCAAAGAGTCGGACATGACTGAGCGACTTCACTCTCACTTCACTGTAAAATGACACATTAACAGAAAGCCACGCTAAACAAATGCATGGTTTGATGACTTACTGTAAGGCGAACACTTTTAAAACTGCAACCCACATTAAGAAACAGCCACTCCAATAGATAAATACATGGGCCCAAACATGTGTTATACACACACAACAGAGTATTATTTGACCTAAAAGACAAAGGAAATTCTGACACATGCGACTACATTGATGAACCTCAAAGACATTATGCTAAGTGAAATAAACTACAAAAAGACACTGTATGGCTCCACTTATGTGAGAACCCTGCAGAAGTCACATCCATAGACTCAGAAAGTAAGTGGTGGAGGCTGGGGGGATGAAGAGTTGTTTAAGGGGGTACAGAGTTTGGGATCATCAAGATGAAAACAGCTCTGAAGACGGGCTGCATAGTAATGTGGATGTACTTAACACAAATGAACTGTACACTTAAAATGGTTAAGATGGTCGTGTCTGTGTTACATATAGTTCTCCATGATTAAGAGAAAAAGAAGAGTCACCCCAGAGTTCCTCCGTGTGCCCTGTCCCAATCACAAGTCCCTCCCTCCTGTGAAAAGTAACCACTATCTTGACTTTCCTCAAGTTCCTCTGTAATTTTATCACCCAAGTAGTCTACCAAGATTATGTCTTGGTATTGACCATTCCAGGTTGCCTCATAGTATATTCTTTCAATACGTAGGCTTGAATCTTTTATTTTGTGACCATCTTCTTAAATTATAGTTTAACTATCTGTTCAGTTTCCCTGTATTTTATTCTCCTCTTTCGGGGATTTATATTATCTGTATGTTGGATCTTCTTTGCCTATCATTAATATTTATCGCTATTTTTCAAGTTCTTCTTATCTTTTCATTTATTTTGATCTTAAACTTTTCCTCCCTTAAGGCATTTCCTGTTATGTTTATCTATTATTGTGCTCAATTTTCATTTCCAAAATAAGTTTTATCTCCAGTGTTTACCTAACTCTGCCACCTTATTTCTGAGATTTATATATGTCAGATTTATGTTGTTATGACTCACAGTGTGATCTTAACTTCTTCTCTTAGCTAATTTTGAAATAGAAAGTTATAGTTTTCATCTGTTTTGTGGCATGTCTCTCTGGCAAGCTTTCATTATCTACAGGATTCTCTCCTTGCTCTTTTTTTTTCTTGTAATAACTGAAAAACTTGACATCAGTAATTTTTGGTAGCTTTCCGAATTTCATATAGCTTTTCTTTTACTTTCGTGTCGTCTTCAACAACAGGCAGCTGCTTTTTGAGATTCCACACACACACAAAACATAAATTTATTTAAACCTCCCTTTTCCTTAACTGTAACTTTCCCTATCCTGATCATCTTCGGTCTACTCCCAAGCTGAATTCCTCTTTGGTATAGACCCTTGTTCTGGAAGTAAGCCCTGGCTGATGATTCCAAGAGATCTTCAGGGTCCGTTCACAGGTCTATTCTGCCCATCCATTATCTGAGTGGTCAGAATTCCTCTCAGTTTCAGTTGCGATTCTCACGTTGACCTGCTGAACCTTCCGGTGAATTTCTGTTGGAAACTGTGGGGTTCTTCTATCCCCTAGTCTGTCAAATGCCCCAGTACGTACTTCTGCTTTCTTTTAGACCGAAGCTGATGCTCTGCAGGGCTTGTTGACCCCAGTGGCACATCCCCAAGCTACTGGTATTTGAGACTGAGAGGGATAACTTCACACCCAGTCTTATTGTAGATACTGCTCACGGGTTTCAGGGTTTGCTATTGAGCTGTCATGGATGTTTTCATGTGGGGATTCAGGGAGAATAAAGGACTATGCTGCTGCCACTGCCATCGTCCCAGAATCACTCAAGGGAGTTTTTTACTGGACTCTTGGATTTGGCTTTTTTCTTTCTTTCAAATTATTAGACAGGAAACTAAAATACCAGGTGGTCTGGTTCAGTTCCAACACCTGGCAACTCCAATGCTTCCCCAAAGACCAAAGACTCCAGGGGACCTGGCTTCACATCTAAGCTGAGGACATACTGGCTCTGGCAGGAGCAGCCAATTTTTAACACTGAGCTCTCAGAGCACTCACTGCCCTTCCCGTCAGTCTCCCCAGCTTGGGGCAGGCGCAGCAACACTCTAGGGCTGAGACTAGAAAACCAGGCCCGCAGTCTCGCCGAGCGGTCCTGCTGGACAACGCTGTTCTAGGTGCAGCCTGTGCCTAGTCGCTCAGTTGTGTTCAACTCTTTGCGGCCCTGTGGCCCCATGCATCCACCTGGTTCCTCTTGTCTGTGGAATTTTCCAGGCAAGAATACTGGAGTGGTTGCCACTTCCTCCTCCAGGAGATCCTTTCAACCCAGGGATTGAACCCGAGTCTCCTGAGTCTCTTGCATTGACAGGCGGATTCTTTACCACTAGCACCGCCTGTGAAGCCCCAGGAACAGCCTAATTCTCTGCTATTCCATGTGGGGAATAACTGTGAAGAGACTTGTTCTTGTTTGGCTGTGCTGCATGGCTTGCCTAACGTCAGTTCCCCAACTGGGAGACTGAACCTGGGCCACAGTAGTGACAGCCCAGAATCCTAACCACGAAGCCACCAGGGAACTCCCAAGCAAAGGGATTTTTAAACCCCACTGTTACTTCATCCTTTTCACGAAGGGGAAAAAAAAAACCAAAAATACAAGGAAATAAAAGTAAATAGATTGTAGAAGCTACACCATCAGCCAGCTAGGCCCATGAAGTCTCCCAGAGGAGACAGAGGCACTACAGCTTGATGCCTGAGAGGACAGACGAGCACTGCACCGCCCAATACAGTGGTCACTGGCCACACGAGGCTGCTGAGCATCTGAAGTGCTGCCAGCACTCCAACTTCAGAAGACACACTGAGCTTTGAAGATTTAATGCAAAAAAATAACGTAAAGTACCTCAATAATTTCATGTTGCTTACAGATTGAAGTGACATTTTAGACATACTAAGTTAAATAAAAAAATACTTTTTAAACAATTTCACCTTTTTAATGTGGCTACTAAAAGATTTTTAATTGAATATGTGAGTCAGACTATATTTCTGCTGGTCTAAGAAATCAAAGGCCTTCCTAGGTGGTGCCAGTGGTAAAGAATCTGCCTGCCAATGCAGGAGATGCAAGAGTCTCGGGTTCGATCCCTGGGTCAGGAAGATCCCCAGGAGGAGGAAATGGTAACCCACTCTAGTATTCTTGTCTGGAAAATTCCATGGACAGAGGAGCCAGGCCGGCTACAGTCCTTGGGACTGCAGAGAGTCAGACGCAATTGAGCTACTGAGCACACACACAGGATGCCAGAAGTCCTGGTTTCAAAGCCCAGGCAGGCAGTGCCACTTACTGTTCCTGTGAAGGGGTGACTGTCCTCTCTAGGTATTCACCTGCTCACCAATAGACAGGGAATAATAAACAGACCTAATTTGCAAGCCTGTTGTGAAAAGTAAGTTAGATTAATGCATGTAAACATTTAGTACAAGACCTAGACAAAGGAAGTGTTCCAAAGTGGAAGCTGCCCTGGTTATCACCACCTAGCATCAGGTGAATAACCAGAAGATGAGGGTTTCAGACCTGGCTCTGCCCACATCTGGTTCTAGGATCCAGGTTTAAAAAAAAATCTCTTAGATCCTCTATTTCTTTCTTGGAAAGTCTGGAGCTAATAAGCTGCCTCACTGAGTTGTTCTAAGCACTGAGTCCATGGCACCGACAGGTGTTTACTGAGCACCTCCTGTGAGCGAGGCAGCGGTCTGGGCAGTGGGGAGGGAGCAGTGAGCAGTCAGGGAAAGCCGCTGTCCTTCGGGAGCGCGGGCACTCCAGTGGAGCGGGGCTGGGGAACACTATACAGAGTGCGGGGTCTGGGGAGGCGAGGCAACAGCAGGGTCGGGCAGGGGCGCAGAGACGCTGCCCCAGCAGCAAGGAGAGACAGCCAGACGTGTGGGGAGCGCCATTAGTACAGAAGGGAGCAGCAGCACCGGCCCGAGGCAGGGGGACGTGGGGAAGAAAGCGGCAGCCGGTAGGCAGCTGGGTGGCAAGGAGGACGTGCACGAGAGGAGGCTCGGCCAGACCCCCGGCACTGGGGGCCTTGAGAGGAAGGCCGGGTCTCCTAGCACGAGGGGACCTCTAGAGAGTTTACACAGGTTTTAAAAGGATCCCTCAGACACACTGAGAGAGGTGAACCATGTGTGGGGCTCAGTGCAGGGCTTACCTTGATGCAACAAGGTAAACGTAGGAGCAAGTGATGGCAGAGCAAAGAGATGGGGCACACTTGGCTCCACGGGCCCCCGGAGGGCACAACACCTGTGAGAGCAAGGGGCCCTGGAAGAAGCCGGCATGGTCAGAAACACTGGTGGTTCCTAGAGAAGTGCAGCCCGAGTCAGCACTTGGCAATCGGGTCACCCCAGAGCCAGCGTCCTCCGTCGACCCTCAAAGTGCAAAAGGAAGACAGCAGGTCACAGCTAAACGAGGAGCCTGGTCTGCTCCTACAACACGAAGCCCCACGGCCATACCCACAGCAACACACTGGCTGGTGGGAAAATGATTCTGAAACATGTGTAATTACAAAATCCGTTCAAATGATATTATCTGTCATTGTAGAGAACAGTCATTGTGAAAATATAGAAAGTACAAATAAAAAGAAATTAAATTCCAATCTTCTAGACTCTTACAACCAGAATCTACAGTCAGTAATATGTTTGGCTATATAGATATTCAGATACTTGTGAATATGTAAACATCAAATATTTTATTAGGCAAATATAAATATTTATATGCTGTGCATGCTTTTTTAAAAACAGCACTATTCTCTATAACTTGTGCGGTAACCTGCTCCTTTCACTTTTGTTGTTCAGTTGCTCAGTCCTGTCTGACTGTTTGCAAAACCCATGGACTGCAGTACATCAGGCTTCCCTGTCCTTCACTATCTCCCAGAATTTGCTCAAACTCATGTCCACTGAGGTGGTGATGCCATCCAACCATCTCATCCTCTATTGTTCCCTTCTCCTCCTGCCTTCAATCTTGCCCAGCAACAGGATCTTTTCCAGTGAGTCAGCTCTTCGCATCAGGTGGCCAAAGCAGAGGAGCTTCAGCTTCAGCATCAGTCCTTCCAATGAATATTCAGGGTTGATTTCCTTTAGGAAAGGTCTGACTGGCTAGCTAGGGTCTGACTGGCTCCTTTCACTTACTATTCATATGTGTTGTACAAGCCTTCCAAGGTGGTTAAATTTCGACAGACAGCATTGTGTTTTTTTTTAACTCTTTCAAAGCCACTTATTATTTTGCTTTTATATAATTGTATAAAATATATATCATTCATTTCTTCCTTATTTCTTTTTCTAATTTGATCTTCATACCAAGGCAACAAGTATTCAAATTAATTCTGTATACAGATAGGTACAAAGGTTTTTCTGCTCAAACAATTTTTCCAAATCAGGTACAAGGAGATCCAACCAGTCCATTCTAAAGGAGATCAGTCCTGGGTGTTCATTGGAAGGATTGATGCTAAAGCTGAAACTCCAATACTATGGCTACCTCATGCAAAGAGTTGACTCACTGGAAAAGACTCTGATGCTGAGAGGGATTGGGGGCAGGAGGAAAAGGGGATGACAGAGAATGAGATGACTGGATGGCATCACCGACTCAATGGTTATGGGTTTGAGTGAACTCCGGGAGTTGGTGATGGACAAGGAGGCCTGGCGTGCTGTGATTCAAGGGGTCACCAAGAGTCAGACACAACTGAGCGACTGAACTGACTGACTGACTGAAAATATTTATAGGTTTTTTTCATTTTAAAAGATTTTTACTGAAATATAGTTTACAATGCTGTGCTAGTTTCAGGTATCCAACAAAGTGATTCAGTTATACACACACACACACATATATTCTTTTTTTACACTCTCTTCCATTATATGTTATTACGAGATACTGAGTATAGTTCCCTGAGTGTCCTTTCTGATTGTCTATTTTATATATAGCGTGTGCTCAGTTGTGTCCGACTCTCTGCAACCCCATGGACTGCAGCCTGCCAGGCTCCTATGTCTATGGAATTTTCCTTAATTTCTCCCTCCCCCCATAGCATCCTTTCTTAATGGTCCATGGGATTCATAAAGTATTTATAAGAATACTTTATTCAGCAATCCCCTATTGGTGAATATATGGGTCGTTTCCAATTTGAGCAAGCAACTGAGAGCGGTAATCACCACCCCCACCCCCCACCCCCCAGGCTCCCTGTGGTGGTACGCAGCCTCCCACGTCTGTTCTGACACTTACAGCAAACTCCTCGGGAGTCACTTTCAGGACATCGAAGACAACGGCGTCGTAGCTCTTGCTGGCATAGTCGCAGCTCTGGCCCTCCAGAGAGTCTGAGCTGCTGCTGCCCTGCGGAGGACAGGGAGAGATGGGGCCGCCTGAGCAGTCTGGCTGACTCCACCATCACTGACGCCCAAACCTCAGAAGTGAGGGTGGCAGGACCGGATGATGATTAGAGCTCCTGCTGTTTAATGCTTTACTCTATCCCAGGCACTGTGTTAAGCACTTCATGTGCATGATCTAACTTAATTCTCATAACAACTCTCTGACGATGCACTATTATTAGTCCCATTCTACAGATAAGGAAGTAGAGGCCATGCCACTTGCCCAACATATCTTAGCCAGGAAACTGAAGAGCCAGAATGCAAGCCCAGTTGTGTGTCTCCCTCAGTCACTATACCCCAACTGCTTCAGGCTGCCTGTGGAGTGGCGGCTGAATATGCAGACAACCCTTCACACCTTAGAAGGCCTGAGGAGATCATCTGTTTGTTACATGTTTTTAAACATCACCTGGTTTCACCTTTTTTTTTTTCTACTGGAAGTTCATTGCAGGAAATTACTATACAAAATGTCAAATTGGCTCTCAAGGCTTGTTTCACGTAGGGGCCATTTGGAATTCAAAGCCTGTTAGCTGATGAGGTGAGAGGTAACTGGCTGGCTTTGGAGATGGCGTGAAAGTTATATTTAGTAGAGCCCCTTGTTAAGAACACCGTGAGGCCAGCATGTAAAGGAAAGGTCTCCCGTTAAAGAGCAAGTTAAACTCCCCAGATGTGGCCAGTTTCATGAAACCCAACACTGCAGGGATCCCAGAATGTTGAACGTACCTTCCCTTCAATTTTATTTAATTTCATCAAATTCTACTATGGGGAACCAATCGAGCTTACCACCCCAAAATTGTGCCCTGTTCATAAACGGTTTTATTCGTCTCAACCCGTGAAGAGGGATTTTGTGGTTTCCATTAACCTCAACATCTTGGACTGAGATTTAGAGAATATGCTTTTATTAATTCCCCTTTATTTCACTCTTTCCAAAATGGCTATATCTGGAAAAACTTTGCAATCTTACTGGAAACTAGAGGGTTTTTAGGCCAGGGAGGGAAACCAATAGTCAACAACTGAAAATGTGAGCTTAAAAGGAGGAGCTGAAACTTAAACCTGTAGACTTCAATAGGCCTGTGTCATTTAAAGGCTTACAAATGAGTATACTATACCAAAATCTCTAAGATGATCTTAAGATGCTCTGAGCTCTGAAATCAGACAGGCCTGCTTAGAATGCCAGCTCTAAGCAAGCTGCTGTCTGACCTCTTCATTTTGCTGTGCCTCAGCGACCATCTGCAAAAGGGCACCATTAGAACCTACTCCCCAGGGCTGTGGCACGGGTTGTATAAAATGCAGCTTACAAAGCAGCTGGCAGGATCCCCTCCCTGGGTGACACTGATTCAAGGGACCTGGGAGTAGAGCGTGAGGGGATGGCTATTGCGATGGGACATTCTTCCCTGAGAAGAATTTATGCTGAACTTCTGAAAAGTAATCAAGACTAATCCTGAATGCTTCTGTAATTGGCCATCTATTTGATCGCTCAGTCTCACGAATTCTGAGCTGGCGGCTACTGACAAATCTCTTTGCACGCCCACGATCCCCTCCCACAGAGCAGCCTGGAGCAGCTGACGCAGCGGACTTTCTTCCAGGGAGTGTCGTGTCATCATGGTCGGGACCAGCGGCTCCAGAGTCACAGAAGTCTGGCTGTCAATCCCCACCAGCTGTACGATCTGAAGTCAGTTCATTCACCACTCCCTGCCTCAGTTTCCTCACCTATTAACTGGGGGTGAAACAACAGCACGTGCCTGCTGGGGTTACTATGGGGATTAAATGAGATCATGCCTGTGGAATGCACCAAAAAAGTGCCCGGTATACAGTAAGCACTAAATCATGGGTGTGCATCTGCATAAACATGTCACTCAGTCACCAAAATGTACTGAGCGCTTCAATAAGACATGTATTCATTCACAGGTTCATTTGACACACATTACTGAGCACTCACCACTTTCTGGACACACATGTGCGTGCGTGTTCATATAGATACATATACATGTACACATATACAGCACATATGTGTGTGGCTGCACTTATATGTGTATGGATTCATATGTGTAAACAGAAACTAGAAAAGAAAGAAGTTTTACTCTAGACAGAATGCAAACTGTAAATGGAAATGGAAGTCTGATTCCTCCAGTTACCAAACAGAGTCCATTCCTGGAGTTTCAGGTTTGATAACTTCCCTGTAACACCCTATTGCACCTGCCCCCAACACACACGCTCGTACAAGGGGCCTTATTAACCACAAGCCGCCCCAGGTACATCCAGTGGTGGCGGTGGTGGTGGTGATGATGCAGTGACTTTATTTAAACCTATACTGGCACCATCTGGGAATTTTAACAGGTACCCATAAGTCTGCTTTCAGAACCACAGATCAAACTAAGGAACTTTTTAAAAGGGTGATAAGCAATGGATAACCCCTTTGACTTCTAGCTGATTGCACAGGCTCATTTCAAAAGCCCAGCTCGACTGGGAGGGCCTAATGAGCGCAGAACCTAGAAATCCCCTCTTGCCCGTTTGTCACAGGAGCCCAGCGTTACACATCTGACACGGCGGACTCCCCAGGCCTCAGATGACACCCCTGCCCCCTGCCCGCCTCTGTTCCATTATAGAACTTGAAAAGCAAACTCCCAAACCCCCAAGGCAGGGGCCGGAGCCCAGGCCACTCTCGCCCACCAGCCTTTACGGCCGTTTCCCCCTGAGCAAGGTAAACAGGAGCGCAGGGCCAGCTGGAAACCCTTCTGTCTGACTTCATCCCGGAATGTGCGACTTACTTATAATCAGTTGCAGCTTGGCTTGGGAAAGGTCTGATCCCTTCGTGCCACCAAAATGGAATGTGGCACTTGCTACGACTGGACGGGGCAGGTATTTTCTTTTCTTTGAAGAAAACTACTTCAGAAAACACCCTGATCCTCAGGGCTGACTGCCTCCCAAATCTCATGCCTGGCGTGGCCGGGGCCTCGGGAAGGCTAAGAATGGTGGCATTCACGGAGCCCTGCAGCCCCCGGGCCTCGACTCAGGGGGCCTGGGTCAGATGCAAGGGCCCCTCCCCATAGCTCCCTCCCCCCGACCCCGTCCTCCCAGTGCCGTACCTGTGGAGTGGCGGAGGTGACCAACACGCTAGCCATCAGACCATTCCTCTTGTACATAGTCTCCGGGCCACAGGGAGCTTCAGGGCAGCCTCTGTTGGTGACATAACCTGTCTGGAGAAGTCCTGCAAGGCAAAGGCGCTCGTAAATACCAGCCTTCAAATCCAACCTAATCCCACCCTGGGAGAGAGCTGTGCTGGCCTCGAGCAGGTGACCCCAGAAGATACCCCAAGAAAGGTTACAAGCTGTGGCCTTCGGGCTAAAATGGCCCACAAATGTGGTCTGTTAGGTTTGTGCAGGTTTTAGGAATTTTTTTCAAATTAATCACCAACATTTAAAATCGACAGGTTTCATGTAGAATTCTGGGTTTCTGACTTTCCTGGTGGCACTGGGTCCACTTTCTTGCGTGATGGCCATCAGCTGGACTGAGCAGCACTGCTCCTCGTACTGAACGGCTTCCTAGGGGCGTTCCAGACTACACTTGGCCTGGGCGGCCACTTGGGAACCAGCCTGGCCCTCCCAGGTGCTAGAGTTTGTGACCTCTGTTTCGGTCTACCGTCCTCTAAAGGACCAACCCGCCTTACACATCTCAAGGAATTCAACTGATGAAATTACTTGAACTAATCAAGGGATAAAATCTTAATATACTGGAGACTTTATTTTCACATTTTTTATTAAATGTTGGACTATATCATGACAATGTTTTCAAGAAATCATTTTAAGTATACAGATCAGTGTTTCTTACAGGTGAAATGCTAAAATAAGCTGCCTTTAATAGCTAGGGAATATATTTTTAAGTTTTTTAGAATACTAAAAATTAACAACACACAAAAAAGTTTAATTTATGCAACAAATATGTTCACATAAATTTGGGAGGGCTTTAGAAAGAATCGATATTTGAGAAAAGATCTGGCTCACTTCTATTACGTACACTGTGTTATCCTTTCTTAGCGTTAGGTGTCTCGCACTTTAAATCTGTGACAAACCATGACAAATGTTTAAAGGGGAAGCATTATTGTAAAATGGAATAATTATGTAGTCCTAAAGGCTGCATCCGGAGAAGGCAATGGCAAGCCACTCCAGTACTCTTGCCTAGAAAATCCCATGGATGGAGGAGCCTGGTAGGCTGCAGTCTGTGGGGTCGCTTAGGGTCAGACACTACTGAGCGACTTTACTTTCACTTTTCACTTTCACACATTGGAGAAGGAAATGGCAACCCACTCCAGTGTTCTTGCCTGGAGAATCCCAGGGAAGGAGGAGCCTGGTGGGCTTCCGTCTATGGGATCACACAGAGTCGGACACGACTGAAGTGACTTAGCAGTAGCAGTAGCAAAGGCTGCATCACTGTATATTTAATTGATAATGTTCTACTTATTTAGAGTTTTGAAGAAACAGCCTCTCTTCAATTAAACATTTTTATAATGGAATGGTGTAAACTGAAGTGATAAAGACTGTTATTAAAATAAAATGTTTATACAAGACAAGTGACAAAGACAAACTGAGTCTACCATGTTGCCTATGCACCAGTGTTTCATCAATAACAACATGAATACTGGCTAAGACTTGTAGAAGTCTCACCACGGGCCATGCGCTTTACCTCCAGTAACTCCTCTAACCTTCACGGCATCCTCGGGTGGGTCTTGTTACTACTCCCATATTCCATGTGGGGAATCTGAGACCCAGAGAGGTTAAGTAACCTGTGTCCTGCTGTCCACCAAACCATCATCATTTAGGACCCGGCTCAAATGTCCAACAGCATTTCCCCTGGTTATCACACCTGAGCCATACAAACCAGAACAACTGTTCACCTGCCAATGAGCACATGCCCCTGTTGCTGCTAAATCACTTCAGTCATGTCCGACTCTGTGCGACCCCATAGATGGCAGCCTACCAGGATCCTCTATCCCTGGGATTCTCCAGGCAAGAACACTGGAGTGGGTTGCCCCTAGTAGGGCATTTATCACATCACCAAACATCAGAGCACTGTAGCCGCCACCAGATTTTAGCAGGAGAGAGCCCAGGACATGATGGGGGCAGGAAAGGAAAAGGCAAAGGGGCCGCCTGGAAGCCAACTGCAATTATCAGGCAGGCGATGAGGGGCCCCCACGCTAAGGTGGCAGCAATGATGCCAGAGACAAGCACACAGGCGGAGAGGCGGTAAGGACAGAAACACGACAGACACTTATGGGGGGAAGCAAGAACCAGCCGAGGATGCACAACTCTGGCTCGAGGTACCAGAGGGTGCTGTGCGCCTCATCGAGAAAAGGAACAGAGGCGGTATGGCAGGTTTGTGGGAAAAGACGATGAATCTGATCTAGGACATGCTGAATCCGTGCTGCCCGTGAGAAAACCCATTCTGGGGAGTACGGTCAAACCCAGAAGTCTCTGGGAAAGATAGGCTGGGGGTAGATCAGAAAGAAAGAAGTACCAGTCCAACCTGGACTGCCTGTTACCCTCCCGGAGCCCTCAGCCCATCACAGAGCCCTGTGCCACCAGGAAACAAGTCAACAATCAAAAAAGGAGGTCAATGCAACCCGGGTTCTGTCCCCATACGTCCCCAAACCACCCCATCTTCTTCTTCAACCAGCTCCTCAACCACAGCCAGCGGGCCTCCTCCCTACCCTCCTTTATCCCAGAACACTCAAAAGAACTAAGCTAAGCTATAAATGACACCTGAGGCTCAACTGGGGAAAGCTGAATATGGACATTAGATGACACTGAACTATCACTTTCTTTGGAGTGATAACAATATGGAGGTTAAGTAGCAGAAGGGCTTTATCCTTAAGTGATGAACCTGACAATTTAGAGGTGAAGTGAATTTGCAACACACTTTCAAATGTATCTGTAAAATACATGTCAATGTTAACAACTGCCATTCACCAACAGTTCTTTGCATCAGCCTCTCAATTTTCCTGAACGCTTGAGAATTTTCATATTAAAAAGAAAGAAGAAAAAAAGAAAAGACTGATCAGGTAAGTTTTTCCTCGAAGTTCAGTTCAGTCGCTCAGTCGTGTCGACTCAGTGACCCCCATGGGCTGCAGCACACCAGGCTTCCCTGTCCATCACCAACTCCCGGAGTTTACTCAAACTCATGTCCATTGAGCCAGTGATGCCATCCAACCATCTCATCCTCTGCCGTCCCCTTCTCCTCTAGCCTTCAATCTTTCCCAGCATCAGGGTCTTTTTAAATGAGTCAGTTCTTCACATCAGGTGGCCAAAGGATTGGAGTTTCAGCTTCACCATCAGTCCTTCCAATGAATACTCGGGATTGATCTCCTTTAGGATGAACTGGTTTGATCTCCTTGAAGTTCAAGGGACTCTCAAGAGTCTTCTCCAACACCACAGTTTAAAAGTATCAATTCTTCAGTGCTCAGCTTTCTTTATAGTCAAACTCTCACATCCATACATGACTACTGGAAAAACCATAGCTTTGACTAGACAGACCTTTGTTGGCCTCAAAGTTAGGGTTAGGGCAATTTCATGCCAAGCCATTGACACCCAACCCGGAAAACACACAGGGCCTCAGCCTCACCCAGGAAGATGGGCATCATACATTCACCCGTCCACCCACTCATTCACTGAGCTCCACTCTGTGCGCACCTTGATCTAGCCAGGAGCTCCTACCATTTTTTGTACCTTGGACCCCTTTGGCCATCTGGTGAAGCCTATGGGCCCCTTCTCACAGAGATATTTTTAAATGAATAAAATAAAATTACACAGGAAACCAATTATACACATAACGATGCATGAAGCAAATTATATTAAAATTCAGTTATTATTTTCAAAGCAATTTATAATGTAGGAATATACGTATTTCTTCAGGTAAGATTTTATATATATATAATTGTATAAAATAGCAAGATCTATTGTGAGTCTAATAACAACCATAATTTCATAGTCATGAGCATAAATATTCTGAGCCGAAAGTGAAGTGAAAGTCACTTAATCATGTCTGACTCTTTGTGACCCCATGGACTATATGTCCATGGAATTACCCAGGCCAGAATACTGGAGTGGGTAGCCTTTCCCTTCTCTAGAGGATCTTCCCAACCCAGGGATCAAACCTGGATGCACTGCAGGCAGATTCTTTACCAGCTGAGCCACAGGGAAAGCCCAAGAACACTGGAGTGGGTAGCCTATCCCTTCTCCAGTGAATCTTCCAATCCAGGAATCAAACCAGGGTCTCCTGCATTGCAGGCTGATTCTTTACCAATTGAGCTATCAGAGAAGCCCAGTTTCCTGAGCTTCTGAGGTGCGTGCCCACAATCACTACATGGTATGGAAGCAGCTATGATTTTATTGGTGACAAAGTCCCAGGTACTATAAATATTACTGTAACTTATTATCTATGTTAATAACTGAGGGAGATGCTAAACTTCAGTTAAAATTGAGGGAAAATAAAAAATGTCAATTTTTCCCATCCAAATTCAGGGAAAGCTGGTCAAGAACCCTGTTCCAGATGCAGGGAACACAAAGGGAACAGGTCCTGCTCCCTGAGAACTCAAATCCCAGCACAGGAGTCAGAGACCACATTGTGGACCTAGAAGGTAACTCAGATCTTGAGGGTCTTCAAGGAATAAAATAGGGTGGAAGATGGTATTTGCCAGGGTGGTCAAGGAAGGACTCTGAAGATGCAGCATTTGAGCTGGAAGGAGTCAGCCATAAAAACCAGTCGGAGTGTTCTTCACAGAGGCCACAGCGAGCACAAAGTCAGTGAGATGCACAAGAGCTCAGCAGGTTTGTGATGGAGAAAGACAGCCGCAGCTGGGGGTCAGTCAGTGGAGGCAGTGGAGAGGCTGGGCCCTGCAGGCCATGGTGGGCAGTTGGGGTTTTACCTTGAGGCCTGGGAATGGATTCGGAGCAGGCGACTGACAAGATTCGATCTCACTGTTTTGGAAGATCATGGTGGCTACTGTGCAGAAAACTGGCTGGGAAGCCAGAAATATGGGCAGTGAAACCCAGCTGGGTAAGAGATGAGACTGCTCGGACTACTGGCCCCAGGGAAAAGAGCTGGATCTGGGAGGGGTTCTGGATGTGAGACAGATAAGACCTGCTGATGGACTGCACGTGAGCGGGGAGGAAAAGAGGGGAATCAAGGATGAATGACTTCTACCTCTGGGGCCCTTACGAATGGATAGATGGTGGCCCAAGAGCCATCTGGTGCTCAGAAGTCCATCCATTCGTTGGCTCAACACCTCCCCCACTGAGACCCGGAGGACCAATTCTGGGGACCAGAGTCAAAGATGGCGCATCCCTTCCCTCCAAGGTCCTGCAGGGCAGTGGGGGGAGAAAACCAGTAGGAAGCTACTCTCAGGACACCTGGTGTAACAGACCCACGTTCACTGTAGGGGTTTAAGACACCACTGAGAAGGGCAATCGTGCTGGTCTTAAAAGGATGGGCAGGAGTGTTTTGTTTTCAGACAAGGGTGGGCCGTGGGCACTCTGAGCATATGCAGAAGCCCAGAGGTGTGAAACAACAGAGGTGCCAGAGTGCCAGGAGCACAGGGGGCAGGTTCCCTCCCCTCACCTGACCCCAGCCCCTACCCATCCTAGACTAACCCGGGGGTAATAAGCCAGGCAGGTGTCCCCACGGAGTCAGCTTAAACAGATGGACCCAAGATTACAGCCACAGGAACAGCATCTTGCCTCCTGGTCACTCCCTCGATCTTTCAGTAAACTTGGTGACCCTTTCCCCAAGCCCTGTGCAGGGGAGTCCGACCAGCCCCCAAGGAGCTCACTGCAGTCTGACTGCTGTTATCCTGACAATCTATTAGACACTTACTTTGTTTCAGGCGTTGGATAAGGATTTATATGAATTAAAAAAATAAAAAATCTTATAGATGAGAAAACGGAGTTTCAGAGGGAGAAACTACACTGTGACTTGGGGATACGTTCTCACATAGCTGCCTGCCTGCGCCCCCTGCTGGACACGGAGGCAGTCTGGCATCAAGGGAAGGGCAGCACCCTGCTAAGTTTGGCCAGGCTGACCTGTGCCAGACAAGCCCAATCTCCCCACCCTCCCTGTACCTCCCTCACCTCTTACACACACACACATACTCGCACGCACGCACGCACGCACGCTTGCTCGCTCACTAAGGCCTCCCTGGAAACAAAGCACTGCAGGCAGGAAAAGCGGTTCTCATGATGTAACTTCGCAGGAACGTGGCAGCTCAATCAGAACCACAGAACCGCCCGCGTCTCTGGTTTCTGTGTGACAGACTCCTGTCTCGCATGTGTGGGCTCTCGAAGCGGGGAAGGCAAGTCCCACATGGGAGGTTGGTTTCCTTCCAAGCTTCAACGTCTCAGGTTCAGAAAACCAAGGAAATAACAGGAGACGGTCTGCTGCAGACCACTGGGGAGGAGGCAGAAAAACCACTTTTTCCTGAGTGTGTGGAGGCTGTTTCAAAGAAAATACACACATCCGGGAACATTTGGTAACAAGAGAGTGCTGTCTTCCAACTGTTTCAGACAAGCTCAGAGACAGACCCGGAGCCCTGTGTCCAAGCCCGCTTCCTCGCATGGCCGCCCTGCCCTCCTCCACAGGCTTGGCCACAGCTGCTCTATCTTCCGTGTCTGAACCGAAGATGCAGGGGACGGAAGCAAGGAGGGCTGTGCCCACAGCCGACGGTTCACGCCACGTCAGGAACAACGAGTGCATGTGCTCTCCCTCTTTCCTCTCTCCGGACGCCTCGGTACATCCATTCTGTGTTACCGAAAGGTCTCCCCCGGGGTAACCATCACCCGAGAGCTGGACCACCTGCCAGGAGCCCAGGAAAGGTGCCCCGTGAGGGCTGGCAGCACCATGGCTCCCTTGCCCCGACCCTCTCAGAGCTGGCCCAGCCTCCTCCTGGCTAGCAGCTTCGTCTGGCGGCATTCAGAGCAAGGCCCTGGCCACGTGAGCACTTCAGGCTCGAGATGCCATCCCTCTGGGCCAGGTTCGCCCATGTCCCACCTGCACTTCCTCACCGCCCCTTTCAAGCTACCACCACATGTTCAACATCCCACATGTCCCCTCCTCGCTGAGGGCAGATAGTGGGCTGGGCCAGCCAGACAGCTGAGGAGGCACCACTGTGTCCAAGGGCCACTGCAGCTGAGCCCCCGGCGGGGAGAGAAAGCGGCCGTGCTAGGCAAGAGGGCTGGGTTTCCAGACTGAGAGTCCTCAGACAGACGGAAAAGAGAGAAAACTTGTGAAACTGAGCGAACCTGGAGAAAAGGACCAGGCAGGGCGTCTCCCTAGGGAAGGGCAGCACCTACATATACGGAGCTGACGTGGGGCCACCCCTGCAAAGGAAGACAACGGCACGGACCGAGGACCCCCACCCCGCACACGCTGTATGCCAAGACCAGGGAGGCAGAAAACAACCAGGACCATCCGTCCTCAGAAAGTCTAGCCAAGGAATGCCCACTCCTCTCAGGCAGATGGGTTCCAGAATTCTCTACATAAAAGTAATACATGTGCATGCTAAAATTACAGAAACTGGATAAAAAGGGGAAAAATACAACAAGAAAAGTCCCCATGACTCCACCCCTAGTTCCTGTCCCCCAAAGTTAACATGTACACACAGTATGGGGCAGCATGTGTGTACACAGCCACACACGGATAGACACGTATGAGTGTGTGTACACACCTAAGGTTCAATAGCCCCACCTATGAGAGGCTGACAAGTTACAACCACAGCAGGACTAGCAGGAGCTAAGAACAAGACAGCTACAGAGCAAGCTCTCAGGCAGGAGAAGGAGCAGGTAACCTCTGTGGCTTGGAAAACAGATGCACCAGTATTTCCGTTCTCACCCATCACCGACCTTGTGCCCTGGACAAGTTGCCTGACCTGGCCAAGCCTCACTTCCCTCATCTGTGAAGTGGGGAGATCTGGGGTGCCGACAGCACAGACGGCCGAAGGAGGCACAGAACAGTGCGTGTGAGACGCAGCCGTGGCACTGCATCTTTAACGACAGCTGTTACTGGTGTCAACAGTCCTCAACAACCACCATCGCTCTCCTGGGGGCAGGGGTGGGCAAGGGCAATAATGCTCTTAGTGTGAGACACAAGAAATCACCCCGAGGTTAAGGCAGTGGGAGGAGGAGTGTGAATGAAAAATACGCAGTGAGGGGGAATGGTGAAATCTGGAAAAGGCTGCCAGTCTAGTTCATGGTGTGTACCTAAACTAAGTCACCAGGTTAACCTGATTACCATACTGTGGTTACATGAGTTAACAGGGAAGTTGGGTGAAGGGTATGTGTAAATGCTCTGCCCAGTTTTGCAAATTCCTGTGTAGAAAATTACTTCAAAATAAAAAGATAAATTTAAAAAGGGATCCTACACCCTCACCTCCAACCCCATAGGCCACCCCCCAATGCACAGACATAAGCTCCACCACCAGGCCTGATGCCAGGGACTCGCCATTGCCCACACAAACCACGATTTGCTGGTTGCACTCTGGGGCGTGGAGGTCTGGGTATTTTACGCTGGTTACGTGCGGGCCAAACACACACCATCTACGGTGGGCGGAGAATGGGATGCAGGCAGCTTCCTGTAAGGAGCAGTGGGACCCCGCCTTCCTGCTAGTCCCTGCCAAGGGCAGAGGAAGCACTGGTGTGGCTGGGGACCGTCCAGGTCACTGACTGGCCCCCGTCTGTCCGGAGCACCCCAGGTGCCTCAGGTGGCACACCTCTTCAGGGCCCCTCCTCTCACTGCTGCTCTGGGATCCACGGGGTGGACGGGCCCCCGCTTGGGCTCAGCTTCCTCTGACTCCCACCCTCAAGGCCCTGAGCGCTGCAGCACCAGAGGAAGGCAGGAGTCCACAACATGGAGTGAGCGCAGGGGGCATGGGGCCCCGGGCAACGGGGAGCCCGTCGCTTGCTTCAACCGGATTCACCAGAGAGCCCTGGAGTGGGCACAGGCACAGGTCGGTTCACAGCGAGGGTCTCTTGTCCTCTGCTGCTGCTCCTCCTCTGACCAAGTGCTTCAGAAGCTCACGGTTAGGAGGAGATTGGCAGGACAGGACACCCACACCCTTGGTCCTTCCTGACAAATACCACTGAGTCCTTGCCGTCATGGACAGCCTGGTGCTTCCCACCAGATTAGGAAGGACAGTGTCTCCAGAGAGTAAGCCAAGGCAGGCAAGACAGGGCTGGAGAGAGGGGCGGGCACAGCAGCGGCGGCAGGACGAAGCCTGCAAGGAACAGAGGGCTCATCCCTCCGCACGACATGAGCGGGGGCTTCAGGGAAACACCCCCTGGGTTTTAAGTCGTCTTCCGGGGCCTCCCACATTCCATGGAGAACACTGCAAAGGCAGGTGGGAGAGGCAGCGCTAACGGGTAGGGAGAAAAATGACACCTTCACATCAAACCGTACGGGTTCAAGACAAGGAACTAGGTCCCCATGCTGTGGACTTTCCCTCTCCGAATCTTGCCAAAATGAGAAAACAAGAAAGAACGTGAAATCTGCTGCATTAATAACACAGGGAACGATGACAACGACAAATCAGAAATTAAAAGCTCCTAGAAAGTCTGAAGCAAACGGAATCATATTCAAGAGAAAGCTATGAGCTGAGCATTAGACACATGGCCACAAAACCAACTATCTGCTCTACCCAAACAATAACTGGCTAGAAAATGTAATGGCACAAGGGCCTACTAAGAAAGAAAATACACAGAAATAAACTGTAAAAGAAAGGCACAAAAAGCACGTGAAGCAAATTATGAAACTGCACTATTAGACAAAAAAAATAAAAGACAAATCAAAGGAGAGACATCTCACTCCTTCCGAATAAGGAGAAGATATTGTAAAGACATCAATTCTCCCCCGTTCATCTATAAATAAAATGCAAGTTCATTCTAAATCCTAAGGGGATTCATTCTGGAATTCAACAAGTTGATTTAAAACTTCATCTCAAGAATAATTAAAAGCAGCCAAGAATTTTTCAAAAAAAGTAAAAAGTATAATGAAAAGGGACCTGTCCTTCCAGGAAGCCCCGTTGATGATAAATGGTCAGCAGGACAGAACTTAGTCCCGAAAATAGGATCAATTATACATGAGAATTAATGTCTGGTCAAGATGGCATTTCAAACAGTGGGGAAGAATGGATTATTCAATAAATGTTGATGAGACAATTTGCTATTCATTTGAGAGGGAATTTACTTAAAATTTTATCAATGTCATTTATAAGAATGTGTATGTGTGTGTGCTCAGTCGTTTCTGACTCTTCGTCACCCCAAGGACTGTAGCCCTCCTCTGTCCATGGAATTTTTCAGGCAAGAATACTGGAGAGGGTTGCCATTTCCTCCTCCAGGGGATCTTCCCAAGCCAGGGGTTGAACCCACATCTCCTACATTGCCAGGAGGATCCTTTACCACTGAGCCATCTGCTGTTGCTGCTATTCAGTCACTCACTCTTTGTGGCCCTAAGGACTGCAGTACACCAGGCTTCCCTGAGAAGCCCATAAAGTTTTGATAAAGATTAACTGCCATAAAAATACCAAAGGAAACACAAATCATTATGCTTTTTATTATTATTATCCTTGGATGAAGAAGTCTTCTCTAGGGTGCTAAAAAGTTAGAAAACAAAGGAATTTATTGGCAGATTTAACTATGTTTAAAATTAAAACTTTTGTATAGGAAAAGACATCAAGAAAGAGATGAAAGTCAGTCAGTAAATGGGATAGGGTTCTGAAATGCTGCATGAAATGACGAAGTCCTGTTAATACAGAAAGAAGCCACCCATGGGATTTCCCTGGAGGTCCAGTGGTTAAGACTTTGCCTTCCAACAAAGGTTCAACCCCTGGTTGGGGAGTTAAGATCCCACATGATTCTCAGTCAAAAAACTAAAACAAAAAAACAGAAGCAATAACTGTAACAAATTCAATAAAAACTTTAAAAATGTGCCACATTAAAACAACATCTTTAAAAAAAAGAAGCCCCACAGGAGCTCTGGCTCACGCTCTGCAGAGCGGCCTTGGGCAAGTAGAGCAGTATTTACAGACACAGAAAGATGCCCGCAGATTCAGGACATATCCACTATTCATCTGTTCAGTCAGCAAGGATTTGGTAGACAGTCTACTACGTGTCAGGTACTATTCTAGGTACTGGGCATAAAGCAGTAAAAAACAGACAGAAATCCCCTGATACATTCTAGTGGGGGGAACTGAAATAAATAAAGCATTTGGTAAAATATATGGCACATAAGCTAGTGATAAAAGAGAAAAAAGTATAGCAAGGAGAGGGTACAGAGTGGGGAAGGGGTGGGGTTACAATTTGAAATGGGGGCAGTGGTCTGAGAAGTGATTTCTGAGAAAATGACATCTGGACATGTTTTGAAATACTTATGTCTACATCCAAACACTCATACAAAAGTACAGAAGGTTACGTACTCAAGTTGTTGGCTTCCCTGGTGGCTCAGTGGTAAAGAATCTGCCTGCAATGCAGGAGACGCAGGTTCGATCCCTGGGTCAGGAAGATCCCTTGGAGAAGGAAATGGCAACCTACTCCAGTATTCTTCCCTGGGAAATCCCAGGGACAGAGGAGCCTGGTGGGCTATGGTCCATAGGGTCCCAAAGAATTGGACACAACTACGCACTGAACAACAAAGCACGCACTCACGTACTCAAGTCTTAATGTCAATACTTACAGCTGTCACTGTATGGCATTTTTACTTTCCGCTTTCTGTACACTCCAGTACTGTCCAACTTCTTCTAAAATAAGTAGGCAACGTATTTGTGAGTAACACAGCATCTGGAGGGAAAACTGAAAGTGAACCTCCACAGACAAGCACTTCAGGGATGCTCCACTGACAGGGATCAGACACGGGCGGTTGGAATCGAATGTCTGGTGCTCTGGAGCCACCTGGTGGTCATCTCCTAACTGATGGATCTCATTTCCAAACACCCCAAGGCTGCAGTCCATGGCGTCGCAAAGAGTCGGGCACGACTGAGCGACTTCACTTTTCACTTTCATGCATTGGAGAAGGCAATGGCAACCCACTCCAGTGTTCTTGCCTGGAGAATCGCAGGGACGGGGGAACCTGGTGGGCTGCTGTCTCTGGGGTCGCACAGAGTCGGACATGACTGAAGTGACTTAGCAGCAGCAGCAGCAGCAAGGTAAAAAAGAGGCATAAAAACTATGTAAAAACCCACCTGCCCTGTGGACAGGAACTGGAAAGGAAATGGGCAACAGAAGGAGCTTTGCTGGGGTGTCAGGGTCATGGCGGGATGTATTTAGCTTGGGATTTTCACGGTGGGATTGTCAGTCACAGTTCTGTTTCATTTCTTTGTGCTGACTCAACAGAGCCTTTCCACGGGGCAGCAGAGTGGACTCACTCGAGGGACAGAGTGGAGGGAGAGGCGAGGCACGCAACACAGAGCTATAACCAGGCCATCTGCACATACGGCCCCGAGAAGGCTGGGGGTCATAAAGCAGAGGGACAGGGCCTCAGGCCACACTGAGCTTGGAGGCAGAGGGGTCTTCCCCAAGGGGACCACCTGGGGGACAAGGTCCCGGGAGTCTGGCTGGGAGGGGAAGCCACATCCGGGCCCTCAGATGCTTAACCACTAACTGAGCATGTGCACAGACCACCAGACTAGTGCCTCCTCACCAAAGCCCCGGGGAAACTAAGGTGCATCCCAGGGGTGGGGAGGAAGTGACGATCTCCCCATCTCGACGAGGACGCTGCCTGGAATGGGTTTCCTGGGTTTCCCCACACCCCATCCCCAGGGCCCCTCCAGAGGCACCTGCGTGAGCCCTCTGCTCAGCCTGCTGTGGCGCCCGTCACTCTGGCAAGGATGTCTTCTCTCCGGGTTATCTCCCTGCTGGACCGAGAGCGTCACACCTACTCATTCACCCTCCGAGTCCTGGCTTTGAATCCTACGTGACGGCAAGCAAGTGCCCCTCTAAGCCTCAGTTTCTCCCTCAGTAAAGTGGGGATAGAGGACTGTCCTCCCCTCATGTGGCTATGAGGGCAGCGAACAGCTCCAGATGGCACTCGGGAGTAGCAGTGGGTACCAGGCAGCAGTCTAAGCGTTTCATACACTTTAAGTTCCTGAACCCAGGCCCTCTCTGCGGAGGGTTGATCACAGCACCTAGCAGGGGGTAAGAGCTTAAACACTTACTTTATTCCCGGTCCCCAGCACAGTACCCAGCAGTCTGCCTTGTTCTCAGTAAAAACGAAGAAACGACTCCCCCACCCAAGCCTACTTCAGGAAGGTGCAAGGTCCAGGCAAGATTGCAATGCTTAGGCCGCCCAGACGGACACTTGGACTTCACGAGTGGACTTCAAGGAGAGATCCCTGATAGCCTGAGGAGGGTGGGAGACGCAGGGAGAAGGGATGCCAACTCCTGGGGTGGGGGCAGGGGAAGCTGCATTACTCTGGGCTGCAGTTTGGCTCATGGAGGACTCGGGCAGAAGCTACCACCCAAAGGGGTGTCAAGTTAAAAGTGGCTGAGACCTGCCTTCACCATCCCTCCAGCCCTGATCCCAGGTGGTCAGGGCTGTGGTCCTCCCAGGAGAGGGTGGGCAGGCAAGGTCACAGAGGAAAGCTGGTATGAGGGAAGGAGGGGGGCTGACAGGTGCCCAACCTACTGAGAGTCACAGGCTCTGCCTGGGGTGGGGAGGACGTGCTTGGTGCTGGGAGTGTGCAGGCCCTCTGCCACCCCGCCCCGACCTCTTGCAAGTGGCTTCTACACAAGGAAGGAAAGATGTGCAGGCTAGAACACGTGCCAGAAGGGTGCTGGAAGAGACTGGTGGCCACACTCCACACCCCCACCCAACCCTGTCCCCCACAGCCAGGTGCGCTCAGGGGCTGGGTCTCTCCCTGGACCTTCCTCGTCCCTCCTTCTCCTCCATCCTCTCTTTTCCAGTCTCATTTTCAACGTCACTTCCTCTGGGACCCCTATGTTGCATCCTCCTGGGTTTTAGAGCATCCAGGCCTCTTAGCACTCATCCTATTTGTCTTGAATTACGTTCGTCCTCCCTGGTTGGTCACAGCTGAGGCCATGCTCAGCTGCCTCCCCAAGATTTCCAGCAAGAGAGTCATGCTGGCAGCATCAGGGGCGGCCCACGGCTTCTGGGGCTCACAAGCCTTTTCCTGAGAACCCTCCCTCCACATGCTTCCCACGTCTGACTCAAAGGTTACAACTGGCCAGATCCTTCCTCCTGATCAGGGAGGACCACTGCTGCCTCTGTTATAATGTTTTGGTTCAAGAATGAGATGTTCAAACACAGAAGGTGTCAGAAGCAAACACAATGGACAACCTGAACCTTCATCTTATAAAAAACTCCAGTCTCCTTGCTTTCAGACGTTTATAAAGACAACCTCAAAAGAAACAAACAACAAAAAGTGCAGTAATTTATCTGGGTTGCTTCTTGATATTTCATTTTAAATTATACTTTATTAGACTTTTGTTTAAACTACAAAAATAATGTATCTTTGTTGCCATAGGCCAAACCCAACAGGGGTGTACAAATAAAAAGCCATGAAACCACCCTCCCTCAGAGTCAACCCCGTTCCACACACTAAGGTAATCCCACTGGGCAGACAGGAGTGTATTCCTCCAAGTTTTTGTGCCAAGCAACATAAATACATGTAATTAAGTGGGACTCAGACCAGAAACCAAGGTCGAAACACAAAGGCCTGCGGGGCCCAGCAGACTGTGTCACTGGCAAAGCTGCAGGTGTACTGGAATGAAGACAGATGGGCCCAGTGGCTAACTGCGCCACTGAAAGCTCTCCATTTGCACATTTGGAAAGCACAGAGTTGGCCATAAAGGCATAGGAGAGGGAGACTAGCTGGTGCTCCTGGGCAGGGCAGCAGAGTTGGGAGGAGCTCAGACTCTGGAGCCCTGGTCCTTCCTGA
Source organism: Moschus berezovskii (assembly GCF_049115385.1). Taxonomy (NCBI): domain Eukaryota; kingdom Metazoa; phylum Chordata; class Mammalia; order Artiodactyla; family Moschidae; genus Moschus; species Moschus berezovskii. Next base: position 9,135,755 of record NC_142470.1, read on the forward strand.
GCCCTGTATCTATCGGCTAGGTGACCGTGAGAAAGTCACTTAGACTCTGTGCTTCTAATTCCTCCTTTGAAAAGAGGTGATCCGACAGTCCCTCCCTTGTCAGTTCACTGTGAGAAGAAAATTATGTAAAAAGCACTTAGTACTGGCCTGGGACACACTACTACTGGTCACCAGTTTGCAACCACTGCTGGAGACAAATTACGCTGCAATTTGTTTTTTCAAACCTGATGATGTATCACGGGCTTCCCTCACGTCAACATGGAGAGATCTGGCTGCTTTTTAACAAATGCCTAATATGTGGCTGAGGAGAAGGCAACGGCAAGCCACTCCAGTACTCTTGCCTAGAAAATCCCATGGATGGAGGAGCCTGGTGGGCTGCAGTCCGTGGGGTCGCTCAGGGTCGGACACGACTGAGCGACTTCACTTTCACTTTTCACTTTCACACATTGGAGAAGGAAATGGCAACCCACTCCAGTGTTCTTGCCTGGAGAATCCCAGGGACGGGGGAGCCTGGTGGGCTGCCGTCTGTGGGGTCACACAGAGTCGGACACGACTGAAGTGACTTAGCAGCAGCAATATGTGGCTGAAGGGGGTTCCCATCCCTTCCACTTTTTGCCACGACAAACAGTGGTGCAGAAAACAGCTTTGTACTGCCTTTTGCATTGGGGCTTCTGCAGGACTTGCTACTCAGCTGACAGATACGGATGTTTCACACTCATCCAATATTTTCAGATTATATTCCGCCAAAGTGAGAACAATCCATACTCCCAACAGCAGTGTAAGGGAGCACTCATTTCCCTCACTCACTTGCTAACATTGCTTTTATCAATTATTGTTAACATTTTGCCACTTAAAAAGGTAAAACAGAACACTATTTTTATTTGTATTCTGCTAGTGATGATCTTTTGAGGCAGAGATTCCCAACTTCTTTCTTTCTCCTTTACTTCTCCAGCAAGAAAACTCTTATTGTTAGCTAAGCACACCCCATGGTCCCTTGTAGCGCGGTATGGCTAAGCTCTACTCAGTGAGATGTAAATGTTAGTGCTGGGTGAGACTTCTGAGAAGTATGTGAAAGGGAAAGGGCATGCCTTTTCTCCTCTTTCTCCTTCTGGCTTCTAGAATGCAGATGTGATGACTGGAGCTCAAGTAGCCATTTTGAGTCAGGAGGCAATCTGCTATGGCAGCAAGAGCAGCGAGACATTAAGGAACCTGGCTCTGTGATGACTTTGATTCCATCACTCCAACCTCTTTCCTCTTTCATGAAATAGTATAAACTCCTACATGTTTAAGTCATTGTTATTCCAGGGTTATCTATTACATGTGACAAAATATAGTCGTAATATACGTTCTGATCCCCAAAAGTCAAAACTGAGCCTTTATTTCTCTTTCTGTAACACACATAAATAACAATGTCTTGGTTTTTATTTTCCCTGTGTTTATTTAAGTCTCTTAAAAGTGGAACACTCATTTCCCAACTCTCCTATCCATTCTGCCAAAGACTAGGGTTTTACAGAGATGGTTTAGAATTTTCAGCCTATTATGTTTTCTCTTACAGTTCTCCTCTATTTTAAAAGTTCTTAATAACACAAAATAAAAATTCCATGTCACAGTAGCAACATCCAGTGAGATTAGTCTCTATGTGCTAAAGGTGCACTGCTGCTCACTGTCCCCTCACTCTCCACATCCCCCACCCCAGGAACTCTGTTCTAATTGTCCTTCGGTTAGAGAACTTCGCTGGACATTTTCCTCAGGCACACTTACCAGATGACTTATACTTTATGTCCTCACACGTGTGAAATGCCTTTCTTTCACAACGACCATGAGTGATCTCAATGGGCACAGCAAGGACTGCAGTCCTCTCCCCGGGCCACCATCTTCCAGCCTCTAGGGCTGCACATAGGAGGCCCAATGTCAGCCTAATTCTCTCTACTTTGACAACAATCTGTTCTTTCTTCCTACAAAATTTTAAGATTTTTCTTTCTTCTCGGAGTTTAGGACTTTTACTAGAAAGTAGGTTTGAGTGTTGGTTTTTGTGTGGGATGAAAGGATCCATTTAATCTGAAGAATCAAATCTTTCTTCAATTCAATGACATTTTCTTCTACTGTCTTCCAATTACTCCTCCATCTATTCTTTTTTCTCCTTCTGGAACTCCCATGACTCCAGGTCCCCTGGATAAGGTCTCCAAGGCCTTTCCCTGCGGATAGCATCTCACATTTTAGTTCATTATTTCCATTTCTTTTTATTAATTTTCTGGGTTTTGAGACATTTCTTCTACTGGACTTCCAAACCACCAATTAAAGCCATGTTTTTTAGTTCCAGCAAGCCTCTGGTACACTTTAATTGCATCCTCATAGGAATTCTCTACTTATAAAGTTCTTGTACACCCTCTCCTCCTATCCTGCCTCAAAGGACCCACTGCTCCAAGTGTGAAGCATGGCTTCCCTCTTTCACTGGCCAGGTCCCCACAAAGCTGTCACGTGTCTTTGCTTGCTGGAGGGTGCAGGTTCACGCAGCCCGTGTTCACGGCAGATTGCTCGAGCTACAGCAGCACTGGTGAGCCTGGACAACTTTCAGCTGCTGTTCAAGGCAACCCACATGAAATGGGTTGGCACACTGTGATCTTCCTGCTGAGATGTGGGGAGGGGACCTCCTGCCCTCTGGTCCTCTAGTGATGACGGGCCAGGAGCATTTCTGCCCAGACCCCCTGGGGTCCGTGAGATCAAGTAGTCCCTCCTAGGGTATAGGCAGCAAGTAAATAGCTGCAGTCCTAGCCGTGAAATCCATTTCTCATCAGACTCAAAAGCACAGAGGAGAGGAATCCCATTTCTAGAACTAGACTAACTGAGAGTCAAACTCAGCTCTGCCACTTACTTGCTGCGTGATCTCGGGAAAATGACTTATCTTCCAGTCTCAGTTTTCTCACATGCTCTTACCTTTTAACCAAGTTATTTCCAGCAACCTCCTTAAAGGAACCAATCCCTCTGATACATAAGTTTCAGGGAACTTGCTTCTTCTAAGCACTGTATGAATTACTTGTACTGTAATCAAGGAAGCATGGGGCCCTGGCAGGAAAGCATCAGAAACTTTACCTTCTACCACTTTGTGAGAGTAGCTTGACAGAAGGGTAAGGTACTAGGAAGAATCTGAAAAATATTGTAATATTTCCGCTTTTAACACTTTTATGACTACTCCAACCTGAATAAGATCTCCTGGGATTCTTCTAGGCAGGTATTCCCCTGTGGTCGTATGTTGTCTCAAGACCTGAGGACCATGGCTGCAGAGGAGATGGGTGCTGAGAACCATGAGCGAGTCCATGTTGGTTCCCGTCTGGTGACACTTATTGAGCACCTACTGTGTGTAAGGCATGGGGCAAGACACTGCATGGAACACAATAATGAGCAAGGCACAGCCCCTGCCTTAAAAGCGCTTGACGTCTAGTCAAGGAGGTAAGGGGGAGGTAAAAAAAAAAGCACACTGCAATGCAGACTGTGGCCAAGGCCACAAAAGGGGGCTGAGTGTCATGACAGTTTAAAAGAAGGGGCGCTTAAGTGAGTCAGGAGTGCAGAAAAGCATTCTTAGAAGAGGTGTCGGGTAGGCTGGACAGAACCTCAGGGAGCAAGGAGGGCGGGAGGAAGTGAGCAGGAAGGCAGGGGTTGACGAGTAGATTAGAGTCTCTGGAAGACCACGATCATGTCTTACTCACCTTCGTATTCCTTCCCCCATCCTCCCAGGGCCAAGCATGACTCACACCACGGGCCGGCCCTTTCTGATGAAGGGTCTGTAGCAAGGACAGCCCAAAGTGAGGAGGGAAGCTGAACTGAGAGAGAGGTGGCAGAGGTTTGTGGGGTGAGACAAGGACTTGACTGAGGTTGGGAGAAAGGAGATCACCCAAGCCACCCCAACTGTAGGGAAGATGACACAGAAGGTTCATCTTCCGAGCAAAAGGAGCAAAAGGATGACAGCAAAACAGGGTGGCAACAAGAGGTTTTGCACAAGGAGGAGAGAGAAAGGAAAAAACCCTGATCCAAAAATCAGGAGTGAAAACCCCAGAGCCCAAGTCATCTGACAAGAGAAAGCCCCTGAAACACCCTCTGGGTGTGGCTCACCAGGGACACCTGAGTCCCAAAAGCCCCTGTGCCCTCCACGGCCCAGGCTTGCTGGCAGGAGGTTCCTCTGACCTCAACGGCACCTGCTCACCCATACCAGCCGCACCTCTGGGTGCCACACCTTGGTCCTCTGCTCAAGAGGGCACAGGGCACCAGGGTCAGTGAACCCACTTACCAGGAACATGTGTTGGACTTCATAATCCCAGGCCAACAGGATAAACCGTCCCAGCAGGTCTCTTTCCAAACAGGAGCCTCTGTAAAAGTCGGGGGATAATTCGATTTACACGATGTTCCAGATGGTGAGACTTGTTTTCCAAAGCTCAGCAAGGTCAGACCAAATATAGTACAAGATCTGATTCTGAGCCTGTTCTGTGAAATGTCACAAGCCTTCCCCATAGATCAATATGTGATACCATTTTGCCGATCGGGTAGCAAAGCCTGCCTTAAAATCACCAAAGTTAACTTAAATCTCTGTGGTCACTATACTCCTTTCCTGTCATGCTTTGGATACCCGCTGATGGAAGCACGGGAGGGTCTGCCCAGGGACTCCACAGGAAGATGCATTCCAGCAGCTGCAAAGCCCGGCCAAGACCTCAGACAGGGCTCCACAGGAAAAACTCAGGAGTACCCAGCACAAACACCCTGCCCTCAGAGCAAGTGGCCAGGGAGGCAGCCCACGTGGCACAGGGCCATGGACAGACATCCCGCACAGCCACTGCAGAGGGCCCTGGGGCCGGTCTGCCTTCCCTCCTCCAGAGCACCCCTACTCCGCACCCCCCCGCCACCCCCAGGAGGGCAGCCTCATGACCTCCTCCACTGAAGAAAGCTGACTTCACCTCCCTTGGGTCCCTGAAGTTCCTGCATCGTCTCCTGGCCCCCAACTCCCAACTCTAAGGAAGAGGTGTCCACCGGAGACCCAGGGCCACCCAGGGCACCGCCACCTCCCCCCGGCACCCCACTTTGCACCCTCAGCCTCCTCCACTCTTTTGATCCTTCCCTCTGCCTGAGAACACCCGAAGTTCTCCACAGTCTTCCAAACAGCTTCAGCCCTTGAGCTCCAGACCGCTTCCCCCGCACCGTACCGCCTTCCCACCACCTATTAGGTCAGAAGGACCCAATGGCTGAGTTTTGAACATGGTTCACCAGCCCATCTCTCAGCCTCAATAACAACCTTGTTCTCCCCCTCCTCCTCCTGTCTCCTCTGCTTGCCCCCTTCCCTTAGTCCTCCCACTTCCAGAGCTTCCTTGCAGCCCTTCCCCTGGAGTCCCTGGGGCCCAAGGCGCTCAAGAGGGAAGGCTCTGCTTCCCTCTTTGGCTTCAGGCCACCCCCACCCCAGCCCACACTTCGTGTTCCAGAAGCAAGAAAACAACCCAAACACAGGCTGCTGACCCAAACCGACTGAGGCTCCCTCCTTCACCACCTGCTTCCTGCAGCCAGGCCCCTGCTTGGGCTGCCCTTTCTGTTATGACCTTGAGCCACAGCTCATCAAACTCTCCAGTCCTTCACTACTAACAGCTGAACACGCTTTGGGCAAGTACCTCTTACATACATAAGCTTATTTGTAAATTAAATATACGTTCTAAGGTACTGATATGTTCATTACCTTACAAAACAAATGCGAAGATCAAAGGAAGAGATAAAGATGAAATATGTTAAAATGATTATTTTATTCATCAATACAAAAAAGCTTCCATTCTCACCATTAATAATAATTTGAGTAGAACATGACTGATAAGCTTCCTTCCGTCAGCGTTTTAAATAAACTTCCCATGGAAATGCAACATGCGTGCAGAAGAATTCATACAGTAGCACAATGCAAGCACACAGGTCAAAGGAATCTCACAAAGTGAACACACCCAGGTCACAGCACCCGGATGGGGCCAAAACACCATGATCCCCTCCAAAGACCCACCACACCTCCTTCCATCTCTACCAGCCTCCCACGGGTGGCCACCACTCTGGTTTTCAACAGCAGAGATTATGTCTGTCTATTTAAACTTTCTATGAATGGAGCCATATAGGACATGATCTTTTGTGCCTGAATGAACATTATGTTTGTGAAATTCATTCTGATTTTTCATGGTTGTTCACTTGCTGTTTTCCCACTGTGGGAGTTCACCCTGTTCCTGTCCACTCTATACCAATGCACACTGGGACTGTTTTCAGCCTGGGCCATCACAGGGGGTGCTGCTGTAACCCTTTTGAGTGGCGCCACGTTGCACATTCGTATGCCTTCACGCTGGGTTGATACCCAAGAGTGGAACTACCAGGTCACAGCTAACTAAATGTTCAGCTTTGTCAGATGATGGCAAGCAGTTCTCCAAACTGGCTAAACCAATCTACACACCCACCAGCAGGTTGTGAGCATTCTGGCTGCTCCACATCTTTGCTAGCATTTGAAATGCTGGCATGCTCAGTTGCATGCCAATCAACTGATTCTTTGTGACTCCACGGGCTGTAGTCCAATAGGCCCCTCTGTCCATGGAATTTTCCAGGCAAAAACACTGGAATGGGGGACTTCCCTGCCAGTCCAATGGTTAAGACTTCGCCTTGCAATGCAGGGGGTGCAGGTTTGATCCCTGGTTGGGAAGGTAAGATCCCACATGCCTTGCGGCCAAAAAAACAAAATATAAAACAAAAACACTGGACTGAGTTGCCACTTCCTTCTCTGGGGATCTTCCCAACCCAAGGATCAAACCCATGTATTTTGCATTTCCTGCATTGGCAGGTGTATTTTTTATCACTGTGCCACTTGGGAAACCCAGCATTTGAAATAGTCTTCTTTTTTTTATGATTTTAGTGGTCCTGATCAGTAAGATATCACAAAGTCAGTATTATGATCACCTTTAAAGAAGACTGAAATTAAATGCCTCTCTCAAGGTTCACAAAACTAAGTGACTCAGAGCAGGAACCCAGGTTTTCTGACTTCAAACAGTGTACTTTTTCCACCTCTTCTCCTGGCTAACCCCAACTCCTCTTTCCTCTGGGAAGCTATCTCTGATCGCCCAGCCAGGTAAAACCATCTGGCTTATGGCCTCTGAGCACCTTGTACTCTTCTTTTGTAGCCACTGTCAGTGCTGTAATTAACCTTTCCTACAGTTATTTGTTATTATTTTGGACTCGTTTTTGCACTTACATACCTCTACTAGACCATAAGCCAGAAGGCAGCAAGGACCAGACTTGTCTTTTTCCTCTGCTGCAGCCCCACATTCAGATCAGTGCTTGCACTCCGCTGGCCCTGAACAACAACTGGGTGGACATGAGGGTGAGGGGAAGATGATGGATGGACGGACAGATGAACAGATGGACTAGCAGGCAGGCAGGTCTGGAAGATGGAAGAACAAGCAATAAGGCTGCCTTTGGTGACTGGAACAGTACTTTAATAACTTCCAACTGTCTTTATTCTTGGTAAAGACCCTGATGCTGGGAAAGACTGAAGGCAGGAGGAGGAGGGGATGACAGAGGATGAGATGGTTGGATGGCATCACTGACTCAATGGACACGAGTTTGAGCAAGCTCGAGGAGACAGTGAAGGAGAGAGAAGCCTGGCATGCTGCAATCCGTGGGGTCACAAAGAACTGGACACAACTGAGCGACTGAACAACAATAGTCTACTCTAACACAATCCTTGCAAGGCAACCTCAGATCTTAAAAATGGGGCTATCCTACTGAAGAAAGGATGCAAACACACTGGGGAGATTCCTGTTCCCTTGGAAAGCAGGTGTCAGGGCAAACTAACACCACTGGCTTTCTGACTTCATACCCAGTGATCTTCCTATAATACCAGGCTGCTCTCCAAGCTCCACAAGTATGCTGGCTATATTGATAAAAGTAAGCTCCAACACAGAGAAGGCAATGGCAAGCCACTCCAGTACTATTGCCTGGAAAATCCCATGGATGGAGGAGCCTGGTGGGCTGCAGTCCGTGGGGTCGCTAGGGGTCAAACACAACTGAGCGACTTCACTTTCACTTTTCACTTTCACACATTGGAGAAGGAAATGGCAGCCCACTCCAGTGTTCTTGCCTGGAGAATCCCAGGGACGGGGGAGCCTGGTGGGCTTCCGTCTATGGGGTCACACAGAGTCGGACACGACTGAAGTGACTTAGCAGCAGCAGCAGCAGCAGCAAGCTCCAACAGTCTCTCAGCAACTAATATCACAACAAAGCCCCCTGAGATCAACATATACATTGCTAACAGACCACAAGAGGCACTGCCTTTTCTCAGCCAGCCAACGTCACTGAAAATGGCAGCTGGACACCAAGTTAGGTCTTAGCTCCTGTTCCCTATAGTCACACTGTAGATTCAACTGGGGACCCTGAAGCTGAGGTTTTCATCAGAGATAAAGGCTTCCGAATGGACATGGTCTATGAGCAATACTACGTGAAAGGCAGGCAGCCGCGGAGAAACTGCGACACACACATGGAAGTCCACAGGTTTTACAGGTGGAGAATCAGGACGCCTAAGTCTGAAAACCCTGGCAAAGTCCATCCACCCTCATGTGGGAAGTGGGAAGAGCAGCCTTGATGACCTCTAATCTTCAGATCTGACTGACACGATGTCTGATAAGCACAAAGGCTGCAGCAGTGCTCACTGCAAAAGAGCCCCATAGCAGGTACACCCAGAGATAAATTAGAGAAACAGGCTAACTGAAGCAATCAGCATCTTCTGAAACATCAAAATAATGCTACATATCAGGGCTTCCCAGGTGACACTCATGGTAAAGAAACTGACTACCAACACAGGAGATGTAAGAGATGAGAGTTCAATTGCTGGGTCGGGAAGATCCCCTGGAGGCATGGCAACCCACTCCAATATTCCTGCCTGCAGAATCCCATGGACAGAGAAGCCTGGCAGGCTACAGTCCATAGGGTCATAAAATATCACAGAAAGCGAAGAGAAACTAAAGAGCCTCTTGATGATCACGAAAGAGTAGAGTGAAAAAGTTGGCTTTTAAAACTCAACATTCGAAAAACTAAGATCCTGGCGTCCAATCCCATCACTTCATGGCAAACAGAAGGTGCAAACAGTGACAGATTTTCTTTCCCTGGGCTCCAAAATCACTGCGGATGGTGACTGCAGCCATGAAATTAAAAGACACTTGCTCCTTGCAAGGAAAGCTATGACAAACCTGGACAGTGTATTAAGAAGCAGAGACGTCACCTTGCCAACAAAGGTTCACATAGTCGAAGCTATGGTTTTTCCAGTAGTCACGTATGGATGTGAGAGTTGGGCCATGAAGGAGGCTGAGTGCTGAAGAATGGATGTTTTTGAATTGCGGTGCTGGAGAAGACTCTTGAGAGTCCCTTGGACTGCAAGGAAATCAAACCAGTCAATCCTAAAGGAAAACAGTCCTGAATATTCATTGGAAGGACTGAAGCTGAAGCTCCAATACTTTTGCCACCTGAGGCAAAGAGCCACCTCACTGGAAAAGACGCTGATGATGGGAAAGACTGAGGGTAGCAGAAGGGGACAACAGAGGGTAAGACGGCTGGATGGCATCACTGATGCGAAGGACATGAACGTGAGTGGGCTCTGGGAGTTAGTGATGGACAGGGAAGCCTGGCGTGCTGCAGTCCATAGGGTCGCAGAGTCGGACACGACTCAGGGACTAAACTATGACAATAACGCTACATATCAGTCAGCAAGCAACTTCTACTCTTATCGAAAATGTTCCCAGAAAGAATAGATTCTACTCTTAGCCGCCGACCAATCAGCACAGACAGCAATCCCATACCTTCTCTGTTTACAGGAAAGATCAGCCTTTCCTGATCTCAGACCTTAAACCCATCGTCCCAAAGTGAACTCAACTTTTCAAATTAGGAAAAATCAACTAAAACCAACAGAAACTACTGCAAGTACCGTTTCTCCATGAATCTATTTACCTATCTCACCTGTGGCTCTTCCAATGTGTGTCAGAAACCACACCTCAAGGCAGCACGGGCTGTGAGAAAAGACACCTGAGGAGCCCTCTGTATCTCCCACAGCTCCATCTTGGGCAACTTGTTCGCCCATTCTGAGATTCAATTTTCTCCTCCGAAGACCAAAGTCGACGCCCATGTACCCCACAGGATCAATATGAGGCTAAATAACAAGGTGTCAGAGACTTCGTAAAGTGCTGAAATATTTTATGATGAAGGGACCTCAGATCCAACAGCCTTCTCGTCTTACAGGTTCAGATCAGTCACTGGGCACTTGCCCTTTATTCCATGTGTCCACTTAACAAACATTTATGGGCTACTTACTAGGTGCCGGAAGCTGCGCCAGGCACTGAGGACCAGTGGTGAGCAGAGAAGCCACGGTCCGTGGTGTGACAGGATTGCACACACTGTACCGGGGGCAGGGGGACAGACGTGACTCACAGTTACACTGAAGAGCAAGCTGTCACACCTGCAGGCCATGTAAACCATTTGGCTCTTTTCTAAGAGAAACCAGAAGCTACTGCAGGGTTTTAAGCAGAGGGAACACCACACTCAGATTGTTCTGGCTGCCGGTTACTAGCCCTGGGCTAGGCCCTGAACATGCTGAGGAGACTCTGACTCTGCAAAGTCTGGGAGCAGGGTGAGAGGAAGCTGAGGCCGGTCACACAGTGTTACTACCCACCACACCAGGCCGCTGTGGGAACCCAGTGGTAACAACCCTAGATGCCAGCGGACTCAAAGTGCTAGAGATACGGTGCCTAGAGAGGAGAGAAAAAAAAAAACACAGCTACAGAGAGGGCACAGAACAAGAAATACCAACACAGTGAAAGTCCCTAATTCCACATAACAGACTTTATTGCCACAAAAAGAGACAAACCAAATTCTCCAGAATTCACTAACTTGTTTTCCATAAATATTTAGTAACTCAGAAATGTATTAAGCACAGATTTCCCCTGACCTACTTATCAAGCTCATACAAGAGTGGGTGAGAATTACTGTATTCAATAAATATGAACTTAATTATTCATCATTCTTTCTTCTGTCTCTAATAAGATGATTTTCATGGAAACTTTTTTTTTCAAGGAAACTTTTGACGGTTGAGGCCAAATATTTACATTTTCTTCTGATTAGTCAAGTAACTGTCTTAACCTTAAAATACAATCAGATAACAAAAACACTTAAATCCTAATGAGGGAAAAGTATAATGCTGCATGAGTTTATATTATATATGAATTTATACTAAAGTCCATTATTTACATGGAATCACAGAACAGTGGGACAGCAAGAACTTGGGAAACCAGCCTTCAGTTCCTGGATGGGTCTGAGACAGGGCCCACCCACGGGGCTGACTCTGTCCTCCCACTCACCAGCATTTTCTGCTTTTGTGGGAGTCCAGGCTTGCATGCACAGTCCCAAGGCAGGCTGAGTACTGCCTGCCACCCTGGGTGCTCCCAGCAACCTGCATCACCCTCTCCACACATTGCGTGTGCAATAACTCACATAACTCACAGGCAATAAGTGAGCATCCCCCCCAAAACATGCATCCTGACAGCCCTGGACGTCAAGAGGTTAAGAGAACACTGTCTGAGCTCACCCTGACTGGATGCTCGTGATGTGCGAGCACTATGCTAAGTCCTGTTCCTCTCATCTCCTTGAAGTCAGGTGAGAACCAGGGGGAGGTAAGTATCATCGTGCTTCCTGTGTTGATTAGGAAACAGAGCAGTGGTCACCTGGCTGAAGCCACAGGGCTTGCAAGTGGGGTCAGGACACAAACCCACACAGGCCTGACTTCAAGGTCTGCTTCTCTGACACTAGGGTGGTAAGCCTCCTGTAAAGAACACAATGGACCTGAAAGCTCTGCAAAATAATGGGGGGCGGGGGATGGATGTGCCTCTCCGGGTCTGCACAGTCTCTGCTCTCCTCAGAAAGTGCAGGTGAGACAAGTCGGACTCATGCCTCCTGTGGGGAAGAGCCGAGAACTGCTCGGTGCAGGGGATCAGGGAGAAGGGGCCCGGGGTGGCACTGGGCTGGAACTACCTGTGAGGTGGCCCCAAGCAGGAAAGGGAGAAGAAGCACTTGTGGGCCCGTGAGGAAAGCCCCAAAGACTCCTTGAGCACTCTGTGACCTCAGAGCTGGTTTCTCAGACACTGTGACCATCACCTTCACCTTCACCACTGACTGACACCATCAGCGCTACACTGGAACTCGGAGAAAATAGCCAAACAGGTGTTTCCTGGTGCTGCCCCAACACTAAGGATAATCAAGTACAATGAGCACTCTGCCAGCATCAGTTTTCCGTCAGGCACTGTGCTGAGCAGCCCACAGCATTATTTCACTGAATCTTCAACAACAGCCCCCAGGCAGGTAACCCTGCCATTCCCATTATCGTATCGGTTCACTCAGACTAACAATGGGGAAGATGCCTGCCCACGGTTACAGAGGCTGTGTGTGGGTGAGGCAGAATCAGAACCCAGGTCTGGCCCCAGAGTTGGAATCTGCTTGGCCACATCACTGGGGGTCCTCTGTCATCACCAATCCCCTTCTGGTCACGTTCTGTTTGCACCTGACTCCTCCACTAACCGACAGCTCCCCGAGGGTAGGACACAACTCTTCCATCTCCACGTGGCCAGCACTTAGCAAACAGCTGGGCCCAAAGCAAGAGCACAGCGAGACTGGTGGATGAATGCCCACAGGAAGGAAGTGGCCCCAGAAATGCCTCAGGATGCCCCTCGCAGAGGCCAACCCAACCACTGCTCTTCATCCCTCATCAGCAACTATCGACCACCTACTCGGCTCCCTGCAGCCTGCTCCTCCACTAGCCCCCCTCAAAGGAAGGGTCAGCAGCCACACTTCTGAGGAAGGGGGAGGTGGGCGTCAGCAAGCATGAGCAGTTCATTTTCAGACTTATCCTTCCTTCTGTTTTCTCATCTTGTCCTGGACTATCTGGAGCAAATAATTCTTCCCTTTCCCAAGACTCGGTAGGACAAGTACCACCATTCAGACCCAAAACCTACAGCTGGCAGACGGCACACGTGTGTCTCGGTCAGCACTCAAGTACCTGGGGAATGAAGCAACAGAGTCGAGTCTGGGTTTCATCAGAGACCTGAAGACCTATCAAGAAGAGTGTGCCAGCATGACTTGTCTGAGCAGAGGTCCATCACAAGGTCCACCAAGAGTCTACACGGGAAACGCAGAAGCAAAAAGAGAAGAAGACTTTCCCTGTGCAGAGAGGAGACACAGGCATAAAACAACGCGTACGATAGCGAGATGCATGCTCCCATCCAGGTTACTCACACAAGAATGCCAAGGGAGCGCAGACAGGAGTGGTCAGTTGCAGAAGAACTGAGTGGGTTTCACAGAGGAGGTGGCAAGCCATCCCCAAACCACAGAGGGAGAAGTCATTGTTTCCTGATCCATGACCCCCACACTGCCCAATTCCGCACCCCTGGGCCCTGTTCTAGCTTCAGTGACCTGTGTGCCGGTCTCTCTGCAGAGCATGTGAGCACCTCCTTGGGCATCTGCTGTGGCTCACCCTCCACCGCCCAGTAAGTGTCTGCTAACAAAGATTACTAATAACCTCGCAGCTACCCCTTGTGGAGCATCTACCATGACCTATCCCTGCAAGTACTTCCCACACACGATCTCATTTCTTCCTCACAAAGAGCCCCACAAGGCAGATCCTATTATTATCATCCATTTAACAGATAAGGAAACTGAAACAGCAGAAAGATTAGGTAAACTGCCCCAAGCCATACTGCCCGTAAGTGACTGCGGCGCTGGACTTTGAATCACGGGCTGAATGGAAAGTCAGTTTTCAATCACCAGTGAGCAAGTCCCTTTCCCTTTCTCTTTCCATGTCTGCCGTGCATCCAGATACAGGACTGCCCTTTAGTCTACTGTTCACTGGAACCGGAGCCTTTTCTTTCCCAGAGAAAAATAAGGGCTGTCTCTTGTTAGTCTTCTAAACAATGACTGCTGACCATTACTGAGTAAACATCATGGAGGGTGGGAGAGAGTGGAGACACAAAACTGTGCTCAAGGCATTGGTGGAAAAAAACATCTACTAAGGAGGAATTGTATGTACCAATTAAAACATTTTCCAATGCTGGGACAATTTCCAAAAGAAATCGAGTAAATAAATAGAGGAGCAAAAGTATGTATAGGATGCTATTCTTTGTGTAAGAGAAAGAATATATAACAAACAAGAAAACGATAATAGTGGTTACCACTAGGGATAAGACTGGGAACTGGAAGCTTGAGACAAGAAAGACACTTAAAAATTTTCCCCCTTGAAATCTTTAAAAAAAAAAAAAAAAATCTATATGTGATTTTTTTTTTTAATTCTTGAAAATAAGATAAAAAACATCATTTAAACTTCTTACTGCCAAGCCTTTTCCAAATGTTCACGTACATATGACTGGAACCATGAAAAAAAACTTGTATGTTTGTGAAAATCGGAGTAAACTTAATTTGTAGTGAAAGAGGACTGTGAAATAACTTTCGTCTTTCATACTGAGCTTAACTAATTTCACAATAAAGCTGTCGCAACTTTTTTTTTCTTCAATAAACAAAATGCACTTTGAAGGTACAGACACAACATCCATATAAGCAGCAGGGATAAGATGCCACACCTTCTTCCGAAAGTCCTTCATTCGTCCCTTCAACAAGTATTTAATGAGCACCTACCGTGTGCCAGGCAAAGCACTCAACAGGTATTTTTTGATAAATAGGTCAGTTGGTAAAGAATCTGCCTGCAATGAAGAAGACCCCGCTTTGATCCCTGGGCTGGGAAGATCCACTGGAGAAAGGATGGGTTACCCACTCCAGTATTCCTGGGCTTCCCTTGTGGCTCTGCTGGTAAAGAATCTGCCTGCAATGTGGGAGACCTGGGTTGGGAAGATCCCTGGAGAAGGGAAAGGCTACCCACTCCAGTATTCTGGCCTAGGGAATTCTATGGACTGTGTAGTCCATGGAGTCACAAAGAGTCGGACACAACTGAGCGGCTTTCACTTTCACTATGTGCCAGGCAAAGCACTCAACAGGTATTTTTTTTAAAAGAAGAACTAAATAACGGGTCATCAGTGTCCTCCCTCCTGCCCTGCAGGAAAACATGCTGATCAGAATGCCAGAGCTAGGATCACTCTTGACTGATGTTCACATATCCTCGCTCAGCTAAGAAAACTGAGGCCTGCACAGGGGAAGGCCTGATCGAGGTCACACGAGACGCGAAGACGGCACAATGACCAGTCCTGCTCTCCTTACGTGGGACACTCTATTTTGTTGTGTTGGAAGATGGGTGGTCAGGGAGGGGCAGAAACAGACCCTAACGACAAAGGCCTAACGCATCAGGTGTCTTCACACATCTAGCCACGTTTACTCTTCACAGCAACCTCTCAAGGTGGGCACGATTATCCCTGCTTTATAAACAGGAAGACTAAAGTTCTGAGAAGTCAAGAAACTGGTGTGTGAGGCTTCAAAGGCAGCTCTGTCTGACTTCTGAGCCAGAGCTCTTACCCTTCATGCTGAAAAGGAAAATCAAGTTTAAAAGGTAGACTGGAGCCATATCACAGAGAACCTTGGATGCGATATTTTCATTAATGAAGTTTCTCTCTCAACCTTGGATGCTGTCACGCAAACACCACCAACCAAAAAGCCAATCCTCTCATTACCCAACACATTTTCCAGCTCTCGTGGACCACCGTGTTTGGGCTTTCCTTTGAACCCACAGAGCACAGCACTCTCTGAGTCATTTACAGCTTGTGCTGGGACAGGACGGAATGATTCACAAGTGCTGCCTCTAGAGCCTCTGGGTCCTGCCACACGAGCACCGACCCCAGTAAGGACCGGCATCTGAGGCAACATCCCCATGATGCCACTGGGTCACACCACACCAAATGGTAGCAAGAGAGGCCATCACCAGTTGGTTCCCCAAAGTCCCACAGTGCCTGAAACAAAGAAAAGCGCAGGTTCATCCAGGAGAAGCCTCCTCCTGCTGCTCTTCTGCCCATGCAACACAGCTGGGAGGAACTGGTCACACTGCTGGTGAGCAGAGGCAATGAGAGGTCACACGCTTGGCTATGGGATACTCTTCCAAACAGAAGGGAGTCCCATCATCTTGCTTTCATCTCTCCATTACACGGAAACCTAACAAAGTTTTGGCATTCCCCTCTTTTGGGTGTCTTCCTTCTGGAATGTGATAAAAATCAGTGTTCATACTTGGATGGGGAGGGGAAATTCCATAAGGCTCAAGTCTAAGCTTCGTGTTCCAATTCAGAGTCCTCACTAGATTTGGAGTCTACAGGTCAGCAAACAATTAAGTGTTCCGGTGCTTTCCATCTGCCACAGCTCCCTCACAGGCTGCATAGGAAGCAGGAGCCACCATCCCACCACAAACCTCATCCCCACTACCAATCTCAGCCCCACCTCGAACAAGAAAGCGGTCTACCGATTAGAAATCCCCTCCACAGGCTTCCTTGGTGGCTCAGTGGTAAAGAACCCACCTGCCATTGCAGGAGTCACAGGTTCTATCCCTGATCTGGGAAGATCCTACATACCTCGGAGTAACTAAGCACCTGCAACCCAATGACTGAGCTTGCACTCTAGAGCCCACAATTCTCTGAAGAGCCACGACTCCTGAAGCCTGCACGCCCTAAAGCCCGTGCTCTGCAACAAGAGAAGCCTCAGCAAGGAGAAGCCCTCGCACCACAGTAAAGAGTAGCCCCCACTCGCTGCAAGAAAAGCCTGCACGAAGATTCAGCAAAGCCAAAACTAAACTGACTGATTAAATTAAAAAAAAAAAAAAAATCCCCTCCTCTTTTGACCCTCAGTTTCCAAACACAATCCGCCCGCTAGCACAGAAGCAGCAGACTCATAGCTTAACACAAAGATGTGCTCAGTTCTGTCCCACCCTCACAAGGCCCCTGAGGGGCACACAAGGCAAGGTACCAGGATGCACACCTCGCATAGGAAGAAACAAAGCTCAGAGGTGAGAGACTGTCCCAGGCAACAAAGAGGCAAGAGCCTCTGAACCCTCACTCCTGTTCTGCCCCCTCACCAGGCTGCCACTTCAGTCTTCTGGAGACGAACACCATTAAGATTTACAGAAGCCTCCAAGTCCCAGAAGCCAGTCGTCCAGCTTCATACTAACTACTCTTCAAGCACACACATTTCTCAACAGCTGATAGAATGAAAGCCAACGGGCGGCCCCACCCCCACCCCGCCCCAATCGAGGCATGCCCCCCGCAACAGCGACACGAAAAAGCCCCCCCCCCGAGATTGAAAACCAGAGCGCCCCACTTCAGGCCACTGCGAGGCATAGGGGAAGCCGCCGGCCTAGCAACCAGGGCAGCTGAGACCCAAGTCCGACTCAGGAGGAGCACAGGCAAGGCCGAGCTGGCCCTTCCGGCCCAGCGGCGGCAACCTTCGAAGCCTCCAGAATCCTCAGAGAGCCCAAAGCTCCTGCTTCCCCTCAAAAAAAAAAAAGAAAAAAAAAAAATCCCGGCAGAGGAGTAAGCAGCATTCCCTTCTGCCCGCGACCCCTCACCCACCCTCTGCCCGCTGCTCACCTGGGGCCCCCGCTTCCGGACCTGCAACCTCTCGGGGCCCCGCCCCCCACCCCTGCAGGTCTCCCCTGGCCCCGCCCCCCTGCACCCGCGGCGTCCTCACGGCCCGGCCGCTCCGGCCGCGCCTCGCAGCCCCCTCCCCCTGGCAAACCTGTGGTCCCCACCTGGCCCCGCCCCCCGCACCTGCAGCCCCCCAGCCCTTCCTGCCTCCTCCAGCCCCGCCCCCCGCACCTGCGGCCTTCCCCCACCTCCACACACCCCCCAACACACACACCCCTGCCGTCCCCCAGACCAAAACCCCATCCCCATCACGCACCTAAAGCCCCCCGGCCCGGCCCCGGTGCCCCGCAGACCGCCTGAAACAACCCCCCACCACCACCACCCAGCCCCGCCTCCCGGCCAGAGGCCCCACCCCGGCCCGGCGGCAGGCGCCCCCGCCTCGGGGTCCCGCCCCTCGCACCTGCAGCGCTCTCCGCCCGGCCTCAGGGTCCCGCCCCGCCCCGCCGGCCGCTCCGCTCACCGCCCGCTCTCGCCGCCGCCGCAGTCCCGGCCGGTCACCTTGACGCGGGCCGCAGGGGCTGCCGCCGCCTCCTCATGGCCCTGAGAACGGCCCAGGCGGCAGCGGCGCCTTCGCTCGGAGTCTGGAGCCGGGCCGAGCCGGGCCAGGGCCGGGCCGGGCGCAGCTGGAGCGCGGGCCGACGCGGGAGCGGAGCCGGTGCCCAGCCGCAGTAGGAACCGTCCGCTCCTGGAGGGGTGGGGGGTCTGAGCGGCGGGTCGCTCAGCCAATCGGCGCGCGGAATCGGACTCCTCTCCCCAATCAGCTCATCGCAGAGGCGGAGACACGCAAATCGGCCGGCTGGGCGCTCCAGTGCGCAGCCGCTGCAGCCCAGGTCCTCCCTGTCCTCGGCCTCCGCTACCAGCCCTCAGACGCGGTCCCCGCCAGCAAGGATGCTCCGCTGCCCGCACACCCCCATCAGCGCCCCGCCACGCCCATCTTCTTCCTAGAAATAGCAGTGCATCTTATTCCCCATACATCCTCCCAGGCCTCATACAGTTTTCCCTTGAAATCTCTACCTAAGATTAATTTGTTTTTCAACAACAAAAAAATGGCTTTCTGAGAAACATCACCTGAATGCCCATTCTTTACGACTCGGAGGTAAGCACAGAACACAGAACATGAAAGCCAGAAGAAACCTTCGAGAGCCTCGGGTCCAACCCATTTCATTTATATCTGGACAAAATTAGGCCTCTCGAGGTAAAGAGACTTGCCCAAGACCACACAAATAAAAAGCTGGGAAATGGAGTTGTCTCATCTTTCTGCTCCCAGATCCTTTTCTCTGTGCCACGCACGATGAGGTGAGCAGAAATGTTAAGCCATTTGATCAAAGACCCCGAGATAATAAGTTGTAAAGACGGCCGAAGCCAGTTCTGTGAAACCCTGCAAGTCAGAACCACAGAAAATCTCTGTTTTGCCTCCCACAGAATGGAGGCTCCATGTCCTGCGTTACTCTGAATGATTCTTGGATGCACAAACAAGTAGGATAAGTCATTTTTGACAACTTTCGAATTCATTCTGCAGTAACATCAGAGTATGGAAAGATTTGTTACTGTCTTCCCAAAGCTTATGGAAGAAAAAGAGAGAAACGAACAGAAGAGAAACAGGGTCAGTGGAAATTAATGCATTTCTAAATCTTCAAGGATCTCCAAGGGAAATTTCTGCCATCTTGCATTAAGATAAGAATAATTATCAAATAAGCTACCTAGCTATTTTACTGAAAGAAAACAGGAGACAATATAATGCAATGGTTCATTCTGCTCAGAACCTCTGTATTCAGAAATGTACAGGGTGGGGGTTGAGTGCAAAAGCTGGGAACTTTTGACTACCTGAGTCCAAACTCCGCTTCCCCACCAGCAAGCTGTGTGTAGATGAGCACTTTACTTAATGTCTATGGGCCTCAGTTTCTTTCTTGAAAAATAAGTGTGCTGAAAACAGCACCCTCTTCAGAAAGACTGCTGGGAAGATTAAATGAGATGACATATGGAAGAAGCCCTAGTACCTAACAGTAGCTCAGTAAACATTAGCTATTGTTATTTCTACCTGTGTGACTTAGGGCAAGCAAGGAAGTTCAACACAGTGTGTGTAATACATGCTTGCTAAATGGCATCTCTTATTTTTCATATGGTATGCATAGCTTCTAAGTTTTCTTCAATTAACATGGATTCTTTTGTAATATATCAAAAAGCTATTGTAAACCCAATTTTAAAATGAGAAAAGGATCTGAATCCAAAGGAGAAATGCAAATGCCAATAAGCATGTGGAAATATGCTCAATATAATTAGCCATCAGAAAAATGTAAATCAAAACCACAATAAGATACCACTGCACACCCATGAGGATGGCTATAACAAATGAGATGACAATAACAGGGGCTGGTGAGGAGGTAGAGAAACTGGAATCATCAAACACTGCTAGTGGAAATATAAAATGATGCCACTGCATTATAAAACAGTACCTTAAAAGGTAAACGTAGGGTTACCATATGACCCAACAATTCCTTTCATTCCCAAGAGAAATGAAAGCAGATCTCCATGTAAAAAACTGGTACACAAATGTTCATAATATCCAAAAAGCAGAAATAACCCAGTGTCCATTAATTGATGAGTGGATAAAAAAAATGTGGTATATCCATACAACAATATAAAAAGGAAATGAAATACTGATACGACAATTAACATGGATGAACCTTGAAGCCGTGCTAAGTTAAGAAGGCAGGTTGCATATGACTCCATTTATATAAAGTGTTCAGAATAGGCAAATCTATGCAGTGAGAGAACAGATTGGTGGTTGTCTAGGGCTTGGTGGGGGGTGGTGCAAGAATTGGGGGTAATGGCCAAAGCAGGTGGACTTAATTTTTGAGATAATGAAAATATACTAAAATTAGTGATTACACAACTCTGTGAATATACTAAAAGCCATTGCATTGTAAACTTTATATGCATGAATTGTATAGTATACGAATTTATTTATAATAGTAAAGCTATTATTACAAGTTATCAGAAACTCTGGGCAGTCATGTCACTCTCATGCTCAAACACCATGTAACAGGATGTAGAGAAGATCTTGACTGCATCTGCTGGGATTCAGATCACCTACAGTGAAAGTGTGAAGTGCTGGTGGAATAAGCGGGCTCTCAATGAAGGGAAGGAACTTTTGAACTAAGGGAGGAAAGGAGGGCTGGAAAAATCACCAAGGCCAGGCCAGCTGCCACCGCATAGGCTTGTATGTCATGCAGAGTGAAGTTTTGGGACAGTTCAAGCAGATGTTTTCATTAGAGCTGCTGAACAACAAGGAAGTTGTATAAACAGACTCTAGGGTGGCCCCCCGGAGAAGTCAATGGCACCCCACTCCAGTACTCTTGCCTGGAAATCCCATGGATGGAGGAGCCTGGTGGGCTGCTGTCTATGGGGTTGCACAGAGTCAGACACGACTGAAGCGACTTAGCAGCAGCAGGGTGGCCCCCATAATCCTCATCTCACAAGTCTATGGGCTTGTGGGATCCTCTTCCCTGAATGTAGGCAGGACCTGACTTGCTTCTAACCAGTAGAATAAGTCAAAGATTTTACGGTGTTTGTGATTATGTTACATAAGTTGTAAACCATCTAACTAGGAGACCCTCTCTTGCTGGCTTTGAGGATACAAACTGCCATGCTGTGAGCTGTCTTATGGAGAAAATCAGAGTAGCCTGCAGCCAATAGCCAGCAAGGAACTGGGGGCCTTGGTCTGTTCCTGCAAGGAACAGAATAATGCCAATAATCATGTGGGCTCTGAAGCAGATTCTTCTCAAGTCTCAGGTGAGACTGCAGCCCTGGACACCTTGATCACATTACCGTGTGAGACCCTGAAGCTGAACTGTGCCAGACTGCTGATCCACAAACATGCTGACTGATTCATCCACTGCCCAGCAGGCAAAGAGGATGCCCTCCTGGTGGAACAGAGAAAGTCCTTGGAACAAGGTAGTGGCTCAAATGCTAATGATTTCACTGATGGTGTGGTGATATTTATCCTCGTGGAGGAAGATACTGTGGTTGGTGCTATGAGGCACATGGGGAGAATAATGCCTCCAAAAACAAAGGAAGTTGGATGGCTGGTGAAAGCTACATTGTATAATAGAAGGATAATGAGCTATTCAGAACCAGTTAATGGTTAACTTCAGTTCAGTTCAGTTCAATCGCTCAGTCGTGTCCTACTCTTTGTGACTCCATGAACTGCGGCACGCCAGGCCTCCCTGTCCACCACTAACTCTCGAAGCCTACCCAAACTCATGTCGATTGAGTCAGTGATGCCATTCAACCATCTCATCCTCCATCCTCTTCCTGCCCTCAATCTTTCCTAGCATCAGGGTCTTATCAAATGAGTCAGCTCTTCACATCAGGTGGCCAAAGGATTGGAGTTTCAGCTTCAACATCAGTCCTTCCAGTGAACACCCAGGACTGATCTCCTTTAGGATGGACTGGTCGGATCTTCTTGCAGTCCAAGGGACTCTCAAGAGTCTTCTCCAACACCACAGTTCAAAAGCATCAATTCTTCAGTGCTCAGCTTTCTTTATAGTCCAACTCTCACATCCATACATGACTACTGGAAAAACCATAACCTTGACTAGATGGACCTTTGTTGGCAAAGTAATGTTTCTGCTTTTTAATATGCTGTCTAGGTTGGTCATAACTTTCCTTCCAAGGAGTAAGCGTCTTTTAATTTCATGGCTGCAATCACCATCTGCAGTGATTTTGGAGCCCAAAAAATAAAGTCAGCCACTGTTTCCCCGTCTAATTGCCATGGAGTGATAGGACCAGATGGCCATGATCTTAATTTCTGAATGTTGAGCTTTAAGCCAACCTTTTCACTCTCCTCTTTCACTTTCACCAAGAGGCTCTTTAGTTCTTCACTTTCTGCCATAAGGGTGGTGTCATCTGCATATCTGAGGTTATTGGTATTTCTCCCGGCAATCTTGATACCAGCTTGTGCTTCATCCAGCCCAGCGTTTCTCATGATGTACTCTGCATATAAGTTAAATAAGCACGGTGACAATATACAGCCTTGACATACTCCTTTCCCTGTTTGGAACCAGTCTGTTGTTCCATGTCCAGTTCTAACTGTT
This sequence comes from Moschus berezovskii, assembly GCF_049115385.1. Classification (NCBI taxonomy): domain Eukaryota; kingdom Metazoa; phylum Chordata; class Mammalia; order Artiodactyla; family Moschidae; genus Moschus; species Moschus berezovskii. The sequence continues at coordinate 9,158,499 of NC_142470.1, forward strand.
GCTTCCTGATGGGCATACAGATTTCTCAAGAGGCAGGTCAGGTGGTCTGGTATTCCCATCTCTTTCAAAATTTTCCACAGGGTGTTGTGATCCACACAGTCAAAGACTTTGGCACAGTCAATAAAGCAGAAATAGATGTTTTTCTGGAACTCCCTTGCTTTCTCCACGATCCAGTGGATGTTGGCAATTTGATCTCTGGTTCCTCTGCCTTTTCTAAAACCAACTTGAACATCTGGAAGTTCACAGTTCACATATTGCTGAAGCCTGGCTTGGAGAATTTTGAGCATGACTTTACTAGCGTGTGAGATGAGTGCAATTGTGCAGTAGTTTGAGCATTCTTTGGCATTGCCCTTCCTTTGGGATTGGAATGAAGACTGACCTTTTCCAGTCCTGTGGCCACTGCTGAGTTTTCCAAATGTGCTGGCATACTGAGTGCAGCACTTTCACAGCTTCATCTTTTAGGATTTGAAATAGCTCAACTGGAATTCCATCACCTCCACTAGCTTTGTTCATAGTGATGCTTTCTAAGGCCCACTTGACTTCACATTCCAGGATGTGGGTCGTGAAGATCTTTTCTATACAATTCTTCTGTGTATTCTTGCTGCCTCTTCTTAATATTTTCTGCTTCTGTCAGAAGATATTAAGATAATGGTGAAGAGTGAGAGTGAGAGCCAAAGTGTCCTGGAGCTTACAAAAAGTTTCTGACCACCTAAGGAAGCGAAAGGAAAGACACACTGAATGGTAGGTCAAAAACTGGATTGCTAGTCCAGAGCTCCAGAGATGTTTGAATGCTCAGCCAAGGCAAGTCTGCTTGGTGAAGGTCAGAGCCCTGATGGGAAAAACCTGGGACTCTGAGTAATGGAGTGTAGACATTTGGATGGATGTTTCTGAGGATATTGACTCTTCAACATGCAGTTCAGGCCCCTCTGGGCTTGGACACTTTTCCTTAGTAAGGACTGGAGCTACCACTGTGCTTACTGGTCCTACAGAAGCCCTTCCCTGCAGGCAACAACTGCTCCTACCTGCAGTGTTGTCCCAACCTCCTCTCCACGTGGCGAGGCTGATAACCAGAGTTAAATTCCAACATAATCTGTCTTAACAGACAGGGCCTGATAAGGGAAGAAATAGACATGTCTAAAGGATGCAAGAATTAGCCAACATGTACAGGTAGGAGCCAGGGGAGTACCCCTAGGGTTGAATTTTGAGAGTGCTTGATCAAGGAAGCTGGAATGTAAAACCAGATAAAAACAATTTATTGACTTGGGGATATTTTCTCAGGACATGGGATTTAATGCCCTAACAAGGACCTAAGATACTGGAATGGCTCTTAGAAGCCTGGGGGGTGGGGTGGGGGGGAAGTGACCAATTCTCAGCAAAGTGGAAATACCTGAGTTACCCTGGAAGATGGTAAAAGGAGTGCTGTGCTGAACATACACTCGATCCTCATCATTCATGGTCTCCATGTTTGTGAATCAGACTACTGCTAAAATTTATTTGCAATCCAGAATCAACACTTGTAGCACTGTCAAGGTCATTTGCAGATGGGCAAAAATTTGAGTCAACCAATATGTGTCTGGGCAGAGGTCAAACAAGGTAACACTACCTTCTTGTTTAACTCTCACACTATAAACAACTGTCCCTTTCACAGTCTATTTAGTGCCACGTTCTTCACATTTTTGGTACTCTTTCGTGGTGGTTTTGCTGTTTAAAGTAGCCCCCAGGAATAGTGCTGAAGTGCTGTCCAGGGTTCTAAGCACAGGAAGGCTGTGATGTGCCTTACTGAGAAAGTGATGTGTTAGACGAATTTGGCTCAGGCATGAGATACAGTCCTGCTGTTCATGAGTTTCCTGTGAACAGATCACCAGTATTTATCATATGCTGCTGCTGCTGCTGCTGCTAAGTCACTGCAGTCGTGTCCGACTCTGTGCGACCCCAGAGACGGAAGCCCACCAGGCTCCCCCGTCCCTGGGATTCTCCAGGCAAGAACACTGGGTTGCCATCTCCTTCTCCAATGTGTGAAAGTGAAAAGTGAAAGTGAAGTCGCTCAGTCGTGTCCGACCCTTAGCGACCCCACGGACTGCAGCCCACCAGGCTCCTCCATCCATGGGATTTTCTAGGCAAGAGTACAGTGCCTTTAAACAGAAAGACACATAAAACAAGGATATGTATTGACTGGTTGGCAAAAATATTGTGACCAGTGACTCAAAAAGAACCTAACTCTGTGTTTCCCTTAGGAGCAATGGTTCAGTATTTACTAACTCAAGTGTTCTCAGTGACTTTATAGGACATAACCCTTGAGAGTGATAGATCAACTATACCTCTCATGAGTAGAGTCTATTAACCCTTCTGGCAAGGAATGCTGGGAAATGTAGTTCTCATAAGTATCCAAACCCTGGGATAGAGGGGAGGGTATAGAAGAAACAGGGAATGGTTCTAAGTTGCTGCAGACAAGCCATCACAGTAGGTTTAACCACCAGACATTCAAAAAATGTTAATGGTTGCCTTGTTGTTGTTGCTGTTCAGCTGCTAAGTCATGCCTGACCCTTTGCAACCCCGTGGACTGCAGCATGCCAGGCTCCCCTGCCCTTCACTGTCTCCCAGAGTTTGCTCAGATTCATGTCCATTCAGTCGGTGAGGCTATCTAACCATCTCATGTTTGCCTTAAGGTTTCCAATATTACGATAATTATTCAGAGTCTATCTTCAAATAATATTACCTCATTTCTCATGCAGGGTAAGGACCTAATGACCCTGAGGAAACATGTAATGATGGAAGAAAGCAGTTCCTGTTCCCAAGGCTGAAGGGACAAAGGAAAATAGAGGTTCTCGTCACCAATTAACTGTGTGGGAAGGGGCGTGGTTTTTGCACACCAACTGGCATTTCTCCAACACCATCCAGGTGTCCTACAGTACAACTCAGTTCTGATCCTATCTATCCAGAGATAGCATTGAATCCCACAGGTTAAGGGGTCAGTCCCACAGGAATGTCCCCCAACTTCAGCCACTGTCAAAAGCCCATATTGTTACCTGCTTCTGACTAACTGGCTATAAATCAGAGGTTCCCACAACCCCCTCCTTGGACTGGATTAATTTGCTAGAGTGGCTCACAAGAACTCAAGAAACCAGTTTGCTCATGAGATTACCAGTTTATTTTAAAAGATATAGCCATTTGAAGAGAGTCATAGGGCAAGGTCCTGAACAATGGAACTTCTGTCCTCGTGGAGTTTGGGGCCTGCCATGGTAGCACATGGAAGCGTTCTAGTTCCCTAACTTGTGATTTCTCTGAACCCCACCCTTTTGGGGTTTCATGGAGGCTTCATTACATCAGCACTGTGGATTAAATCATTGGCCATTGGTGACTGGTTCAGCCTCCAGTCATTTTTTCTTCCCCAGAAGTCATGATGGGTGGGACTAAAAGTTCCAATCCCCTATCTACTGGTTCTACTGGCAATCAGCCCCCCATTTGGGGAGGGTTCCCAGAAGTCACTTTATTAATATACCAGTTTCAAATGTTATCATTATGATAACATGATGTCCACTTCATCTTTCATCTATATGATCTTGACGCATTTTTTTTTCCCTCCAGGAACTGAAGACAAGATACCAGATCGTTTCACAAAAAATGCTACAATTGCTCTAATTGCCTAGGGAATTCTAGGGTTTGTGGAGCTGTGAGCTAGGAACCATGGATGAAGATCAAATATATATTTCTTATAAATCACAATATCACAGAAAGATTCTGAGTTATCAGAACCTAAGAGTCCAATGAAGATGAAGCTGATCCACAGAATCATGAGGAAATAAACTGATTGTTTTAAGGCACCAAGTTTGGGGATGGTGTGTTATGTGGCAATAGAAAACTGATACAAACATCTTCACACTCTGTGAGCATTCTGAGAGGCCAGTCTTCCTATTCCTTCCCAAAGTCCTCTTGTGACCATCTTCCAGCCCTTTTCTTTCAAATCCCTGACCATCTACCCAAACTGTTAGTCATTGCCCATGAGTCTATGTATACTAGTACTTCTTGTCCACAAAAAAATGGGCAACCAAATGCATCATCCGCTGGGAGGATTTCTCTTTACACTATCTCTTGCGATGGCTGAGGTTTTTCAGCAGTCCCTCTCTAGTGGGTGCCAGCACAGGCGGAGTTCAAGGATCTAAGTTTAGACTGATGCAGAGGAGGCCATACAGCAGGATCAGGCTGTCACAGGTATGTGGTCACCTATTCATTGCTGTTGTTCAGTCACTAAGTCATGTCCAACTCTTTGCAACCCTGTGGACTGCAGCGCACCAGGCTCCTCTGTCTTTCACTGTCTCTTGGAGTTTGCTCAAATTCAAATCCATTGAGTTGGTGATGCTATCTAACCATCTCATCCTCTGTCACTGCCTTCTCCTTTTGCCTTCAGTCTTTCCCAGCATCAGGATCTTTTCCAATGAGTTGGCTCTTCACATTAGGTGGCCAAAGTATTAAAGCTTCAGCTTTAGCAATAGTCCTTCCAATGGATATTCAGGATTGATTTCCTTTAGGGTTGACTGGTTTGATCTCATTAAAATATAACATTGGAGCATCCTAATTCTAGACATCAGATCTTTAGTGACTGTGAGTCAGTGCTAGATTCAGACCCACTTGCCCTGTGTTCCAAAATCAGGTTTCTAGACGGACCAGGCTGAGGGCTGCTCTCCAGACCTTGGTGGAGTCCCCAGTACCCATCTATCCTGAAGCCCAGTTGGCTGACTTTCCCTTGATGCAGACCTCAACATCTTCAGCAGTATTCTCTATGAAAAAGCCTTTTTCAACTTTGGCATTTCTGTAATAGACACTCCATAAATGTTCATTGAACTGAGTTCTACTGCCTCCCCATGGCCACAGGGTAAAAATCCAAATTTGTTAGCTTGAAATAAAATATACTTGAAGATCTACCTCCCTATTTATACTCATCTCCTAATTGTTAGCATTCACAAAACATTTACTATGATTCATCTCATCAAATATGTGATCTCATTCAAAAATATAGATATCTACAGGTATGGGAAATAGATGGGGAAACAGTGGAAACACTGTCAGACTTTATTTTTGGGGGCTCCAAAATCACTGCAGATGCTGATTGCAGCCAGGAAATTAAAAGACACTTACTCCTTGGAAGAAAAGTTATGACCAACCTAGATAGCATATTAAAAAGCAGAGACATTACTTTGCCAACAAAGGTCCGTCTAGTCAAGGCTATGGTTTTTCCCGTGGTCATGTATGGATGTGAGAGTTGGACTGTGAAGAAAGCTGAGCGCTGAAGAATTGATGCCTTTGAACTGTGGTGCTAGAGAAGACTCTTGAGAGTCCCTTGGACTGCAAGGAGATCCAACCAGTCCATTCTAAAGGAGATCAGTCCTGGGTGTTCATTGGAAGGACTGATGCTAAAGCTGAAACTCCAATACTTTGGCCACCTCATGCGACGAGTTGACTCACTGGAAAAGAGTCTGATGCTGGGAGGGATTGGGGGTGGGAGGAGACGGGGACGACAGAGAATGAGATGGCTGGATGGCATCACCGACTCGATGGACGTGAGTTTGAGTGAACTTCAGGAGTTGGTGATGGACAGGGAGGCCTGGTGTGCTGCATTTCATGGGGTCGCAAAGATTCGGACACAACTGAGCGACTGAACTGAACTGAACTGAACTGAACAGGTATAAAATACAGAGATCACTATTTACCTGTTATTATGTAATGTCATATGCTGTATATACATGTGTGTACTTTAACCTAAGTAGTCTCACACAATGTATGTTCTTTTGTAAGTTGCTTTCCCATACTCACCAATATGTCATGGGTATTTCTCCATGCCTTAAAGGTTTTACACATTTATATCATCATTTTAGATGATTCTCTACAATAGCATTGTAGGAATGTATCAGAGTTACTGATAGACATTATAAGGGCTTACAACTTTTCAGTATTATAATTAATACTGGGATGAATGATACTTATATTTATACATCTTCTGTTACTTGTTAGACTATCTTCTTAGGTTAAATTCTTTAAAATAGTACCATGGTGCCAAAGGGAATATATACTTAAAATTTTGAAGTGTCATACCAACTGTCTTCCAGAAATGTTAGGCTGACTTATAAAACCAACATCAGGGTGTGAGTGCCCAATTTTCCGCCACCCTTAACAATGCTGGGTATTGCCAATAGAATAATAGAAAAACAGTCTCTTGTTATTGCTTTGAGTGCTTTCTGCAGACGTAAAATATCTTTACTCTGTACATATTAGCCCTGAGTATTTCTTCTGTGGTTCTTTCTTTAGTTCCTTTCTCTTTTTAAAACTGGACCATTCACCTTTTTTCTTATTAATTTTAAAAAGCTCTTGTTCAATATGTTGCAAAATTTTTTCTTCTAAACCTGTAGTGTGTTTTCTTGTTCTGCTTTTATTGAACATATTTTACACTGTATATAGTCAAACCTATTTTTTTTTCTTTAGGATTTCTTCTTTTTGGTCTAAAGAAAATCTTCCCCACTGCAAAAGCAAATAAACCATCACCTCCTTGTTTTAAAACTCATTTTCTCATGGGTTCATTTTTCTACAGTTAACTATTTAATTCACCTGAATTTTGCTTCATGGTCCCCCTGCTCCTCACGCAGACTAAGTCTGTCCGGGTCCCCATTCCCTCTAGCAGGATATGGGTTCTCAAGGAAGCTCAAAACTACTCACAGGCAGTTTTAGCCTTAAAGTTGAAGTCTCTATTTACAGAAAGTATCCACTGGCTCCAACCAGTGAATGCAATTTATATCCAATGCAGAAGCAGCAGCATTTCAATGCTTTTTTGCAGCGCATCAGGACTGGCAAAGTTCATGACACTGTGGTCCTTTTCAGAGACAGTAGAAAGGAGTGGTTTCCTGATATCAAGATCAGGCCACCTGAGTTCTGCCACCTAAAGCCTGAGAGAGTGGTCATGTTAGTGCCCAGGGCAAACATGCAGGATACCCTGTCCTGGGTCCTCTGCCCTCCAAGAGTTCTCAGGGCTACTAGGCCCTGTTGCTGGCTCTCGGGAGGAGTCGGTGAGGCTCTAGCTAGCCACACAGACTCCCAGGAAGGCCACCACTCAATTCTTTCCAGCTGGGCTTAGGACAGTATATCCAGAGAGCAACTGACACTTGATAAAGGGAAACGTTTCCACAAGGAAAAATCTTAAGCAGAAAGGCACTGGGCTTACCTTCAGGGTGGAAGTTTCCAGTCGTTACAGGCACTGCAGCTGGTGGCAGAAGGTCCCTGGAGCCCTATTCTGGGGAAAGAGGGACCATGCAGAAGAGGGAAAGAAGAGGACTAGCGGTTTAGTTATTGAACACTGATAGCGATCACCAGCCTGGCCAGGGGCCAGCAGGCAGGAAGGGGTGAGTGAGGGCCCCTTGGGGAGGATGCAGTTGTGCTGAAAAGGACAGAGGAAATGGAGTGAAGCCAGCAACCAGACCCGTGCCTCCCCTTCCAAGGACGAGACATGCAAGACAGGAATGCCCTGGTCCAGCTGTGTTAGCACCAGCCCTTGTGAGGTTCAGACAGCATGAACATCCAGCCTGGGAAAGTCAGCAGGCCCAGGGAGAGCAGGTCGTCAGAGGCAGCAGGTGAGGCTTCCCAAGAAGTTCAGGTACAAAGGTCCAGCCTCAGAGCCCATATCTACGAAATGAAAGGTGGCTTTTGATTCTCACATTAATATTTGGAGAAGTAAAGGGAGAAAGTGAAGGAGCTGGGGAGTAAAACAAAAACCAAAACAAAAAACACAGCTGAAAATAACTCCAGGGACCCAGATGTGTGATGAATGGAACATCTGGCAGAGGCAGGCTAGTTAAACTAACAGTCCCACAAAAGCAATTCTTTTGCCAAAGATGTGTTCTTCCAAGTTATGGATTCCTCAGTTCCAACAAAATTGTCAGAAACACGCCTCCTAATAATATCTATTAAGCCCTGAAGTGGAAGGAGGTGGGCAGACAGAAAGAGGAAGACTGTTCCCATGGCCTAGACTTTAGAGAAAATAGCTCAGAGTCACTTTCAGCCTAGAGAAGCCCAAAGAGGGGGCTGGAGGCAGTCAGGGAGGCTGTGATCTGCAGAGCAGAACAGAGAGCCAAAGAGCCAACTCCAGCAAAACAGTTTTGGGGCTCAGGATAAGGAAGGACTTTCTATCATAGAAAGCTGTTTGATGAAGGGAGTCAACCAGTTCCCACAAGCAAGTGAAAACTGGAGATTACTTACAAGGACTGGGGTAGGAGTCCTCATCCTCGGAGGTGGGGAATAGATGGGAAGTGGGGGAGGCTTTCCCACTCTTACGAGAAGGCAAGGGTGGGGAAGAGGCAGAACTTGAAATGGCTTATCCTCTGATTTGCACATTTTAAGAATTTTTAAAATAATTTTCTTCATTTCTTTTTGGTTGTGCTTGATCTTCACTGCTGGGTAGGCTTTTCTCTAGCTGCGGCGAGTGGGGGCTACTCTCTAGCTGTGGTGTGCAGCTTCTCATCGCGGTGGCTTCTCTCGTTGGGGAGCAGAGGCTCTAGGGCACAGGAGCTTCAGTAGTTGCAGCTCCCAGCCTCAAGAGCACAGGCTCAATAGTTGTGGTGCTTGGGCCCAGCTGCTCCGAGTCACCTCACGGTGCTACACACAAGCTTGCAGGATCCATCTGAGCTCAAAGGCCCAGGCTATGCACAGCCACTAGTAGGGTCCAGGGGAGTCCGGGGAAGGTCAACAGGGCAAATCTTGTGCAGGGCACAAAGAAGAGGCCCAAGGCTCACCAGTGCCAAGGCTGAAACTGAACAGGGTTTTTTTTTTTTTTTTTAGATTCAGGATTTATTTTTTTTAAATTCAGGTGTTTTTTTTTTTAACTTTGTTTGTATGTGTGTGTGTGTGTGTGTGTGTGTGTGTTTTGACCCAGGCACACGGCAGTGAAAGCACCAAATCCTAATCACTGGACCACCAGGGAATTACCAAGACTCATTTATTTATTTTCCATGCTGTGCAGCATGTGGGATCTTAGTTCCCCTGACCAGGGATCGAACCTGCACCCCTTGCATTGGCAACACAGAGTCTTAACCACTGGATCGCCAAGGAAGTCCCCGAATGGGATGTTTTGAAGACATGTTTTGAGTGCCAGCAATCTTGCTGTCTCCACTACAAAGGAGGTGGGCTTCTCTGCATAGCCTCAGGGGGCAGCCTGATCAGCAGTGACACCTAGCTAGCTGCCCCGAACGAACTGGGATGTCACTAGTCCCTAGAGGCCTTTGTTTTTCAGTCTTTCAGTCATGTCCGACTCTTGGCAACCCCATGGACTGCAGCACACCAGGCTTCCCTGTCCTTCACTAGCTCTCAGAGTTTGCTCAAACTCAAGTCCATTGAGTCGGTGATGCCAGCCAACCATCTCATCCTCTGTCGCCCCCTTCTCCTTTTGCCTTCAATCTTTTCCAGCCTCTTTGCATCAAGTAGCCAAAGTATTGGAACTTCAGCATCAGTCCTTCCAATGAATATTCAGGGTTGATTTCCTTTAGGATTGACTGATATGATCTCCTTGCAGTCCAAGGGACTCTCAAGAGTCTTCTCCAACACCACAGTTCAAAAGCATCCATTCTTTGGTGCTCAGCCTTCATGGTCCAGCTCTCACAGCCAGTCTGATCAGATTCAAGGGCTCCTTTAAGACAGAGGCAGGAATAAGAGAAGCCCTAGTAAATGACCTCCTAGAAAGATGAGGTGAGGGGCACCTGTTTGCTATCTGAGTTGGAAAGAGACGCAATTCTATCTCTGCAGGCTCAGGCAGGGTGCCCCATGCGTGACTGCATTATAATCCACTGTTAATTTAAGCACATACCTCCCCGCACAACCACCACTTTAGAATCGTAGCATGTTCTCGACCAATGAAAGCTAGAGCAGCAAGCTTTATTGTACACCTACTGTTGAGAAGAGCAGTCACCCAGGGAGCATTCCCCAGCATTACCCCAAGAGGGTAGGTTCTGCGACACTGGTTTCCTCTGAGGTGGCCTCCTTCGGCCATTTATTTTGTATTTTGAACTTTGGAGCCCTGTTTGCTGACCAAAATTATGCTAGTTAGGCCTGCCTTGCTGAACAAAAGGAAAATGTCACAGAAATATTTAATTATGAGTCACCGAGGCTTGATGGGTTTTCAAGGAAACGGTCCGGGGATTGGTGGGTACTGACATGGTAAAGGACATCATAGACATCCCGGAAGCCAGGCAGGGAGAATTATGAATTATAAGTGGAAGAAACCTAAGCGAGCACAGATCGTGACTTCAGGACGAAAAATGGCCAGCAACTGCCAATGGCCTCTGCCAGCAAGACAGCTCAGTGCTGTTTACCTCACATCTGCTCCAACTCAGTTTATCTGCTTCCGGTTGTCCCTGTTCAGTTGTTCACACGTGTCCGACTCTTTTGTGACCCCACGGACTGCAGCACACCAGGCTTCCCTGTCCTTCACCACCTCCTGGAGTTTGCTCAAACTCATGTCCATTGAGTTGGTGATGTCATCCAACCATCTCATCCTCTGTTGCCCCCTTCTCCTCCTGCCCTCACGCTTTCCCGGCATCAGGGTCTTTTCCAATAAGCAGGCTCTGCTTCAGGTGGTGTTCCCACTTCCAGGACCACATCCCCTTAGGATTATTCTTTCGACTGTGCCGAGAGGCTTGCTCAATTCTTCATGTTGGGCAACTTTTTCAGCCTTGTTGCTGTTGCTGTTTAGTGGCTATGTCATGTCCAACTCTTTGCAACCCCATGGACTGTAGCCTGCCAGGTTCCTCTGTCCATGGGATTTCCCAGGCAAGAATACTGAAGTGGGTTGCCATTTCCTTCTCCAGGGGATCTTCCCAAACCAGGGGTCAAACCTGCATCTTCTGCTTGGCAGGTGGATTCTTTACCACCAAGCCACCTGGGAAGCCCAAAAGCGAAAAAGCAAACCTACAGAAGCCACTGCCTCACAACTTACCTGAGCCATAAGAGTCCAACTCCATTGTTTTTTAGACAAACTGCAGCAAAAGAGGCTGTTAGGCAAAAGCTAGACCTCCAAATTCACAGAAGACAATGCACTTTCTCCATCATGCCCTTAATACTTGTGGGGTCCCCAGCTAGCAAGGAAGCCAGTTCCTAGGTGGACCTCTTACACCAAGTGCAATCGCACTGCCCACTTGACTGTAAAGGTGAGAACCTGTTTTACAGTAAGGAACAAGTCAGCTCTATCAGCACAGAAGCCAAGTTTAATCCTGGCCCGCTTCCCAGTCCTACTATCCTGCTTGAGCCTCCCAGAATATCTGTGTTTGCTCATTCATTCAATCCCAACTTCACCTGCTGGGGTTCCAGGCCATGAGCTGAGGGTTATACAGGTTGGGGAACAGCCCAGGATCCTTGCTGTCATGGAGCTTGCAGGCTAGGAGAAACATTAATTGAATCATCTCACTAATCAATATACAATTACCAATTTTTTCAGAGCGATGAATTACGCTGAAGGGCAGGAGGAACACAGCTCAACGAATGACTCTGTTAAAGGGGCCTGACCTAGAAGGGCTGCTGCAGGGAAAGGAGGGAGGCCTGAGCTAAAACTGCGGAGCAGGAGTTAATTGGCTTTGAGGAAGAAGACCTGTTACAGAACGCAAGTTTGTGGGCCAAATGACGGAGTGTGGAGCAGTGAAAATGAAGGTCACTCAGTCGTATCCGACTCTGTGACCCCGTAGACTACAGTCCATGGAATTCTCCAGGCCAGAATACTGGAGTGGGTAGCCTTTCCTGTCTCCAGGGGAATCTTCCAAACCCAGGGATCAAACCCAGGTTTCCGTCATTGCAGGTGTATTCTTTACCAGCTGCGCCACAAGGGAAGCCTAACAATACTGGAGTGGGTAGCCCATCCCATCTCCAGCAGATCTACCCAACCCAGGAATCAAACCAGGGTCTCCTGCAATGCAAGTGGATTCTTAACCAACTGAGCTACCAAGGAAGCCTGTATGGAGAAGAGAAAGGCTTCTTTTAGGGCCAAGCAGGGAGAATGGGTCGGAGAAGGCAATGGCAAGCCACTCCAGTACTCTTGCCTAGAAAATCCCATGGATGGAGGAGCCTGGTGGGCTGCGGTCCGTGGGGTCGCTGTGGGTCGGACACGACTGAGCGACTTCACTTTCACACATTGGAGAAGGAAATGGCAACCCACTCCAGTGTTCTTGCCTGGAGAATCCCAGGGACGGGGGAGCCTGGTGGGCTTCCGTCTGTGGGGTCGCAGAGTCAGACACGACTGAAGTGACTTAGCAGCAGCAGCAGCAGGGAGAATGGGTGGCCCGTGTTCAAAAACTTCCAACTTCCCTTAAGTTTTTTAGGCAAAATTGGGGTGGGGGGTGCTGCAGGGCGTGTGACTTCTTTCTGATTGGTTGGTGCTGACACGGTGGTAATCCAGGACTCTGGTGCTTGGCCTGAAGTCCTCTACCTGGGTGGTGGCCTTAGCTCCCGCAGAACTAAAAGGTATATATCGTTATGTTTATTCCTAGAGGAACCAGAACCCTCGGTAGCTCCAAGGCTTTCTTGACTGCTCCTGTTACTGCAATCCTTCCCCTTCTGGGATTAGCAGTGTTTGAATCCGTGCTTTGGTGTTTGTGGATAGTCTTGGAGGCTGAAACCTTCTTCCTGCAAACAAGAAACGGGGGACACAGAAAGGATTCTGTACCCAGGAAGGCCCCACAGGGTCTCACTGGGTTTCAGATAGCTGTGTTAACAGAAACACTGACTGAAACCACCCACCCTGGCCGGGCACCACAGAAACCACTTGTGTGTTAGTTAACGACAGGAGGTCCTGGTAAGGAACGGGAACTGACAAGCCACCATCAACAGGAAGAACTGAGCAAAGGTCCAAAGTACATGTCATGTGCCATACCACCTTCCAGAATCCTTCTCACTGGAATCCATCTTGGCTGGGCAATGTGTTCACCACCAAGAAGGACCCTGAGTCAGAATGATGGGCCAGAGACAACCAGGAAAATAATCCCATCACCATAAAACTTGAGACAGCAAGCCACACGGCAGAGCAGTTCTCCTGGCTCCCTTACCCTGCTGCTCTCCACCCGGGCGCCCCTTCCCAATAAAGTCTCTTGCTTTGGCAGCATACATATCTCCTCAGACAACTCATTTCCAGTGTTAGACAAGAGCCCACTCCCGGGCCCTGGAAGGGGTCCCCCTTCCTGCAACAGCTGGAGGCAACAGACAGGGTGTGTGCACCTCCAAGCTCTGTGGTGGGAGTGGCCATTTCCTACTCCTGCGGGAAGATGGGGAAGTTCACCAGAGATCCTGGGTGCAGACCTCAGCCCCCTGGCACGCTAGTCTCTGCCACACGTGAGAAAGGTCAGAGAGACATCTGCTTCTTTCTCCTCTTTCCAGCACTACAGTGGCACAAGAGCTTCTTATGAAATTCTAACCTTTCAAAAACAATGGTTACAGAAACTGTGACACCAGCGGATGTTTGTTAGGGCCAGTGAAACTCAGGAGGCCAGAAGGGGCAGATATAGACGGAGACCACAGCACATTTGCTCTAGCAGCATTTTTATTTACAAACAGCAATTTCCATTGACTTTATACCATAAAAAAGCCATTTACAAGCAAGAAACAAGAGTTCAGAACAAAATTAAGCAGCACTGAAATATTCAATGTCACAAATCTAAAACAAAATGAATACAAGAGTAAAATATCATTTGAATAAATAGTCTTAAATTCATGCTATAAAATAATCCTTAATGGCAAGTTACGAGTTGATACAGCATCCGCTTAGCTAGCTTCATTTACTTCATATGGCGATGAAGTGTGGAGTTGTGAGGTTACCAGTTTATATTGCAAGATAATGACACTGTGTTAAGTCATTCAAATTGCTCAACCATTTATAACGGAAAAAAATGTTAGCCCTACTAATCAAAGTGGTGAGAGAGATGGTTTTCACATTAGGAAAATGGTCATTCTCGAACAAACCATACGTTTACCTCTTACTAGAGTCAGGGCAGCAACCAAAGGCTTGGGCAAAGTCCAAAGGTTGAATTCACAGCATACTTGTCACTGAGGGGGCAGCAAGAGGTCTGTTTACTGAATCTGCTGCAAGGCTTACTCCAGGACTTGATCGAGAACTATACCAGCCCTGTCTGTGCCAGACCCAAGGGAACCAGAGAGAAAAGGGTCTCTTGTGGGCCAAGGAGTCAAGCACTGGGCAGAAACAGTGCAAGGACTCTGGCACTTACTAAAAAGACGTATGTGACATGTGACAACCATTACAAATTTCGAACAATGTGAATGACTCTTCTGAACTTTCAGTTCAGTTGCACTGAGTAATATGAAATCTATGATTTATGAACTAGATAGTTTCATATAAAGAATTTACATAATTCCCCAATACTTTCATATATAAAATTTAATAAATAACCCTGACCAGTCTAGAAGCACCATTCAAGGGGCATGTGCCCTTGGAAAATAGTTTAGGTGTTGCATATTTGAGTCCCTTTCAGTGGAGGCTTCACAGGAAACCATTACAGAATTTTAACAATAATGACAACAATAACAACAACAACAAAAGAACAAAACAGAAAATCACAGTAACTAATGGAAACATTGTTAAAATAAAATACACTGATTTCTTTAAAGTAAAGCTCGTTCACATAGATGATTTCCCCCTCCCAGCCCTTGTTCTGTGTTCCTGCAAACTCTTCCTAGAGGCTATAAAAACAAAAGTAAAAACAAAACCACACACAAAAATATGCAGGCCTATGGTCTGGGCTGAGGGACAAATAAAGCCTTGGTTATATAACTGCTATCATTAGAAAAGACATCTAGCCATGCTCTGGAAGATTTAGAAGTTATCAATTTAGCTCTACAGTATATTCTGCTTAACAGTGAACCGACAGTATCCTTTCTGCTGTTTAAAAAAAAAAACAAAAAACCAGAAAAACCAAAACTGCCAAGGCAGAGCCAATTGGGAGGTTCTCCACTGACCCCAAAATTAACTTGACTTCATATACTGTATTTACAAATATCATTTCTAAATGTATTTACAGCTTTAGTAGAAATTAGAGGGTAGAGAACTGATTAGAACGAAAATAACTGTTTAAAAGCACAAACATTAGTAAAAGTAGAAAATTCTTTGTCTTCACAGTTTGTAAGAACAGGTTAAACACCTCGAGAAAAGGACGCTGTCACTGTCTTCACATTGTCTACGTGTTTGAAAAGGTAGCTCAAGAAGAGACTCAATTATGAACGAACCTATATGGATTCAGGATATATTTTACTGTAAAAGACTTCTTCACGTATCACTTTTGTCTAAACTGTTTTTGCATTTGTTTTAAGTGAAACAACTAACCTAAAACTGTACAGAAATAGGGACTTTGCTTTCCAAAGAAAAAAAAAAAGAGTCGCTCTAAAGAGTTACACAGCGGACTTCGTCTGTGGAGACATGAAGTGAACTTCGGGGAGAGAATGTTTCTGTTGTGTGGTCACGTTAATCCTCCTGGCACATCCTCATGTGACAAGGCACAATTAATTGCTGCTGCCCGATCTGAACGGAGTTAAGCTTTCACCGGCCGTGCACACTGAGGAGCACGGTGCCCAGCTCTGCGCTGGCCTGCGCGCGGCCTCCCGCGAAGCCCTGTGGAACTTTACAGTACTGGGTTATGGCTTGAGAATTCATTCTGAGCACTGCTAGCAGTGGAGAAGGTAAAGTGTTAGCAACATGAATGGGAGCAAGTGGAACTTGCAAAATGTGGAATCGTTACTCGAGAGAAACGCAATCAATTTTTCTGCCCCTTAACAGTCCCATCACAATGTCTGAACCTGAACTGTACAATCAAAGCAATGTAGATTTTTTTTTGTCAAAGACAATTTTGGATAAGTCACTCTTTGGTAAACTCAAACCAGTTAAACAAATTTACACACACGAAGAACTCCATGTACACAAGGTTAAGACGGACACGGTGACAAGAACCAGGACATTGGAGGCGCTTGCCCCAAGTGCCTTCCCTCCTCACTTGTCTCGTGTATCACAGAATGCTCTGGAGACCTCTCAGGAGGAAGGCCCCAAGCCTGAGTGAAAAGGAGGTTCCTTCCCTGAGCCTGACCTCTCGTGTCCTCGATTTGGGTGTTTCTTGTCACAAACTTTAATTCGTATCACAACACAAATTTTTTGCATTTAATTCTTTGAAGAAAAAAGAAATCAAAACCAAACTTGTAAGGAAAAAAAAAAATTACAAACATTTACCTGAAACCCCAGAACATATTTAAGTGGGTAAACACTGGGGGTCCAGCCTCCCCTCGAGGCACAGGGCTTTGATAGGAGTTGAACAAGTGCTTCAGGGAGAGAACAGGCCCCGGACTTAGGCAGTCTGACAGGAAAAGGCATACTATATACCCGGTTAGCAGAAGCCGCTCCTCGAGCAGCAGGACTCGCGTGTGTCTGGACGTGGTAACACTGATGTGGAGCGTGGTGGCTCACGCCATGTGGACAGACCCCCTGTGCCGAAGAGATGCTACTGTGCAGCCACCACCCCGTGGGGGCAGTCACACACAAGGGCCTGAATGACTTTTTCCCCCCAGAACCAAAAAACAGAACAAAACAAAAATCCCCAAACACTCCCCTACCCCAACTCCATTCTTGGTATTTTAAGAGCCAAAAAAGCATGGAAAACTGGCAAACATCTATTTTTGTATTCCTTTTAACTCTTTGCTTCTGAGGTTTCACTTTGTTTTTTTTTTTCCCCCTCTTAGGGGGTTTGTGCTATTCTCCTGGGGAGACACACTGCTTGTGAGTTTCAGGGCCAAGGTTCTCAAAGCAGAAGAGTCTGGAGTGCTGATCTCTCGCCAGCGGCCCACGGCACAAACTCAGCGCTAAACTGCTCACATTACTCTGCTGCAGTGCAGGACCAGAGCAGTCTCACCGAGCCTGTTTCGTATACCAGAAGCACATGGGCGAACAAAATGTAAAACTCAGGACACTTCCTCAAGCACTAACAAAACATTATCCAAATAGGACTCGGGTGTTTTTTTTTTTAAATACAGTAATGTGTTTGCCAGCACATGCTTTTGAGGTCTTTTTTTTCAAGCTATAAACTCAGGAGAGGAAAAAAAAAATTGTAATTCACTTTTACCATTACATTTCACATTTTCTACAACTATACTGACCTAACAGATACATAACATAAAAAATAGCACCACGTGACCAAAAAAACGGTGACACACAGAGTATCTTAGAGGGCTTTTTTAACTGTTGGTTTCTTTAAGCAGGAAACACTGAGAGTGGGGGAGCCAATGAGGCTCTCGTCAGCACACACAATACTAAGATAGATATATTGCTTGCAATTCCCATAGAGTATATCTTTACAAAAAGTACAAATTCCAAGTTCTGCAGTTTCCCTGGGAACTGCATGTAGAAAAAGTTGCTGTGCACCTGAACTGGCTGTTTGAAAAGAGAAAGGTTTAAAAAACAAAAACAAAAAACCACAACACTGCTTGGAGAATTTTGTAGACAGAACTACAAATTCCTTTCCTTTACTGTGAGTACTAACTCACGGTAGAGAGTGATTCTATTTAGTTACCTGGTGTGTGTGTTTCTACAGTACGGAATGAAGGTAGATTCAGAGGCCAGTAACAACATTGAAAACCACTGCTCCTTTGGGGTTGGCTAATATAACACTACAATATGTAAAAAGGTCAGCACCACGCGTCATCCAGCTTACCTAACTGGACAACTAACAAAAATTCCAAATGGTTTCCAACTAGAGTTGAATACGTTTTATGGCATTTGGTTTATGTGTTTGTTATGAAGCAGAGCTATGAACACTGTGATTTGCTTTGCTTGCTTTTGGACACAATGATTAATATATATATGAAAACCTATTAACATTCTTTCATAAGGGAAATAAAGGGGCAAAACCCTAACATATCAGGTAGGGACGAGACAGAGTCCAAAGCCCTGTTCACATTGTATTAAATTATATATTCCTCTTACATTCACCTCAACCAGAATAAAATCAAATTTGAGAATGTATATATACTATATATATAATAACCGCTTTATTATATATATATATAAATTGTCTAACTACCCCCTAAAAGTAATTTTAAATTAGAAAAGGTTACCCATTTGTATCAGCTGACGGCATCCCAGTCTCTCTCCATGGAAATGCACTGGCGCCAGTGCATACAATGAGAGAGTATGCCTCTTGGCAGAAACGGAGGGTCGACCAGTTGGCATAGGTAAATCACTGGCAGATTTTGGATGAAGAGTTCGGCCAAAGAGGAATACTGTCAGCCTGTTTTCCCTGGATACATTGCCCTTCATGCTTTGAGCTCCTTCGGGGAGGGAGGGTGGGGGATGGGAAAGGATAAACACCATGAAGTGTTCCTTCCAGAAACCTTAGAAAAACTGCCAAGAGACCAAGAGATTTCCAGATGGTTGGGAAAACCAAAGATGACAACAAAGCAAATCACAAATAGGCATTGATTAATGTGCTTTGCGTGGGTGCACTATTTTTTTTTTTTTTAATCATCTTAATCAGGAGCATCGGACACTGTGTGAATTTCCATCCGGGAATCCAGGGCCAGCTCTGAGGCCGAGGCATCGTTTTCTAGTTTCTGTTCCGCGTACACGTCTGTTCTCTCGGGGGACTCCATGCGACTGCGGACTTCTGCCACGCCGGGGTGGTTTTTCCGCAAGTGCTGGTTGAGGGTGCCTTGGAAAGGGAAGCACTTCCCGCAGATCTCACAGCGGAATGGCTTGTCGTCGGTATGGCCCCGGATGTGGTACTCCAACTGGTCCTTCCGCGTGTACTTCTTCCCGCAAAACTTGCATACAAAGGGCGTGATTCCCATGTGGAGTCGCATGTGCCTGTCAAGACTTCCCTTCTGGTTGAAGGACTTGCCGCAGTAGATGCAGATCAGCCTCTCGTTGTACGGGTACCAGTGACCTCGCGCGCTCCTCTCCCGGGGGCTGCTCTCGAAGCCCGGGTTATTCACCACGGCCTCGCTGTCGGAACCCTGCACCAGGCCCTGCAGATCACTGTGCAGGTGGACGGACGGGGCCCGCTTCTGGCGGGCCCGTCCTCCTCGGAAACAGCTCAGCATGGATCTGGAGGGGCTGGAGTTACTCAAACTTCCGAACGCCTCAGATACACCACCGGCCGGCTGTGAGGCTGCCTGGCAGTAGGAATAGGCGTGCTGGAGCACAGAGCCATAGGAACCCACGTTCACGGCCACCACTTGCTCCCCATCAACCATCTCGGTGTGGTACCCGTCGTCTCCCAGGGACGAGCTGTCGGAACAGCTGGGCCGGTCGGACTTCTCCATCTTCACTTTCACCTCGGTGATCTGGCTCTCCCTCCCCAGCAGGTCCCCTTGCTCATGGTCCCCCTCGATTTGGATCTCGTACTCGGAGACGCTCCCACTGCTCCCTCGGTCCGAGTGCCCTTCCTCCTGTAAACGGCTGCTGCGCAGAGCTTTGCTGGGTGTGGTCTCCATCCGAAGATCGCTGCTTGTGCTGGGCTGCCGGACCTGAGAGCAGTATGGCGGGGAGATCTCCACCGGGTTGGCAAAGAAGCTGCTGTCTTTCACTCCGTTGCGGCTCTCCGGGGTCTCTTCCGCACCGACGGTCACGGAGTCCACGTCTCCCACACTGATTTTTGAATGGATGCTCTCTAGGATCTGCGTGCACTTGTCAATGACACACTGCATCTGAAGAAAGCTAGCTGCCGTCAGAAAACTGACAACATCCTTCAGCTGCAAGGACATCCTTCCAGTGTAACAAAATGAAAGCAACTGTTCAAACACATTGGGGTTTTTAATCACTGATATTGACAAGCCACTCATGGTACTTAGTGCTGAATGGTCCCGGAAGTAGGGGGAGCTGGCCGCCAGAACGGCTTTGTGGGCTCGGAATGGCTGACCCTGAATGTGGACAATGATGTCGCATAGTTTTCCTTGCAGGCGGAGTTCGTTTAGCTGGCTCAGGACGGTGCTGCTGTACTCGGGCACATCAAACTGAATAAAACTGCTGCTGTCCATTTCTACTGACACGAAGCGTAATCTGAGGAGAGAGAGAGTTTCGTAATTCACCACTGACCCCCCACTTCAGTACAAGCCGTATAAACACAACCGTGCAAAAAAGACCACCACCGCCATCACTGTAGCTACTGTACATCTTCGGTTCTGCCCGAGCAATTTTCCTCTTACTGTCTCCTTTAATTCACCTAAAGCTAAATAACTTAATGATCAATTAGCCTAGTCTTGGCTGCCTTTCATCTTGATCGAAGTAAAACATGTTACATACAGTAAGGGCCATCTTTGCTCTAATTGAGAAGTTGGTATCCTTCTGAGAAACATATTTTCCTGTTTCACCTACCTTTGAGGAGTTGAAGTACTCTGTAAAAGATAAGTAAATTCATTTTTTAAAATGTTCTGCTTTATGTGCATATTTCAACTGGTGTTTTTCAAGTATACGGCACACTGGATACACTGAATGGAGCATAAGTCCTTTTTAGTTTAGAATTTGAGTTGCTGTCTTGTACATTTTTTCCCCCTTCAGCTCTACACACCTTTATCTCCTTTGGGGTCGGTAATTCATACAGCAATGCTTTATCTCTTTCACTGAAGAGGTTTTAGAGGGTAGGAGCAAGAGTGATGGACATACCAGGAGTGTATCATCTTCTGCAACTGCCCCCCTGCCTAGAATCCACAGCTCTGATTACTCGAAACTACAGAGGGTGTAGACCTCAGGCTGCATTCTCTGACCACAACCAAATTAGATCTGACATTTATATTTCTGTTTTTAAAGCCCAATCAATAGAAATTTAAATACCTCCTGAATAAGTACTGAATCAAAGAGAAAAATCAATAAGGACTAAAGCTGTTTAGAAAATAAGAAAACTCACATCAAATCTGCAGTAAGAAGGGTTTAGGAATGAAATTTATTTATATGTCCAACTTAGTTGACAATGCATCCAAAAAGAAATGGATAGATATGTGATAAAGCAAACAGAGTAAAATGTTAACAAGTGTGGCATCTGTATACTGTATACTGTTGTTTATTGTATAATAAAATTCAACTTTTCTGTATGTTTGAAATTTTTCACAGTGAAATGTTGGGGTTCTCAAATAACAAATTTTAACAGGCAATATCAATGCCTTAAAACACTTTTATCATTGAAGAATAAAAATAAATAAAATCACTTAAGAGGTTAGAAAAGGAACAATAAGTTAAATCCAAAGAAAACAAAAAAGTAATATAGAAGAGTATTTAATCACAGAGACAAAGTTTTAAATTTTAAGATAAGACAATGTGCAACTAAATTTAAGACTCCTTCAGAAAAAGATCCATCAGTGTGATAAATCACATTAGAATATAATCACATCAGAATTTGTTAAAACATTTTAGAGAAGGATCCTGTGCCCTTATTTATTCTAGATTTATTATTTAAATCTGAGTGGCATAAATATATTTTTAGGATAACAAAAATTGGCAGGATTAAATTAAAAAGAAACAGAAGTGCTAAAGCACAAATGACCTTAAGGCCATTCACACTGTTCTAGATGCATGCTCAAACAGGTTAAGCATCTCTGTTCATATGGCATATATCTGATACCAGGAAATGGCAAACAGCATAAAGATGACTGTCAACTTTAACTCAGTAAAGAGACTTCACTAAACAGACTTTCTTTAATATCCTAAAGGAAATATTAGCAAAAATAATTCATTAAAGAAATAATAAATTATGATCAAGTGTAAGGATGGCTCTCTGTAGTCGCTAAGTTGTGTCCGAGTCTCGTGACTCCATGGACTGTAGCCTGCCAGGCTCCTCTGTCCGTGGAATTCTCCAGGCAAGAATACTGGAGTGAGTTGCCATTTCCTTCTCCAAGGATGGCTATATATTATGAAATACACAAATATAATTTGCAACCTCAATAAGTCAAAGGTGAAAAACCATATGGCCGTACCAATTCTAAGCTGAACATGCATTTTAGAAAGTTAAGTTACTTTCAAAGTAAGGAACAAAATACTCAATAAGTTAGTAAGGCCAGAACAATATTTTCTTAATATAATAAAGTATCTACTGCAAACCAATGGCAACATCACCTTGAAAAAGGAAACACATCTGCATTTCCCAAAATGTATTTAGTAGAACATAAGCCCCCAGCTCACCATCACGACCTCCTAGGACTTAAAAATATTAGCATAATAACCCATCTGCAAAGTTCTACGGACAAGAATTCTATTCAACTCAGCAGTTTGCAAACTTATTTAACCATGAAGCTCTTCTCTCAAGGTACACATATTAATATTCCAAAGAATTAGTGTTCCTGGGCACACACTCTGGTAAACATTTTACCAAAGTGTTTCACGTTAATGCCTGCGAAGCTATCAGGTTGTCTACCCACTACTTCTTTTACCTAACATTGTTCTTGACGTTTCAGGCAAAGCAACAAGAGAAAACTAAGGCGTAAAGCCTTTAGAAAAGAGGAGGTAAAATTACTTTTCAAGGGAGATATGATTATTTACACAGAAAATACAAAAGAACTGCTTGAAAAAAATTTGTTAGAATCAGGATCTAATAACAGGATTCCAAAAATTATTATTGATTAAAAAAACAGTTAGGTAAGCTAATGACAAGTTACTACCAACAACAGCAACAGAAACTATAAAACACTTGGGGGATAAACAAAAAATAGGATCTACAAGAATAAAACTGTAACACTTTAATAAGACAAAGAACACATACAAATGAAGACACATACACTTCTGAGAGGCAGGAAGATTTGATACTGTGAAGATGAACACATTTCCTGCAAGTCAGTTTATAAATATAATGCAGTTCAATGGGGTATTTTATTAGAAATCTGACAAAATGATTTTAAAATTAATCTAGAACACTGCTGTCCAACAGAAGTATAATGTAAGCCATGTTTAATGTTTTCTAGCAGTTAACATTGTTTAAAAGTATAAACTTTAAACCATTTTTTAAACCCAATATAGCTAAAACATTACCATTTTAAGATCAACATTAGAAAGTTATTAATGAGATATCTTATATTCTTGTTTCCACACTAAGTCTTTTTTTTTCATTATTATTTCCATTTTATTGATTAGGAAACTGAGATACAAGAGAAGGGTCTTACTCAAGGCTACATGGTTATTTCCACAACACTCTTAGAATTTCATGTGTCATACTAAGTCGAAGCATGATGTATATTTTATATTTATAGCACATCTCAATTTGGAATAACTACATTTCAAGTGCTCAATAGCCATAAGTGGGCAGTGGCTACCATACTGGGCAACAAAGATCTAGAATAAATACTGAAAAAATTATAGAAAAAGAAAACTGCAGCCAAACACACAGATGTCAAAATGGATTCATTCATTTTGTAAATATACACTGAGTGTATGTATTTATACACTGTATAAAAGTATGCTTGGCACTAGGGACCCAGGTGAGCTTCAATTCTTCTGTTGTAAACTGTGGTAAGAGCTGTAAGATCTTTCATAATGGAGGACAGAAGGATGATATCTCAGCTGAGACCTCAAGGAAGAGTAAAGGTTAGCCAGATATTGGGAGATTGGGGGTGCTGCAGAGAAACGTTCCGGCCTTCCAGACAGAAGGCGCCACATGCACAAAGGATGAGCGGCTGAGTCGGGAAGGAAGGAGATGCTGGAGCGCTGTGGCACAGCTGGGAGGAGGGGCGAGGGCAGAGAGCACGTGAGGCGCCCAAGGCAGGTAGAAGTCAGACCAGGATGGGCCTTCAGGGGCCACTTTCAATCGGAGACAGAGGAGGATTTCTGGAAATAGATGCTTCTTGGATAATATGAATAAATAATAATAAAGTCAGCGCCCTTCTTCACAACACACTCAAAGGTAACTTTGAGAGCATACAAAGACAGATATCGGAAGAAAGGGAGATTTAACTATTTAAGTATAATAAAAACTTCTTTACATCTAAAAAATATATTTTTTATCATAAAAAAAGATAAATGATGAAAAATATATAACATCCATGGCAGAGAATTATAAAACTCTTACAAATCAATAAGTCAAATAAGACAACTGAAAAGTGAGCAAAGAATATGAACAGATGCTTTAAAAAAAATTAAAATAGCCTCTAAACGTAGGGATAAAATGCTTAACTTCATCAATAAGGCAAAATATAAAAATTAACACAAGACACAATTCTTCTTTCTCAAACTGCCCAGGCTTTTAAAAATGCAACTCAGCAGGTAGTGATTATAGGAAGAGAGATGCTCTCATATACTCTGGTAAGCAAATAAAACAAAAGCCTTAAAACGGGAATTTCTCTCGACGAAGCACTCTGTACCATAAAAAAGTCATGAATAAAGACACAAACATTTACTCATAACTGTATTCAATTACAAAGCAAATAATGGAAACAACCTAAATAAACGTTCAACGATAAGGGAATTATTAAAGTACGACTTCCAGATGTTCAAGCTGATTTTAAAAAAGGCAGAGGAACCAGAGATCAAATTGCCAACATATGCTGGATCATGGAAAAAGCAAGAGAGTCCCAGAAAAACATCTATTTCTGCTTTATTGACTATGCCAAAGCCTTTGACTGTATGGATTACAACAAACTGTGGAAAATTCTGAAAGAGACGGGAATACCAGACCACCTGACCAGCCTCTTGAGAAACCTATATGCAGGTCAGGAAGCAACAGTTAGAACTGCACATGGAACAACAGACTGGTTCCAAATAGGACAAGGAGTACGTCAAGGCTGTATATTGTCACCTTGCTTATTTAACTTATATGCAGAGTACATCATGAGGAATGCTGGGCTGGAAGAAGCACAAGCTGGAATCAAGATTGCTGGGAGAAATATCAATAACCTCAGATATGCAGATGACACTATCCTTAGGGCAGAAAGTGAAGAGGAACTAAAGAGCCTCTTGATGAAAGTGAAAGAGGAAAGTGAAAAAGTTGGCTTAAAGCTCAACATTCAGAAAACTAATATCATGGCATCCAGTCCCACCACTTCATGGGAAATAGATGGGGAAACAGTGGAAACACTGTCAGACTTTATCTTTTTGGGCTCCAAAATCACTGCGGATGCTGATTGCAGCCAGGAAATTAAAAGACGCTTACTCCTTGGAAGGAAAGTTATGACCAACCTAGATAGCATATTAAAAAGCAGAGACATTACTTTGCCAACCAAGGTCCATCTAGTCAAGGCTATGGTTTTTCCAGTGGTCATGTATGGATGTGAGAGTTGGACTGTGAAGAAAGCTGATCACCCAAGAATTGATGCTTTTGAACTGTGGGGTTGGAGAAGACTCTTGAGAGTCCCTTAGACTGCAAGGAGATCCAACCAGTCCATTCTAAAGGAGATCAATCCTGGGTGTTCATTGGAAGGACTGATGCTAAAGCTGAAGCTGCAATACTTTGGCCACCTCATGCGACGAGTTGACTCATTGGAAAAGAGTCTGATGCTGGGAGGGATTGGGGGCAGGAGGAGACGGGGACGACAGAGAATGAGATGGCTGGACGGCATCACCGACTCGGTGGACATGATTTTGAGTGAACTCTGGGAGTTGGTGATGGACAGGGAGGCCTGGCGTGCTGTGATTCATGGGGTTGCAAAGAGTCGGACACGACTGAGCGACTGAACTGAACGGAACTGACACCTATATACCAAATATCAAGTCATTACTAAAATGATGGTAAAGAAGAATTCAAAGTTCCACAAAATATAAGTACTATGAGGGTAGGAATTTTTATCTGTTATATTAACCATCTGCCAGATAATTGCCTGGCACATAGTGGATACTCAGTAAATATGTGCTGAATGAATATTTAGTGACACAGCAAAAAATCAGATCAACTGCAAATGAACAGGAAGGATTTTTATGGGTAATGGAAATGGTCTAAAACTGAATTACGATGATAGTCTGACAACTTTTTAAGTTTACTAAAAACGTCACTGAATCATATACTTAAGATGGGTGTTTTTACACCTCAACAAAGCTGTTAGAAAAATCAGGTGATCACAGAATATAAAGAAGGATATTTCTAAAAGTATGTATGTATTTATAAATATTAAATAAACATAGATAATATTAAAGAATATATATAAAACATTTACATTAATGAAACAGTAAAGATGTTTTAACTTACTTCTTTGTATTTTTCTGTATGTTCCAGACTTCCATAGTGAACATGCATTTCTTGGAATGACACATATATAATATATATATACATATACATTAAAATCCAAACTAGATGACAATTGGACGGACAGACACTGGAATATAAAATGGGACAAACACTATGGAGGGCATTTCAATAGTATCCAGCAAAATACAAATGATCCCCCATGACTGAGTAATTTTAGCTCTAGGAATTCATTACAGCATAGTTTATGACAAAAGACTGGAAACAAACTAAATTCTAATCAAGAAGAGTCTGACTAAGAAACTATGATATGTCCATACTAAAGACTACTATACAACCAAAAAAATGAATAAGGAAGCTCTTTTCATACTGTTATGAAGCAATCACTATAATATATTCCTGAATGAAAAAAATCAGATGCAGAGCAGTATATATGACACTGTATTTGTACAAAGCAAAGTGAAAACACACATATCTGTGTCAACGTGTACAGATACGAGCACAATATTTCTGGAATGATGCACAAAAACAAACAGCCTATTGGGAGGGGGAAATACAGAGTAGCTGAAAGACCCTTTCAGTGAATCATTTTAGACTCTTAAAATTCTGATCCAAGTGGATGTATTACTTACTTAAAACAGGTAGCATTTAAAAAAATTAAAGGAACTTCACCTAGTTTTAAAAAAAATAAGATAATATACTCGTTGGAAGAATTTGGAGTCAGATGTGGATTCAAACGATGTTGGATTTCCATTTATAAAACCTTGGGCAAGGTACTTTATAACTTTTCCAAGTCTCAGCTTTGTTTTGTTTTTTTTTAATGGTAATAATAGTCTTTGCCTCATGGGTTGTTATGAGAAAACATGTAAGAAGCAATCTGTACAATGGATGCTTGGCACATGGCAATCAATGTTATTAGCTACTGAGACTTTTTTTAGGGGACAGGATGGTGTAACAAAGAGAACTGATTTTGAAATTAGACTTGGCTATGAATCCTGGCTGTGCTACTTTCTAATAAAAATAACAACAATGATTGTTTAAATAATTACATGGCCTTACACAAGTCAGTTAACTTTGATCTCTGTATGAAAAGCTTGTGGAAGAACTATTACCCAACACGACTGATGTAAAATTGAATGAAGGAAATTCATGCAATGAATGAGTATAATAGCTTAGGTATAATGAGTGCCCATAAGGGCTTCCCTGGTGGCTCAGAGGTTAAAGTGTCTGCCCGCAATGCGGGACACCTGGGTTCGATCCCTGGGTCGGGAAGATCCCCTGGAGAAGAAAATGGCAACCAACTCCAGTATTCTTGCCTGGAGAATCCCATGGACAGAGAAGCCTGGTGGGCTACAGTTCATGGGGTCACAAAGAGTCGGACACGACTGAGCGACTTCACTTTCACTTTCTATCTTGTGCGAAACACCTTACATATGTTAACTTCTCTTATCAACTCTGAGGTGAATACTATGATTGTTGCCATTTTATAGATAAAAAAAAAAAAAAAACTGAAGAAAAGAAGACACTTGCCAAAGGACCCAGTGCTAATGGATGAACTTAGTCTGGAGCCAGAGGTCAGGCTCGTAACTACACCAGACTGCCTTCTAGAAACATACCCACTGCCTGGCACCTGCCAAGTGGTCAAATGTTACCTATTCATTACAGCATTTTCAAGACACACAAGGGTGTGTAAACAGTGACTTTTGGAATTAAAGGGCAAAAGGAAGGTGGGTTCAGGCTTTTAAAAGGTACAGAGACCTGGGCAAAAACCAGTAGAAAAAGGAAAACAAAAAAGCATTTCTGAAATAGTCTGTAAAACTGAGAACAGTTCCACAATGAGGCTTCCTCCTCCTCTATGTGGCTTTTTATCTTCTTCTCAGAAAGTAGAGAACTGCACTTGAAAGAAAATCACTGAAGAGAAAAATGAAAAGACCATGATTAACACCTAAGAGAGGAATTCCATTTTTCTGCAAAATGAGAAAGGAAGTGCTCCACTCTCCTCTCCTTGACACTGACACCTACTTTCAGCTGTGACAATGAGATTCAGACTCCAGCCTCAAGCTGCTAACAAGCCAACACTCAAGGAAGAAGATTCTCAGAGACTGACACACAACGAAATTACAGGGAATTTAAGTCCTAGTCACATTACCAGGTTAAAGGCAGTAAAGGCGTAACTAATCACAAGTCTACACCCAGGCCTGACTTATCAGGTCCAGCAGTCCGGAAGTAAAGGACGTCAGAATCTCTTAAGAGACACATCAAGTTAAGGCAGAACCCTCCATACTCTGTATTCTCTGTACTAGCCATTTCCCATGAGCTAATCACTGGTTCCTCGAGGGTCTTGACCTCTCCTGTGAATGGAATGACAGCGGGCCCACACCTAAGTTAGATCAACTTTTAATTTTATCTTTAAAGTAACTTATATGCATATGGTCAAACTTCAAACTATAGTACAGAAAAATATAAAGTGGGTATCTTCGTTCTCCTCCGGTCTCTTCTTCCAAAGATAATCACTTGGAAGCATTTGTGGGTGTTCTTTCAGAGAAAACTATAAACACATATCAGCATAAACTGTCCTGTACACTGCTTTTTAACAATGTATTTAAGGGGTTACCCTGGTGGTCCAGTGGTTAAGACTCTGCCTTCCAATGCAGGGGATGCAGGTTCGATCCCTGGTTGGGGAACTAAGATCCCATGTACTACAGGATCAATGAAGCCCAAGCACCGCAACTGCTGAGCCAAGCACTCTGGAGCCTGTGCTCCGCAACAGGAGAGAGGCCACGGTGCCACAAAGACCCAACGCAGCCAAAAAATGTCTAATACTCCTTAACATCCTTCCACAGCAACGCAAATTCATCTACTTCATCTTCTTTTCTGATTCTTCGTATTCCACGGGTAGCTGTGTCACCATGTGCTCAGTCAGTCCCCAGGTGATACCAAAAGCTGGAAACCATTTAAATGGTCACAGCATTTCCTCCTAGCAGAGGGACTGCTGTGTTAGTTTCACATCCATCGACAATGCCAACTCATCTCCCAAAAGGTGGCAGCAACTGTCCTTTCACCAACAGCATATGAAGTGCTTGTACCCCCATAACTGCCAACAATGAGTATCAAACTTTCTCACTTTTGCCACACTGACAGGTTAAAAGTGGTATTTCATTGTGCTGTGACTTAATTATAAATGAGGTAGATCATCTATTGTGGTGTTCAACGGCAATTTGTCTGTCTGTCTTTCAGCTGCCTTTGCCCATATCTGACTCTTTTAATGAATTGTCAGAGTTCTTTGCAAATTAAGAAAATTAGCCTTCTGTTAAACGTGCTGCAAGTATTAGATTTAATTGCAATCACTAAATGGCATACTGACTGGGAATTTAAATTATTTTTCTACATTTATAGGAAATATTCAATTTCAATCTTCTACATGCACATAACCAAAGGGAATTCAAAGATAAGTAAGAGTCCCAGCCTTGCAGTTTGTCACAGGCTTACTGCAGATTCCTCCCAACTCCGAGAGATAGGGGAATGGAATTCATTTTTGATAATGCAGAGAAGTGATTTATATTGGTTTTTCATTTAGACTAAATTTGAAGCTGCTACAGAAAACAATAATGTATTTGATTATTCCACTCACCAAATACATCAGAATCAGTATTCTTTCACTCAGCAGATTTATCACAGCTCTTTCTGTCCCATTACAGTTCAGTTGCTCAGTCGTGCCTGATTGCGACCCCATGGACTGCAGCACACCCAGGCCTCCTGGTCCATCACCAACTTCCAGAGCCTACTAAAACTCATGTCCGTTGAGTCAGTGATGCCATCCAACCATCTCATCTTCTGTCGTCACCTTCTCCTCCCACCTTCAATCTTTCCCAGGATCAGGGTCTTTTCCAACGAGTCAGTTCTTTGCGTCGGGTGGCCAAAGTATTGGAATTTCAGCTTCAGCATCAGTCTTTCCATCAGTCCTAAAAAATCAGAACTGATTTCCTTTAGGATTGACTGGTTGGATCTCCTTGAAGTCCAAGGGACTCTCAAGAGTCTTCTCCAACAACACAGTTCAAAAGCATCAATTCTTCAGCACTCAGCCTTCTTTATAGTCTAACTCTCACATCCATATATGACAAAACCACCCCCAATTAGATATTTACGCTAAAACAAGCATATATAAACTGGATATTTTTCTTCAATACCATTAACACTTATTTTAACAATACTTATCTTGGTTTTGTTTGTAAAATTATACTTTGGATAAGAATGTGAAATACTTCTTTTTGAAAACATACCTGAAGAGGATGTTAATTAAAATGGTCTGCTGGGAAGTTCAAAACTGTCAGCTCCTCTATCTCTTCATAACCCTCTTCTGCTCATTCAACTAATGGACACACACCTTTCTGCTCTCCAACTTCCTTCACTGGAATCCTTCCACACCTCTGGAGGCAACTCTCACCTTGCACACGGCCCTTGCCACAGTCAGCTGAGGAGACTCGGCCATCACTGGTCCAAACAGTGGGTTCTGGGAAGGATGTGGGCAGCCTTGCCATCCGTCCACCCCCACACCAGCCTCGGCAATTGTAAAAGGGGATCCCTGCCATCTTCCACCACACTTCTGAGACTCCCCTCGATACCTGGGAAAGTCCGTCACCACCATTACCAATAACCAACGTTTACTGAATGCTCCGTACATGCTGAGCAAGTTGTAAAGGCCTTATGTGTATTATTTCACTGAATCGTCTTGACCTTCCTCGAGAAGGCAGGTATTATCACCCTCACTTGAGAGATGAGGAAACTGAGGCTCCAAGAGGCTAACTTTTTCAGGACTGTTGCAAAGTCTGGCCAGCTAAAGTCCCTACACAATAATCCCTTATCCTTGTTTGATTGGCCCAAGGGTAACAGCAGGACCACTCAGGGAGGCAGGGGAGTTGAGGAAAAGGCCGGAGGAAAAGAAAGCTTGAGCTAGCTTACACTCCTGCCCAAGGATGGTGGCCAGAGAAAGGGACAGTGACAGGTGACAAATATCCTCCTCCTGCTGCCCCGGGCTCTGACTCCTTCCTCTGTGAGGAGGAGGGAGGTGGAGAAGGCAAAGGGGCGCATTTCAGTAATACCCACCAAACTTACAAGTGCACATACCCTGTGAATAAGCAGTCTTAGTTCTAGGAATTTACGACAGCACCCTCTTTCAAGATCAAAATCTCCCTCTTTTCTGGATCAAAGCCATGAGTAGAAGGAAGGGCTCCAAGCAGAAAAAAGTCCCAGGTGGCCCTCCAGCTGTGGTATATTATGCCCTCCACACTCACAGCTTTTACTCCCTCTTCCCCATCAGAGCCCTGCACCCTGGCTGATTTTAACCTGCATTAAATAAACAGCTATCTTTATATGCTAAAGCCTCTGTTCATTAGAACCCACAGATCTCGGGCTCAAGTAAGCTGTCCTTCTGGTATTCCAGGGTGAAAGTCACAGAGAGCAGATGCTGCCAAGAAGACATAAGTTCAGCCCAAGTTCAAGAGAATCCAAAGCAGCACTGAGACTGGAGTTTAAAAAGCAAGAGCAGGGACTTCCCTGGTGGTCCAGAGGTTAAAAATCTGCCTTCCTATGCAGGGCACACAGGTTCGATCCGTGGCTGGAGAATTAAGATCCCACATGCCACAGGCTGGTAAGCCAGAGCCACAAACTACTGAGCCCACAAGCTCTGGAGCCTGCACTCCGCCACTAGAGAGAAGCCTGTATGCTGCAACTAAGACCCGGTGCACCCAAATAAATAAACATTTTTGAAAAAGAAAAGCAAAAGCAGAGTGTGAGGGGCTACCCAGGACTGACCAAGTAGTGAGGAAGCCAGCTCTGAAAGCACTGAGGAAGCAGCAAGGCCAGCGCGGGCCAGGGCAAGTCAGAACCATGCGGGGCCAAGAGTGAGCAGCTTCGGAAGACCATGACCCCAGGCTGGAGAGTTAGGACAGACCGGATAGCCAGAGAAGGGAGGCCATTCACTCAGTGAGGCAGTGTGGGCACAAGCCACAGGGGAGAGGTGCTGGCCCATCAATGACCACGCAAGTCAGTCAGGGAGACTCGACCGACAGGCTTGAAGTAAAAGGTGACGGAAAGGGATCCCTGAAATAAATGTGCATGCACGCTCTGAAAAGAAAACAAAAATCTGATGCAAGACCATATGACAACAAGGCTTAGCGAGTAAAGCTGCCTGAAATCTTTTCGAGCTCCCACCCAAAAAAGGAACATATGACCACACCCAGGCATCAGGACAAGAGGCTGTTGTGAAATGTTACAAACAAGGGAATGATACCCCCTAATCAAGAGTCCAAAGCTCACTAGGAATACACACATTTTACCTGAAGGAGCTTTAAAAAAGCCACTTCGCAAAGACAGAGAAACCGGCTGACCATAATCTAACAGACTCAGCTGACCCTGGGAAGGGAGGACAGACACCCGTTCATCACACTCTGCTCTTCCCCGCAGCCTGCTCCATCCACTGAGCGTGAGCGAATGAGGGGAAAAAGGGCCGTGAGTGCTCTTCTCTGTGATCACTACAGGCTCACATAAAACGCCTGATCAATGGAAAATACAGCTCCTCAAGTTCTCAAAGGTACTGCATCCTTACCCATTTCTTATAAAGCACTAGGGCCTGTAAGAAGGGCCCTATTATTTCCATTTAATGTCATTACAGTCTTATGACAACATTTTTTTAAACTTCTTATTTCGTATTGGGGTGAAGCTGATTAACAATGTTTTAAGTTTCAGGTGAACAGCAAAGGGACTCAGTCATACATACACACGTATGAATTGTTTCCCAACTCCCCTCCCATCCAGGCTGCCACATAACACTGAGCAGAGTTCCCTGTGCTATGCAGTAGGTCCTTGTTGGTTATCCATTTTAAATATTGCAGTGGGTACATGTCCAGCCCAAACTCCTTAACTATCCCTTCCTCTCCCCTCCCCACCACCCCAACTATGACAGTATTTTTTAAAGACATGACTACCACCAAAAAATAACTAAGTGAAAAGCATGGGTGAGTTCATTTATAATAAAGACACAGAGGCCTTTGCAAGCATGACATAAATCCCAGAAGCAACAAAGACAAGCACAAATACATCTGACAACATAGAAATATATGATAACCCCCCCTCCCCAACAAAGCCAAAAGATAAATGACGTTTTGAGGGAAAGTACATGCACCTTTGACAAAGGGCTACTTTCCAAATTCCTTAATTTATAACTCAAACAGATTTGGGCTCACACAAATAATCCTACGGAAGAAGGGGCAAAAGATATGAACAGTTCAGAGAAAAAGTGATCAAAAAACACATGAAAAGATGTTTAGTTTTATTCATGATCAAGAAATGTGAATTACAAAAAGAAAAAATGACATATCATTCCTAGCCCATCAGACCTGCACACATTTTTAATGTGTGACAACTATACTCCAATAAAAATTAATTTTAAAAAAATGTGCAGGTGTAATCCTTAGGGATAATCTGGTAACATCAATCAGAATGTAAAAAGCATTTACTATTTGGTCCACAATTAACTACTAAGAGTTAAGCCTACAAATACACAGTTCTTACAACAGCATATTAGGATATATGAAACAAGGATGTCTGCTAAGCATTTTTATTCACTATAGCAAAAAAAAAAAGGAGGGGGGGAAATGAGCTCAAAATTCATGGAGAGAAGACTGGTTCAAAAAAACCCAATCAACAATGAAACACTACCCAGACATTAAGAAGAATAGACAGGACGTCCCTGGAGGTTCAGAGGTTAAGACTCCTCGCTCTCATTACACGCAGCATGGGTTCGATCCTTGGTTGGGGAAGGTCCCACATGCCAGAAAAAAAAAAACAAAGGAGGAGACAGATCTGTATCCTTCGACCTGAAAAGGAGTTCTAATATTTAGCCAAAACGGTGGATGTGGGAGTTGGATCATAAAGAAGGCTGAGCACCGAAGGATGGATGCTTTCCAACTGTGGTGTTGGAGAAGACTCTTGAGAGTCCCTTGGTCTGCAAGGAGATCTAACCAGTCCATCCTAAAGGAAATCAACCCTGAATATTCACTGGAGGAGCTGATGCTGAAGCTGAAGTTCCAATACTTTGGCTACCAGATGCAAAGAACCGACTCCTTGGAAAAGACCCTGATGCTGAGAAAGAGTGAAGGCAGGAGAAGGGGATGACAGAGAATGAGACCGTTGGATGGCATCACCGATACAATGGACATGAGTTTGAGCAAACTCTGGGAGACGGTGAAGGACAGGGAAGCCTGGCGTGTTGCAGTCCATGGGGGTCGCAAAGAGCTGGACACGACTGGACAACTGAGCAACAAGATATAAAAAAACGTATGTACCTATCTGATTTCCTTCACATACTTTTCTTAAAAGAACAAGTATATGCTGTTGTACCGATTTTGGAAGGACTTGCACGAAACCACTGATGCTGGTGCCTTTGGGGAATGAGGACTACAGACTGGGAAGGAGAACCGGGAACAGACTTACACTTTTCTGAAGGTTTCATCACACAGCTGTATTAGTCTCACTAAGAGATTTTTTAAGATACGTTACAGGATTCTACCTAAAAAGATGTAATTTTTAAAACCAAAGAATCTAGAGAAAGATAGGCTGCAAATGGATAATTACTGTATCAAGCAGGCAAATATAGAGGCAGAAACAAAGAACTGAGAGGGCAATGATTACTTCTGACCAAAGAAAAATCTTTAATCCAACAGAACAAAGAAAAACTTCATGGCTGAAGCAATATTTGAACAGGACTTTGCATTTCAAATGGAACAGGAAGAAGACTCCAGGCAGAAGTCTGGGAGAATCAAAGCACAGTGGGGCGAATATGTATGGTGTCTGGGGCAGTGGCCGGGCCCCAGGTACAGGGAATGACCCAGGAAAGAGGAATGCCGCGGTGGGAACATGGACATCCTTGAATACCATCCTGGAAATCTCAAACTGGATCCTGGTGGCTGCCAGTATGAACACGAGTCCAAAGAAGGACTCAACAGGACTTGGAGACTGAGGTACGCTATCCACTTTGGAACTCAAGTGAGCTCCGCCTCAGACAAGCTGCGTTTAGGCTGCCCTCTGGGCAACTGAACAGAGTTGGCCAATAAACCATTTGGGAGTAAACAAAAACTGTAGTAGCCAAGGACCCATGTGCTAACATGTAGTTACTCAGAGAGAGAAAACAGACAAGACAGTTGAGAACAGATCTGCTCCTACGGTAACACGGTATCTCATGAAAGAGGAAACATCCACGTCCAGTCCGCCCTTCAACACACCATTCCGCTGAGCTAGCACAGTTTTGCGTCATGCCTTTTGTTGAGCTGGAAGAAAACAGCAACGAAAACCAGAACTTAGACCCGTGCCACCCCACAGGGCTAACCCACTCCAAAGAGGACCCAAAGATAAGAAAGACACTTGCACGTCACCTGGGCAAAACACCCACATGAGTCTTGAAATCTTGAGTAAAGTCCAGGAACTGTTTCCCCATGATGACAACCTGAACAAAAGTAAAAGCATGAAACCTAAGCAGCTGAGGTGTGCTGATTCCTGAGCCGGCTGCGCCGCTGAGGGCACGCCTCCAGAGGCGAGCTCTGTGTGGTCGGCGACTGTGTGCCCAGAGTCTAGAAGAGACACGCACTCAGCAACCCCAACCAAGCTGGTGGCTCAGCTTTCAACTTTTCCCGCTGAACACCCAAGAGATGTAGGATCATCTCATCAGCAGGAAAAGTCTAGCAAGGTAGTTCACTCCCATCTAACCCACAAACACTCTCCTTTGCTCCACTTCATTTAAAAATACCCAGTGACATTGCCAAGAAAGGAAAGCAAGGTTACAAATTTGGAAGTTGTTTAAGGCACCAGGAGGTACCCATTATTCTGCATCAAGATGCTCATGATTCCAAACCCAGATTCGCACCTGCTGGCTTCAGTCACTTGCTGATACTGGAGACACAACTCAAGCTAGACTTCATCAGGCACCGAAGACCCTGAAGATCCCTAGTTTTCACTCTTAAACAAAAAGTCATTAAAAAGACTGCAGATGGGAGCACTGGGGACAACAGGCGTGGAAACGGCAGTAACAAAGGTATAAAAATAACTTTCCTAGGTATTTCTGCCTGGGTCTAGGTCAAAACTAAAATTGAGCTGTCATGAATTACAGTCTAATCCTTCAGAAAGTAGCAGCCGAAAAATACCAGGCCTGCCTGAAACATTGTGGTGCTGCTGAAACCCAATGCAAGAGGAAAAAAAATAAATAAAATGGCATTCCGTGATGGATATTCATGAAGTACTCATCCTAATTTAAAAGAAAACAAGTCTAGAGTTCTTACTGCATTAATTCATGTGAGCCTGAAAGAACATTTTTATCCAAACTGTGAGATTTCCTACCAAGGCGCTAACATTTTCCAAGTCTGCTCAGCTACACTCATTCTGAGAGCGCAGTGTGGTTTGACAGTGGGATTGTCTTTCAGTCAGTACAAAACATCAGAAGCTTCTTCCGAGCTTTCCAAGCAGGGTAGGAGTGCACTCTTTAACCTGCCTGGCAATAACAGTTACTGAGCTCCACCTGTGTACTGTACACTAAGTAAGCTCTCTACCTGCTCACTGAAGCTTCATGACAACACCATGAGACAGACACTGCAGCTGCACCCATTCTACAGATGGAAAAAACACTCAGAGAAACTAAGACCCTCTCCCAATTCATCCCAACTCACTAATGGCTGAGCCAGGATTTGAACCTACATTTGACAGTCTCCAAAACCAGGATTCTTCTCTCCTATAAGAGTAAGACTTTAATCCAGGCACAGTGGTGAGAATTAGGGGTTTTATTGGTGCTAGAGCCTTACTGATCACCTCTGAGTGGGAAAATAAAATTCTCAGTTACGGGTGTATCATTACACCAGCACAGTAATAATTAAGTGGTTACAATTTCTTGTACTTTGCAGCCATTTCTCTGCATAAAGTCCATTCTTTTTACTTCTATGAAGCGGGCAATTAGATGTCTAAAATCCTATCATGAAATAGAAAGACTAGCTCCAGTTAAAGGAATAAATAAGGAACTTCCCTGGTGGTCCAGTGGTTAAGAATACACCTTGCAATGCGGTGGACGTGGGTTCGATCCCTGGTCCAGGAAAATCCCACATGCCGCAGGGCCACTAAGCCCAAGCACCGCAAATACCGAGCCTGAGCTCTAGAGCCCTCGTCACAACTAGAGAGAAGCCCAAGCTCCGCAATGAAGATCCCCGTGCCACAGTTAAGACCCGATGCAGCCAAATAAATAAAATTAGAAAAGAAAAACAAATAATATGCTTGATTGGTTCACAATCAAGTCAAAGAGTTGCATCTTATCTGCACACTGCTGGCATGTTAAGGGGCACTGGACCTGGGAAAGAGATTAAGTCCGAACCTCTTATGCTGAAAGGATTAGAAAAGCTCACCTTGAATTGCTTTCTTCCATGAGGTTTTCCATGCCATCAATACAATCAGAAAATAACCATTAGAAATTAAACTGACTTCAGTTGATGAGCTTCACTAAGCTAAATCCAGCAGTTTGTCAGCTACAAAACATTAAATGGACACAATCAAGAAGTCTGAAAAACATTAAGCAGAATTCACACTTGAGAAAGATGAAAATTAATGGGAATAAAACATAATGATGCATTCCAGATGTCGTGATACAGACATTTCTGACAACTGCTTCAGCTGGAAGGTAGAATGAGGATCCAGAGACACGTAGAAACCCAGAACTCGGTAGACACACCGAGGTTCAGCAACCTGGCATGTCCCCACCTTGGTACATTTATACCTCACAATAATGAGGACGATGATGAAAACTTACTAAGCTGTTACCAAGGGCTATAAACTTTGCCACCTCCTTCGCATATTTTTCATTTCAAAATCCACAGAACCTTAGGAAATGGCTTTTATTATCCCCACACTACAAACGAGAAAACAAGAGCGTCAAAGACATTATATAAATGGTCCAAGCTCACATGGCTAGTAAGGAGCCCTGCCAGGATTCAAACCCAGACCCGATGCCCAAGCTCATGTTCTTTCCCCACAACCTCCCACTGAAGAATTACATGACTTTTTCTTTTCCCATAATCAAGAGCAAAGATTTTAATGTTTCAAAGATTCGTTTTACGTTATCTGCACTCAAAGAAGGAAAGCTGAAAACACCTGTCTTAAATAGCAGCATTAGACATCAATGACATATGACAGAGAAAACTGATAATAAAAGAGTCTCCTTTAAAAAGAGGGGGTTCAAAAAAATGTTTATAAGTCATTTAACAACAAAAACCATTAAGTGTTTTCATACCTGTTATAAAAGTACAGCTACAATATTAGATAAGTATTAAGACAAAATGCCCTCCAAAAACACCCATTCCAACTGGGACAAGAGCAAGTTCAATAACCAAGGAACAAGTGCTGAGTCCTGTGCTTTAGATTCTGAGTGCCACAAAGGCATGGATGGGGGTAGGGCGGTCAGGGAACACCCTCTGGAGGAAGTATATCTTCAGCAGGGGCTTGAAGGAAGTGAAATGGAGAATTTACACAGAGAAGAAAAAGGAGGCCGGTACTTCAGAAGGGGGAACTAGAGGAGCAAGGCCCTAGAGGCAGTCACAAACTCGACAGCAGACAGGGAGGAGCAGTGAACAAGGTCCAGGGAGGCGACCAGGGACCAAACCAGGGAGAGCCTGGAAAAGACGGGGTGGGCACTGACTGGACACAATGTGGCAGGCAGAGGACTCTGAAAGTGGTATACGTACCATAGCCTTTTAGCTGATGTCCTGGCCCCGAGCCTCTCCCTTCCCCTCCTGCAGATGATCATGAACTACTACCTCTAGTCTCTGGCCTCT
The DNA here is from genome assembly GCF_049115385.1 of Moschus berezovskii. NCBI lineage: Eukaryota > Metazoa > Chordata > Mammalia > Artiodactyla > Moschidae > Moschus > Moschus berezovskii. The sequence goes on from NC_142470.1 coordinate 9,197,509, forward strand.
CAACACTGACTTCAGAATAGTTTCAACTTTGGCCTAGTGCTCAAGTTCTTTCAGGAACCAGCCCAGACAATCTTTTCCTCTTATCCCTTCCTATACGCACCATTCTCCACAAGGAGACTGGTCTATTCACTAACTCCACAGGATCACTGGGCCTGACTCTTCTTTTCCTACTTGAGTCCTACTCATCCTTTAACAGCCAGCTCAAATGCCACCCCTCTTGCTAACCTCCCTGACCATTTGGCCTACAGTGACCTCCATCTCTCCTCCCTCTTAATTCTACAGCTCACAGGCGTTTCTCATCAGTCACCTTTGCACAGGTAGAGTCTGCACCCAATGTAAAGCTGCTTGGAGACTTTAAGTGTGCCTCCACTACTTTACCCCACCACATGGAACAGCGTCTTGACATTTAATAAGCAAGCACTCAACTCTTTTTTTTGACTTCCAACATTAAGCTTGGCATTAGCATAAAGGAAGGGTGGGGGAGGTGGGGGGCCTTCTGAAGTCTGAGACGGGCTAAGAAGCTGTTGCAATAATCCAGATGTCAAGCAAAGAGGGCCTGACTAGGAACAAAGGGAAAATGGGCAGATATAAACAACAAAAAATTTTGTGCGTGCAAAAACTCTGCAGGACGTGACTGACTCCTGCCAGGAACAAAAGCGAGGGATGAATTACGATAAGGCAAGGTTTAGAAAGGCTTCTTGGATTCATTTTAAAGACTGTCTGAAACCAAGTGTATTAAGTGGCTAAAAAGTCCAGATCTGCAAACTCTTCGGTGAAACTGCCCAGTATCTTGAACCAGGGACAGCCCTTCCAATTTCAGACATATATAGACTGACAGACTGGAAGCGTCTCTAGAGAGCTCATCTAAATACCCTCACTGATCAAAGTGGGAATCTGAGGTCCAACACGGAAGAGGCTTGCTGAAACCTCAAGCCTGAGACTCGCAGACTGCTGACGTCCCACGGCACAAGCCGCCTAGCTTAGGACACTGTCGACACCCCCCAGGTCAGCCCAGCCCTCCGTAATGGCAGGACCTTCCGAGGGCAAGAGTGACCATGGAGACGTCCAGGGCCAAGCACGACGCGCCGTCGCCTGTTTACCTGGAGAAAAGCGGTGGCATGGGGGCAGGGGCTCGGTTGCAGCCACCAGCAGGGCCGACCCCACGGCCCGGCACGGCTCTCCAGGGGACTTAACCATCCGGCCTCCCGGTACAAAGCGGGAGCGGCCCCCGGGGCCGAGGAGCCCGGAAGCAGGAGATCCCGAGACGCCCAGGGCGGAGGCTGGGGGAGTCCGGGGCAGCTGGCTGAGTGCGACCCTCAGCCCCGCAAGCAGCGTCCAGACACCGGGGGCCAAAGCAGGGCTGGCCCGTCGGGGGCGCGCGCCTGGCCGGAGCAGGTGCCCGGGGCCTCCCGACCCCGCCCGGCCTCGGCTCCAGCCCGCGCCACCCGCCCACCCGCCGGCCCTCTGGACTGACCAGGCGCGGAGGCTCCAGCCCCGCCGCGCCCAGAGCGAGCCGGACAGCGGCCCGGGACTGCCTCCGACCCCGCCGGCTACGTCCGCGCCTCGCCCGCTGCCCGCTGCCGCCTCGCCGGAGCGCCTCACCTGCCGAGAGCGCCGCGCTCACATCGCCCGCCCGCGGCGCCCCCTCCGCCGCCGCCGGCGCCAGGCCCGTCCCCGCCGCTCCGGCTGCCGCCCCAGCCCGCGCCCCCCGCCCCCGGAAGCGCTTCCCGGCCCCGCCCCCTCGGCGCCGGCGCTTCCGGGCAGGCGCGGACTCGGGCGCTGGGGACGCGGCCGGGGCCCCCCTCCGGGGCTCCGGGTCCCGTGTCCCGCCTGGGCCGCGTCCGGGAGCCTCGCTGCGGACGAATGGGCAAGCTGCAGCCTCGGTCCCGACTCCGGGAGGGGCCCGGGGGTGGCAGCTCCTCGGACCGCGACCTCCGCACCCGCCTTCTCCTCAGCGCCCCCTGCTGGCTGGAGGAGGGCTGCTCCGCGGGGCGCGCCCCGGGGCTCCCGGAGCGGAATGGGTGAGACAGCCAGGACCCTCGACCCACCACCGTCGCCCGGGACTCGCGCCCACCCTCCGCTTCCGGGACCCCGGCTCCCACAGCCCTTATGATGCCCGCCACTCACCCGGGCCGCGCAGGGGTCGCCCGTGCAGTGGTTGCTGCTGCTGCTGCTGCTGCTAAGTCACTTCAGTCGTGTCCGACTCTGTGTGACCCCATAGACGGAAGCCCACCAGGCTCCCCCGTCCCTGGGATTCTCCAGGCAAGAACACTGGAGTGGGTTGCCATTTCCTTCTCCAATGTGTGAAAGTGAAAAGTGAAAGTGAAGTCGCTCAGTCATGTCCGACCCTTAGCGACCCCACGGACTGCAGCCTACCAGGCTCCTCCATCCATGGGATTTTCTAGGCAAGAGTACTACTGCCTGCCAGATCGGGTCACTTAACTTGGGACCTTGGGCAGATCGTCTCCCTCAAAGAGGAGATGAAAATTCCGAACTTTGGGGAATATGAAACTCCTGTCCTAGATCAAGTCTCCCCAAAACGTGCATTTCCAGATCTTTGGAGGGCGCCCAATCTTGATATTACGGTGGGAGTGGGAGCCGCGCTCAGCATTTTTATGTTTCAGGTGAATTTAACACCTTTGAAGACCTTCCCTTTGCATTTTGGTGGACTCCTGCAAAGTTGTGGCAGAGGTTTATTTTCCTTTTTCTGACTTTGTAATAAAATAAAAGCTAGGAGTCAAAGAAACTAGCTCCTCTTCAAGTCAGAAAGCTTAGACGCCCTGATCCTGCCTCATCCTCTGTGGGTGAGAACTCTCCAGGCTCCGCCGTCCAGTAGTCGCCTTCCAATGGCAACGGCCACCCCTTGTTGAACACCCAGCTAGGCGCTGTCTAGACACTTCGAGACGTGACCTCCTTTAATACACAACCCAGGGAGGTAGTGACCTGTTGATATCCCAGTTTATCAAAGAGGGACGTTAAGTTCAGAGAAGTTAAGTGTCATCTAAAGTCACACAGCCAAATGTCGATTTGGGATGATCTCCCTTGTCCCTCTGACCACAAACTGGAACTTTTTGTGGCAGTAGACTATTCTGAGCAGAATTTTAGGTAACCAGTTCCTAACCGCAGGCACCTGGGCAGAGAATCTCACTCTCTAGTTGCTGTTTCTTCTTGAGCTATTTCCTTGAGATCTGCCCCCCAAAGTGAGGTCTGTGAGCGCAAAGGCATAGGAAGGTATCATCCTGTCAGGCCAGGTTTCCTCAGGAACACTGGGGATGATTCACACACCGCATAAGTGAGTTCCTGTTTCCCCACAGACTAGCTGTGGGCTTATCATTTAAACGGGTTTTTGCTAAATTGGGGTCTTCTCACCTGTAATATAGAAAGGATTATACAGACTGACATGTTCCTTAGTATTTAACCTTTGTGCCAAGTGTCAAAGTTATTAGCCATCTGTGTCCGTTGGACACTCTTTCCTTCATAGATTTATATTTATTCCCCCACCTCATGGGTTCACTCAACTCATACATTTTTCCAGTGCCCTGCTTTTTTCCTTGTCATTTGCCTGATTATGTGTCATAGTCTCTATTAACTTATTTTAGTTCGAAAATCATCACTTCACAATAGGGTACATGTTTTCTGTTTTCCTATAATCTTTGTTGCATTTTTTAAGGACTTAACTTTGCCTGTTTGAAATCCAAAATGAGCCTACAGGGTGATGTATGGGCCTTCTTCCACAGTTGTCCAGGCTCCCTAGCAATATTTATGAAATGATAAAACTCACATTTCATCCAGTCAAGGAAGGTTTTGCCGTAATGAGGGTATGCAACAGTGGCACCTGGTGTCAGGCAATATCTGTGTTCTGCCTTCTCTTCTTCAAGGCACACAGTTAAAACACATCTTTCGTATCATGTGTTAATGGAGATCGGGTAAAAATGTTTGTAAAAGTTCATTCTGCTCCCCCTCCTTTCTCCTCTTCTTCGCTTTCTTGGACAAATAGGGCCCAAATCTCCACTCTTCATCTGAGCCGTTCCTGAGCACTCAGACAAGTTAGCCAGGTTCTCTGACCCCAGCCTCTCCTCCTTCCGCCTCCACAATGGGACCCTTTCTGCCAAAGCTCAGGTCCACTTTGAAATTCCCAGAGTTTGGCAAAGCTTATTGTCTGTTTTTACCTGTCAGAATCTTTCCAGGACACACATAAGTCATGCTGCTGCTGCTAAGTTGCTTTAGTCATGTCCAACTCTGCAACCCCATAGACAGCAGTCTACAAGGCTCCTCCATCCCTGGGATTCTCCAGGCAAGAACACTGGAGTGGGTTGCCATCTCCTTCTCCAGTGCATGAAAGTGAAAAGTGAAAGTGAAGTCGCTCAGTCGTGTCTGACTCTTCACGACCCCATGGACTTCAACCTACCAGGCTCCTCCGCCCATGGGATTTTCCAGGCAAGAGTACTGGAGTGGGTTGCCATTGCCTTCTCCGACATAAGTCATGAATATCCCTTAAACAACAACAACAAAAAAAAAAATTAGAGAATTCTTTAGAATTTTCTCACTCTTGCTTCCATCACCAGGAACCACTGGTGTGCCCCTTCCACCTGTCTCACCACCTGAATCGTTCTGGGCCAGCAGGGGGCGTCCACGTCTCCAAACAGTCCCAAGGTGTCCACTGACTTCTAGAGCATCCTGGAGGGTCAGGGTTGCACCCAGCGGACCTTGCAGGGTAAAGCGTGTGTTCTACCCAGTCGGGGAAGGCCACTCCTCCTGGGAGACTCCTCTGGTCCTCACTGTCTGTGTGACAGGAGCATCTCTTCTTCATCTGTTAAATGGCAATCCAGCTGTAGTCTCCCCTCCCACAGCCAAGACCGGGCAGCAGAGTGCTGTGAGGCAGATCCCATCCTGGTCCTCACTCAGCCACACAGGGCACCGTGATCTGATGGGGCGCCAGGCACTCACCCTGCTGAGCTCTGGCCTCTTCATCTGTATAGAGAGTGGTGACAGCGACCTCAGTGGTAGATATGATCATAGAGTGCTTCCAACATGGCACCCTCAATTATTATTCTTGGTCAGCAAGAAAGCAAGGGAGAAAGGATGACTTCAAGAGACTGCACCCATTTCCATGAGCCTTTTCTCACTTCCTGGAGAGAGGGCTTGCTCTCTCCTGCCCTCCTGTCTCCCCTGTCCAGTCTCTGGGTGGGTCAAACCTGAGCTGTCTGTCATGATGCCCACTGGGTCCGGGTGCGGCCTCTGGAGTCCTTCCTTCCTGTCTCTTTCTTCCTCTGCTGCTCTCTCCTTTTCCTGCTGACTCTCCCAACACCACCCCTTGTAACGGACTCCCCTGGGACTCTCTACTTCTCCTGTGTAGTAGCCACGATGACAGTTAATTAATGATGTGTACAATGGTGAGTAATATCTGTATCCCTCACCGCTAGCCTGTAAACTCCGTGAGGATGAGACTGTGTTTGACTTCTTTCCTGCTCTTTCCCCAGTGCTTGGTACTCAATAATTATTTGTTGAATTAATAGATAACAAGCAGTTACCAGTTTTTGCTTCTGTGTTCTTTGAGAGTATGGGCTGTTTTCAGTTGGTCCATTTCCTCTGCTCCCTGCAGAGAACCTGGTACTAAATGAGCAGCAATGAAGATTTACTGAGGGAAACAAAGCACGAGTGAGTGAGTGGATGGACTGAGAGAACGAACCCCTGTTTCTCTTCCCCTTTTCCCTGTATCAGCAAGTCCCCCTGTTGCAGGGAAAAGTCAATTCTGACTCCGTGTTGGAATTGTTTGACTTGCTTTTCATTGCTTTTATTAGTATAATCATAATGGCCTACCTCAGAGAATCCTGCCCTTCAACCTGACTGTTAAAAGTGCCTTTGTTTGGGACCCTGTCCATCTGTAGGTGGCAGGAGGGAAGAAATTAACATATCCCCTTTCTGAGGCTTGCCATTTTAGGAGCTATTTGCAAGAATAACATCCTGTTGACTTTGTTTCTTCACATTACCCCATCTCTGACCCATAAAAGAACCTGGCAGCCAGACCCCATAAGATGGTAGTGGAACCCTATACCAAGGCCACAGAATAAGAATCTCTGGAACTGACCAAGCCCCAGAGCAACTGTTGCCATGAGCCTCCAGATCTAAACCAGCCAGTTCCCTAATGCCATATTGTTGTTGTTCAGTTGCTCAATCATGTCCAACTCTTTGCGACCCCATGGACTGCTGCCTGCCAGGCTTCCCTATCCCTCACTATCTCCTGGAGTTTGCTCAAACTCATGTTCACTGAATCCATATTAGGTAAAATACCCACCCTATTACCCACCCTGTATCATCCTAACCAATCACCTAATGCCACCATTCCAGTAGGAATTTTCTCTGTCTTGAGGCTACAAAAATTGGCAGTTAGCCCACTAAAGGGGTCAGCTCTCCCTTGAGTGGGCCCATTGTTCTAATAGCCTCTCCCTCTCTAATAAATTTTATTCTCCTCTCATTCTGCCTCTTGTCTGGAAATTCTTTTCCAACCCAAGCACAGACCATAACAGTGGTTATTTTAAGACATTAGTCTGCCATCTTGATCAGTCAGCTCTCTGAATAAAGTCACATTCCTTGCTTCAATACCTCTTCTCTGATCCCTCTGATCCATTGACTTGTCATGTGGTGAGCAGAGAGAGCTTGGACTCAGTAATACCCCTCTCTGTGTGAATGGTGCTGAACAGCTCGTCTTGTAGCATCCCTTGATCCACAGGGAGAACAGGTGAGAAGAGAACGTTATTCCATATTTGTTGGGAGTTCTCATTTGAAAAATAACGTTTTCAGGAAATCCACCCCAGTTCCTGCAGAGAACACATCTACTTCATCAAAAAGGGTGGTTACCCTCCAGGAGCGGTTACACAGATCCACACCACTTGTTGGCCCAGTGCATTTATCTCCCAATTTTCATCAAAGCCATTAAGAGCAAAGTTTCATACTTTGCTATTAATGGCTCATGCACACTCACACTCATGCAAACTGCGGTGGGCAGTGTTGACTTCTGGTCAAGAGAATGGAGAAGACTTTGGTCAAGAGCAGGAAAGAAGTCAAGAAGTTGCTTTGGGTGAATTACTTAACCTTTTTTTTTACTTTTTCATAGGACAATGGGGCCTAACATTCCTGAATTTCCTCTTTTAATAAACACTCTTGTTCACATTTAGACATTCCTGGAATCAGAAGATACCTTACAATCAATAAGTATATTTAATCTGGTTGGGTTTCTTGCCTCACACTCAGTAGATCCAGAGTATATCTCAGAATCAGTGGCATTTCTTGAATGCTATGTCTTGAGGTGGACTGAGGTGACTCACATCGCATTTTCTCACAGGCAGATGTCTGATTACACTTGGTAAAATGAAGACATCTGTAAAGATGTATGCTGGTTTCAAAAGGTGACTGGCCTCTAAGTGTTCTAAACCAGGCTCAAACCTGCCAGATTTCAATGAAGTGAACAAGCTACATGTGAAGAGCATTCTTGTGGCCACATGTGTTTAATGTAAAGCCAACATCCTGTCCATCAAACTCTAGACCAGAAGCTTTGCTCGCCTTCCCTCAGAAGACAGAGGGCTTTGCAGGATGACTTTGATGACCAAGACTCTTTAAAAAAGGATGCCCGGGGAGATGGAACCTTTTCCCCTCAGTAAAATTCCCCAGAAAAAATAGTTCTCCTGACCTGAGACATGAGTTTGGCACTTTCTAGAGTTGAAAGCTGTTTAAAAATAAAAGCCAGGGCATCTGATTGTTTGATGGCTTCACTAAAGATTTCAAATAAGAGGATTTGGAGACAGGGTGTCTCTTTCATCTCTCTTTTTCCCTTCTTACAACAGAATCAGAATGGAGGGGAGCCCTTTGGGAATCAACTCCCTGGGATGGTTCTAGGCACTGCAGAGTGAGGAAGAGAGTCCATGTTTCTTTTAATCAATGTTAATGAGATAAATTAAGTTTTGGACAATGTATACATCTGTTAAGAGGCTTCCCTGGGGGCTCAGTGGTAAAGAATCCGCTTGCCAATGCAGGAGATCTGGGTTTGATCCCTGGGTCAGGAAGATCCCCTGGTGAAGGAAATGGCAACCCACTCCAATATTCTTGCCTGGGAAATCCCATGGACAGAGGAGCCTGGTGGACTACAGTCCATGGGGTCACAAAGAATCGGACATAACTTAACAACTAAACAACAACAAATACATCTGTTAACTGCCACCATGGCTTTTGTTTTGTTGTCTTTTACTCAGCACAAACAAGGGACTCAGCATCTGGGTGTTAATCCTGCCTCCTAGAGTCCCCATGCCTTCTCGCCCTGCTTGTTCACACTGCAGAAATCAGTGACTAGGATGGAACCCTAATAGGAAGTGGTAAATTATTAGGAGGAGGTGAATTCATCATACTCAAGCCAGATCAAGTGGGCTGTGGAGGTACACAATGCCTGGGAGACCCTGTCATGACACGACTGTTGTATATCTATTTATTCATTTAACAAGTACTTTCTGAGTGGTAACTAAGTGCCAACATTGCTCTAGGCCCTGGGGATATAGCAGTGGACAGGGGAAAAAAAAATTCCCTGTCCTTCAGAAACATACATGCTTTCAGGGAAAGAGAGGAATAAACTAACAAAATATATTGCATGTTAGGTGGGAAAAAGGGCTCAATGACAGAGCTTTATACAAGTTCGAAATTCTTGCCTGACTTCTGTATCAAACCAGAGGATCCTCACAGCTGTCAGGTGAGCAGGGGCTGATGGCATCTCTACCTGCCTTCCTGACCTTAATCTTTTCCCCCTGCTGACCCTGAGCTGGGGTTTACCTGTTGTACCTGCCCTGCTCTGGTCAATTCTCTTTTGCTGCGCTCCTTGAGGATCTGCTCCTCAGCAGCTCCTTTGTCTCCTCGGTCCCCTGGTCTCATCTCTGTAGCCCTGCCCACTCTCCCTGGCCCAGAGCAGGGCTGGTTTGTTTTCAGATTCAGAGCATCCTCTGTTACTAGATACTTGCCTCTTTTCACCATCTAAGAGTGGATCCCATAGGAAAGACCGTGAGACCCTGGGCAGTTAATCACTCTCTGAACCTCAGTTTTCCCATCTGTAAGATGGGCATGGTCACAGTGCACCTGTCCCAGATGGTTGTCACGGGAACCTCATGAGACAGTAGATGCAAAGTGGTTTGCAGAGGCTTGCCATTTTAGTAGGTGCTGAATCAGCAGGAGTTGTTCATACAGGAGGGACTGAACTAATGGCAGCAAGGCAGGGGGCAGCACAGGGTGGGGGTGCACTCTGGCTTTGTTTTCTGCACCCCTTCTCGGCCTAGTCTGCATCTCCCCGTCCTCCCCCAACCCCTGACATTCTGTCATTCTCGGCTCCCTTTCATCATGGAGTTTAGCTCCATGGAATCTTTGCCTCTGGCCATTTAATGAGAAAGACTCTTCCACTGATCAGCTCCCTCCCTCCCACTGTCATCGCCTGAAGAACAATCTCTGTTCAAAGGGGATGATGCTTTCCTTGTCACTCAAGACTCAAGAAGATGGGGGTTATCTTAGACCTTTCTTTATTTTGAATGCACTCACGGCCGAGCTAGTCAGTGGGTTATGTTTGTCCGGGGTCCTCCTCTGGGGAGAGGATTTCTGCCCGATGAGAATCAAAGCCCCTTTGTTATCTCCCAGCATGGAAGCCTGGCCCAGCTGACGGTTACAGTCTACACTGTAACAATGATGATTTTGTAACCCGCTCCCTGTGTTCACAAGACATTCAGATAAGCGAGTAACCGCTACCCATTCTCCTCTTCCTTTAATAAGCTTCTCATTTCTTTTTCCTTGAGCTCCCTGAGTTTGACCAAATTGGACATTCTCATCTGTTTGGATTCCTTGGCAGAAATTTGGGGCCTGAAGGCTTGTAAGGGGTGGCTCAACTTCTGTTCAAGTGATAAATTAAGAACACAGTTTCTATGGTCAAAACTCACTGAACAGAGACTTTCCTGGTGGTCCTGTGGTTAAGACTCAAGCTGATCTCTAGTTGGGGAACTAAGATTCCACATGCCTCAAGGCCAAAAAAAGAAAGCTCATTGCAGAAACCAGGGACAAAGAAAGTTAAGAATAAAGATAAATTTATTGGGTGATGAGTAGCTCATTAGAAAAAAAAAAGGCTCACTGAACAAAGTTAAGATGCTTAACCTCTCTGAACTTGTTTCCCCATCTGTGAAATGGAGATAAGTGTTCTGATCCGAAAGACTGGTGAGGAGCAGTACAATGAGATAAAGATTGTAATGCACTTTGCAAAGTGCCTCATGTGTGATAAACAAACAAGAGCCAGAAGCTCCTATGTCCACAGAGACATCTGTAAGGAAAAAGTCTTATTTTCTTGCTGAGGCTTCTCTATCGTGCCTGCCTACCTGGGAGCTATCACACACTGAGCCCTGGGCATCTGCTGATTCGCCCGTCAGTCATAAGCAGCTTAACGACAAGGACCTTGTCTAGCTCTCACACAATTCTTAGAAGTTACCAGCATTTCCTGTTGTCAGGGACTTCCTGTGACTTGAGAGCAAGGACACTGCCTTGTTTCCCACTGTGATCCCTGCACCTAGCACCAAGCTCAACAAATGTTTTAAAACCAGGAACAAAGGAAGGATCAAAAGAGGTCAGGCTCTAGCTGGCTCCCAGGAGGATGAGATGGTTCAGGATGAGGAATAAAGATTGGCAGCGCCCAGCGATCATCCCCTACCATGCCAGCCCTCTTTGGTCCTCACTTCAGCCTCCTCTCAAAAGTGCTGCTCACCCTGTCTGTCCACAGAGCTGAGAGACAGGCAGAGCTTACCTCTAAGAAATGAGCAATAGCAAGCTCCAGGTGCTAACCGAAGTGTGTAGCTGATGCAGTTCCCTCTCCCAGTGGGAGAATCCATAGTCATGTAAAACCTTTTTCCTTCAATACATCGACAATCTTGTACCAACAGTGTGTTCCAGAAACCCACCCATTCGACAGCCATTCCTTTCAATGAATTGTGCAGAGCGCTTCTTCTGTAAGGGTTACTGATAACTTCAGCCTCTAGATCCCTCTCCCAGTTAAATGCCCTCAGCAGAAAGGCCCTCTTGAATTCTAAAGCACATTCCAAAGACATCCTGACTTTAGCCCTCTATCAGGAGACCCAGGAACTGAGAACTGGAGGAAAAAATGTAAACATGGCCCTTTGTTTGCTCAGTCAAATTCAAGCTATACTGTTGGGTCAGGATTCCCTCCATATACTCATCATTTGCTTGTTTCTAGGAGGAGAGGATTCTGTATGACAATCTAGCTCACAGCTGAAATGGTCTGCTGGAGGGTATGGTACTTTGATGGAGTTTGAGTTGCAGTTTTGGAGACCATCCCATTTACGGAACAGATGAATAAAAAAATGAATATGGGGAACTACGATCATACACAAGTGGATAAAGCTCAGAAACATAACGTTGAGCTAAAGAAGCTAGTTACAAGAGTGTGACCGATATACGACCCATTCATATAAAGTTCAAAGACAGGCAAAATTAATCTACAGTGCTACTAGTCAGGAAGTGGGAAGAGGAATGAGGGAGGTTTTTTGTGTTTTTTCTTGTCTTAAAAAAACCACATTTATTTAGCTATGTATTTATTTTGGTTGTGCCGGGTCTAAGCTGTGGCAGTGGGATCCTCGGTCTTCATTGCAGCATGCGACCTTTAATTGCAGCATGTGGGATCTAGCTTCCTGACCAGGAATTGAACCCAGACCCCCTGTATTGGGAGCTCGGAGTGACCCACTGGGCCACCAGGGAAGGGAATGAGGGGATGTTTTTTGATGACAAGGGTACATTCATTTTGTGAAAATTCACTGAGTTGTATATTTACGATTTGTGCTTTTTTTTATGCTTGATCATACTTTAGTTACCAATAAAAAATAAAAAGTGCACATGGCCAGCAGGAAATCCTGAGGTCCAGGCCTGAACCACACAATGATAATGCAAAGCCTTGGGGTAAATTTAAGTTTAAACTAACTCACAGAGCAGTGAAAAGCCTAGCACACCCTGACCAGCTTTCTTGGGAACACTGGGGTCATTAAACTCTACCAGGAGGAAATTCTCCTTCCCTGGTGAACAGGGGAGATCCCCTCACCCAGGCAGTCTTCCTCCATCACTCTCTGTTAAGTTCTGTGTCATCGTGAGTTCCGATGGAGGCCAGGGGTCAGCAGCTGCTAGAAAGTGTAGTTGTTGTCTGGAAAAGATCTTTAAGACATGTAACACTTTCCCCTGGAGCAGATAAGGGTCGTATGTGGGGAGGGGCTTCCAACCACAGAGTCTGAGGCTGCCCTGCCATCTTGACGTTTTCCCCAAGTGCCACTCTGATCACAGGACAAGCTGCCTCCCAGGCATTCTGCATAACAATAAGCTGACTTTCATCTTGCCCAAGGCAGGGTGATTCTTTGGGGTCTGGGCTTCTGAAAGGAGGAGTTTGTGACTCTGGTAAAGTTACTCATACAAGGAAGAGACTGTGCTTAAAGTCAGATAAGCACAAACCTAAGTTCAAACTTGAATTTACCTAAGTTCAAAAAGAGAATACAGCTGAATTATCATCGGCCTCCATTTGTAAAGCGGGTTGAGAGACCCCCCCAAGGAGCAGAAGCAGCTCGGCTGCAGGTGTGACCGTGGTTCCTGGGCTGCTCGGTTCCTGTCCTGGGCACTAAGCTGTGATAGCTGCTCAAGGGTGCTGGAGGTCAGCGGGGTCCCCTCAGTGAGTCGGCACATCACAGGTGCCAAGAAGGGAGCAACTTGAATGTGGCCAAGCCAGCGTTGAATTGCCAGTGATTTCTGAGGCAGTGCCTGGCTTGGGGTGGCTGATTGTATAATAAAAAAATCTGCCTTGTAAGATGACTGAATTTACAAGAGGAAATTCAACCAACATTGGCAGCCTCATACACTCTCATTTGGTATTTGGTATCTACCTCAAGTGAATATTCTGGTCTCTCCAGTCTCTCATCCTGCTGCTGACACTCAAGACTTGCTAAAGACTGTAGGAGGCGGCTCTGACTTCAACTGAACGAACTGGTTGGGTGCCAGGCCCTCTGCTGTCACACAGACATGTAATGAACAAACACAAGCAGGTCTCTACAGCCTTCTGCGCCTCACAGAGCTTAGCAATGTGCATACGAATGACGTCTGCAGGGGTGACACCTTGGAAGCTTTCGGGGGGCTCTAAGGAAGAACAGATGATACTGAGATGGAAAAATGAAAGCTTCTCAGAGGAGGTGGCATTATATTTATTTTTCATTTGTTTGTGCCTGGCCTTAGTTGCAGCCTGTGGGATCTTTAATTGCAGCATGCAAACTCTTAGTCGTGTCATGTGGGATCTAGTTCCCTGACCAGGCATCTAACCCAGACCCCCTGCATTGGGAGCGCAGGGTCTTAGTCACTGGACCACCAGGGAAGTCCAGGGGGTGGTATCAGAAGTGGGCTTTATTTGGGGCAGGAGCAATGGGCAGGATTCTGTCAAAAGGAGAAGACATAATGGACATCAGTGGCAGAGGGAATCTCAGTAATGCTCATGGTCATAGGGAAGCTGAGAGCAATTCCAAGGGAACGTGGGATTTGGCCTGAGAGTAAAATAGGTAGGAGAAACAGTAAAAACAAACCAGAAAGGGAGACGAAGCCTATGTTCTGGAGAGGATGCACCAACTTTGGTAGGAATTGGGGACCCTCGGGGTGCTTCAGAGCAACATGGTGACCTGAGGGAACAGTGAGGTTGACAGGTGTGTGTAGGAAGTGGAGTGGGGACAGCGGGCTGGCACAGTCATCTCGGTGACAGACAAGGAGGACAATGGTGGGGACAGTCACCTTCCAAATCTTAAACAAATGGGACTTTTTTTTTTTTTTTGCTGCTGTACTGTTTGGCTTATAGGATCTTCGTTCCCTGACCGGTCACTGAACCTAGGGCCACGGCAATGAAAGCACCGAGTCCCAACCACTGGACCGCCAGAGAAGTCCCTTCAAAGAATTGAACTTAACTGAGTATGTGTGTGGATGGAGTTCTTGAGACTCCCTGCCAACTATCCTTCCCCTCGTGACCTTCATGTAAGGAAGAAGGTGTTGCCCATTCTTGAGGATATTGGTGGAGCAATTCTTGAATTACATTAAAGGAATTGCTAATTGGAATTTCACTGTCATGCAAGGCAGGAGGGTGCATGCTCAGTGCCAGGGGCCAAAATCCCATGGAAGAAAAGCAAGTGTAGAGGGAGCCTCTGCAATTCTTGTTCTCAGATGGCCCTACCTTGGTTAACAACAGCCCCCCAGTAGGCTGCTAGGAGTCCAGCCTGCCCCATTTTATCACTGACTTTGAACCTGACCTACCTGGGCTCATGTTGACTCCTCCCACCAGACATCTGCTCCACACCCAGGAGGCCACACTGGCAAACCTATTATTTGTCACTCAAGCCACATAGGGAATGCAGTACAAATACCACATCCTGGGCCATATCATTCCATTGGGTTCATTTTCCTAACAGCTCTGATCATCGCCCATGAAATCAGATCCTCAGCCTAGGATCCATGGTCCTTCATGACCCTGAGCACCAATATGGTGTAACTGCTGCGAGCTAGGGTTCCAGAGTCAGATGACCTAGTTCAGAGTTCTGGCTCTGCTGCTTACTTAACCTCTCCGAGCCTTGGTTTCCCCTTACCTTCGAAGCCGGGTTGTAGTAAAGATCTAAAGACATATTGCACGTAAAGAATGCAGCACAGAGCCTGGCGTACAGTAAATGCTGGATGGTTGACATCCATCACCATAGTAACAACTTGGCCCCCAAACCTACCTTTCCTACTGTATTGCCAGAGCTCCTTTCTCACTTCCCACCTCTGCCTTCCTTTATATTTTCACTCTGGGTAGGTTGGCCTCTTCTTCACTCTTATTCATGGATCTGCGTGCCAGAATTCCTCCCATCCTTTCAGGCCCTGCTCAGATGCTGATGGCACTAGGGAGGCTTCGTGCATGTCCCTTGTGGGACTCCTGTTCCTGTGTGGAGTCTGTGGTACTTCTCATTAGTGTTGGAGAGGTACTGGTTTTACCTGCCTCTAGAATGTGAACTCCAGGAGGGCTCCAATAATTTTCTGTTTTGTTTCTTGCTATATCCCCAGCATCCAGAACAACACACAGTGTTGGGTTTTTTTTAAAGCATGACTCTTCTCACTAGAGTGTGCTCTTTGGGAACCTGCGATATGATTTATTCTATAGCGTCTGTGTTATCCTTGTGAATTCAGCGTGCTGAACGGTGGCAGACAAACTAGGAGAAAAGGATTCTGTTCAAAAGTGGGGAATGGGAAAATCCTGGGAGGTAGAAATAGGAATCACTGATGAGGAAGATTTGCCCTCTTTACCCTCAGGATGAGAGAGATGAGTTAAAACCCAGAAAACCCAGAGAAGCAGCTGATTTTGAGGGTAGCTATTACAGGAAATGGCTGTAACTTGGGTCTTGTCTTACAGATGAATTAAGGTCAGTGGCTTTGACCACATCCACAGCTAGGTTTGTTTGAGAAGTATTCTCTTGAAGTTGATGGTAAAATCTTATTTACAGGCCTGGATTCATTATGATTTAACCAATTCTAATGACACAGACAGCAAAGGACCCATCCTGAAATGTCCATTTCCTCATCTCCCAGAGTGTTTTTCACAACCTCTGAAGACAGGGAAATCAGTCCTGAATATTCATTGGAAGGACTGATGCTGAAGCTGAAACTCCAATGCTTTGGCCACCTGATGCAAAGAACTTACTCATTTGAAAAGACCCTGATACTAGGAAAGATTGAAGGTGGGAGAAGGGGATGACAGAGGATAGGACGGTTGGATGGCATCAACGACTCAATGGACATGAGTTTGAGTAAACTCTGGGAGTTGGTGATGAACAGGGAGGCCTGGCATGCTGCAGTCCATGGGTTTGCAAAGAGTTGGACATGACTGAGTGACTGAACTGAACTGAAGGCAGGGAATCACCATCTGGAGGCTCAGCCTAGGGCCAGAGCTGGTGGGTGATAAATACTTGGTAAATAAATAAGCAAATGAATAAACCAAAGAATAGACCCTGGAAGGATATAAAGCTACTTTTGAGATATCCCACATGTCTGCATTAATACTTTTCAATTACATACTTTTCAAAGAATAAATGTAAATACATTTACATACAATAGAATTCATAATAGTGCTGTGCAATTTTGAATTTTTATTGATAAATGATTGTCATGGTGGGAGGGGGCTTTGTAAATCTTTCCAATATTAAGAAAATGGTCTTGGGAATTCCCTGGTGGTCCAGTGGTTAGGATTCTGCGCTTCCACTGCAAGG
Organism: Moschus berezovskii; assembly: GCF_049115385.1. NCBI lineage: Eukaryota > Metazoa > Chordata > Mammalia > Artiodactyla > Moschidae > Moschus > Moschus berezovskii. The sequence goes on from NC_142470.1 coordinate 9,213,834, forward strand.
GTCACAGGTTCCATCCCTGGTTGGGGAACTAAGATCCAGCATGCCACATGGCATAGCCAAAAAAAAAGAATAAAGTAAACGTTAAAAAAAAATCCTTCTACTTGAAAAGATTGAGAAGATTTGCCCTGAGATGCTTCTGAAACAGTTTCTAGCAGAGCTGCTTAGCACCTTTTAGACAGAACTCCTGTGTGAATTACAAGCTCACTGCTGCCCTTTCTACTTTCAGATGGTCAGAAAAGCCTCATGCCATGCTCTCTCAGAGTCAATTCATACAAAACAAACTGCCTTTATTGCCTATAACCTGCCTGATTGTCTAGTCCAGACCCTGTGTTTCCCAACTGCAACATCCTACTGCTATTATTAATAATACTTAAAGCTCAGATCGCTACAATCATGTTTTGAGTATTGTAGGAAAGCAACTTTTGGTCCTTAATCAATTGCCACAAGTTTTAGTATTAGATGAAGCACCAAATAACATGTAACCATCTGTTTTAGACTGTGCCAAAATTCACTGAAAATATGCCCTCTTCTAGAACAAGCTTCTTAGCAGAAATTAACAACAAAAAATATTCATCACTTTCCTTCACTACAGGGCTGGTGTATTTAATAAGGAAGTCTGGCAATTCAGTTTATTCTGCTTCCAAAGGAAGTTGTCAACTGTTTTAAGTTACTCCACTGACATTCTGGTGTGAGCCAGACACTAACTTTTCTCTACCAGAAATCATTTTTTTGATAAATCCCATTGCCCCCTTCTGCCTGACTTTACTTAAATAAACAGCATCAAATATTACAGCTCAGTACTTGCTCAGATACAAAACCTTTCACTTGGGTTAGGAAAGAGGATCTATACTTATTTTAAAATTCTTAGCTAACAGGCAATTTCAGCGTCACTTAGATAACATTCAGTGGGAAGAGGGCCTTTGTAAGATCGCTGGGTATGCATCCTTCCTAAGAAAGGTGTCTGACAAAGCAAAAAGTTCATGGCCATATCTGGTGGATAAAGATTCAACAGTAGATTGGCAATTATAAAATTTTTTAAATTCAGCAGTATTTACTGACTGTGGATCAGAACTGTGCCAGCAACGGTCACTCAGAGGCAATTAAGGTATAGTTTCTGAGGACCTCACTGTCTAGCAGGGGACATGGGTTTGTGTGAAGAATGGATGGTACATGTAAAATTCCAATGTAGTGACAAATGCCACAGCAGAGTCACCTTTAAAATGAAAATGGAATCACTAAGACTTGGTGTGAATAACTTCCAGGGGCGCTCAGGGGAGGCACCACAGGAGTTATTTTTGCAGAGCCTGGAGTGATACAAAGTGTTCCAGGAGGACGCAAGTTAGGAAGTGGGGACGGAAAAGAGAGGATGAGTGTTCAAGGCAGGGAAAAGCGTCCGTCGAAGGCCAGAGAAAAATCCGAGGAGAGGAGCCAGGGCCCAAGTGGAGATGGGCAGTTAAGACCAGACCAGCCAGCTACTGTGACAGCCGGACCCTGGATGGCAAGCTAAGGGGTTAAGATCCTCTGCGGGGGATCATGGGAGGTAACAGGACTAGAACTGCTTGGGGGGGGGGGGCGGGGCGGGGGGGGCAGGGCTGGGGGGAGGGCTTGGAGCAGTCAAGTGAGGAGTGGGGGATGCTGGGAGGGAGTACTTTGCCCCAGAGGCTGATGGGAACAGGGTGAGCCTGCTTGGGGCCCACCGACCCGGAGATAAGCAGGTGCTGCTGGTGCCAAGACCTGGTCTTCTGGAGATAAGACACTACAGCAGTGGTCTGGGGGCCGAGATAAGCCCGTGGCCTTTGGAACCCCTCTCTAGGCAATTTACATTCAAAATTTAACATCCAGGGCACCGGCAGGCAGGGCGGGGTTTACTCTGGACATGCTGAGCTGGACAGAACATGTGTCGCTCAGTGGAGCCCAGGACTTGAGCCGGCTGGATTGGAATGCTGGCTCTGTTGCCAGTGTCCTCCTGCTAGACGGTGGCAGCATGAGCACCTGCCTTGCACAGAGGTTGTGAGGGTGAAGGGCCAGTCCAAGAACCGTGCTTAGAATGGCGCAGAACACAGCAGGCCCATGTAAATGTAAACTCTATCAAGGAGCACGCAATTAGTGAAAATAAAGCTGCTCTGATGGCAAGAGGGTGGTGGTGGGTTGGTCATGCTCCTTTGCCCTGCCCTTTCCTTAGACTAGGCCCTGATGTGACTTTTCTACCAGTTTGAAAATCACTGGACTTTCCACTCCTGGGGTTAATTTCTTCATATATTTCCTGACGGAGAAGGCAATGGCAAGCCACTCCAGTACTCTTGCCTAGAAAATCCCATGGATGGAGGAGCCTGGTAGGCTGCAGTCCATGGGGTCGCTAAGGGTCGGACACGACTGAGCGACTTCACTTTCACTTTTCACTTTCACACATTGGAGAAGGAAATGCCAACCCACTCCAGTGTTCTTGCCTGGAGGATCCCAGGGACGGGGGAGCCTGGTGGGCTTCCGTCTATAGGGTCACACAGAGTCGGATGCGACTGAAGTGACTTAGCAGCAGCAAGGCATTCAAGCAGGGAGCTACTGATGCCAGGCCTGGAACTGTCCCTAGACGGAGTCTCTACTTCTCCAAAGAGAGCAAAGTGTGCAAATCCAAGGGACACCCAGTGAGTCACCCAGCACCTAAAGGCACTGGAAGGTTAATCTGTCCTAGGTCCTTGCCACTCTGCATTAGAAGCCATGCTCAGTGCCCTACAGGTGGTGAGGGTAGCTGTCAAATCTCAGAAGCAGACATCCTTCCTAGCCCATGAGTAAGGGCTCAGAGAGGGGTTTCCCTGAGGAAGAAAAAAAAATCTCCCCTGCAGACTAGGAAGCTGTCATCCCTTCTTGCTACCTAAGATGGCCTGGGAGAAAATTCTGCCTCACCAGACTCTTATGAGGAATAAGTGAGCTACTGCAAGTTAGACACTTAGCACATGGTTAAGCCTGCGATGAACCTTCTGCAATCCCAATTCTTCTTACACCTATTAAAGTAGATATGGTGTTTAGTGGATTGAGTGGGTGTTCAGAGTCCTAAAGATATAGAACTGCATTAAAAAAAAAAAAACTTCCCAAGAAAGATTCTCTGTATCTTCACATTGGGAGTAGACAAAAGATACCTCACACATTATGACACACTCTATAAATGAGGTTAAAAATTAATCTTTTCCAGTCTGGTTCAAAGTCACTGCTGCCACTTTAAAGCCTACAATTTCTACTCGGCCAGATCCTGCAGGAATTCCAGCAGCCGGTACAGATTTGGCGTCCGACTACCACGAGTGGAGCACTGTGCACCTCAGGAGCCTTTCCGAGAAGCCTAACAAGTGAGATTTTATCGCAGTGTGGCTGACCCCAGATTAACAAGACAGGGGCAGTTCTAGAGGCAGCCTTTCGCATCTATCCATAAAAGTTAGCTATTACATTAGACAGACCATTATACTCTGGGGAGTAACAAGTATCTTATTAAGTTATAAATACATTTAATGGCTTTAGTCCTGTTATTTTGGAATATGAAGAAGATAAAGAATAGAACTCACAATTTCTAGACTTTAAAAGCCACTATTTTTTTTTAAAACATCTACTTACCTTCAATATTGCTTATTTTTATAGTGCGTACATACTCCCTTGAAGGACAGCTGTGCCTCTCCTGTGATGGCATCAAGCTACTTGCAGTGGGACAAGAAAGTGACAGATTATAAAATCAAATGGTTTGGTTTTGATTCAAACTAGTCAAACCAGTCCAGAAAGACCATGAGATTTTTCTCTCCACCTCTGCTCCTGTTCTGGCTTCTCGTTAATTGGGGGGAAAAGTACCATTTGTGCCTATCTTCATTTACCATTCATTCATTCTTTTCTTAAAGAGAACGCAAGAGAGAGATGGCAGGGTATAGAGCCCTTATCTTTCATGTTCTGTGCTGAGAAAGAACAAATTTAAGATCACTTGCCAAACGGTAAATGACTGTTACATTGAGTTCAACAAGCTTACCTCATTTCCTGTCGCTCACCTGCGAACTGGTCCATTGACCGTGGGCAAATCCTAGAGCTGTACACCCTCCAGGGCACCCAGGCGTGGAGACTGTTCTCAAGAAGTGCTCTGGCGGTTTGGTGGGAAGCAGCCCCTGAACTGACTATGAGGAAATCTAAATAAACTGCACAGGTGTTATACGCTCCGTCTGGATAACACCCCTCACATCCCACCCCCCTTCTGTTCCCAAATGCAAATGAGCCATTTCATCCTTTTCTTTTCCCCTGATAAGAAACGGGGCCTGCCTCTTCACCCCACAGAGATCTCTGCCCCCGTGGGAGCTGTGTGGGAAAATCTCCTTTCTAGGTGGGCTGGACTGGGGGTATCCAGGGGCTTCCGCAGGGTATCCAGGAAGGGCAAGAGTAGGGGTCGGCGGCGTCACCATGCTGCAGGGCCTGAACCATTTGTCTTGGTCAGAATGGACAGCCTCGCCTCCAAAAAAAAAAGAAAAAGCTAGAAATGGTTCTTTTGGACTTCTTCCCATACAGAGAACGGCTAAGCTAGCTGAGGCAATCTGTAGCTGGCTTCAAAATCAGCAGTGGGGAGGGCGGGGGGAAACCTCACAACAAACAGTGGTAACAGAAGGTTTGTGTGGGAAGATGGTTAAGTTTGGTCTAAAACAAGCAGTGTCTCTGGTAATGAGCTGTTGTTAGGAAATACGTGTGGCCCTCAGTGCCTGCGGCACTTTTAAAGAGCACTGTTGCTGCTTCTTGCGCGTTTTCTGGGGGTGGGGGTTGGGGAGCAGGGGCAGGGAAAGTGAGGTGAAGCGGAGACCTACGGAGACTGGAAAAACCACCTTTCGAGCGCGGTCGCCGCCAGTCGTGCTTGTGCGTCTCAGCTCCGCCGGGGAAGCGGCGGCGCCACCTTTGGGAACAGGCTCGGCTCCTGTGACTCACAGCGGGCTCACGTGCTGCGGCGAGGGCACCTAAGGCATCGCCTGGGCTGCGGGCACGGAGCGCAGGATAACCCAGCTGGAGACTGAGCGGCGTTTCATACGGGGCTGTTTACACAGGGTGTGGGCAGGCTCCGGAACTCCTACGGGGACACGTCAGTCTCTGAGGGCCGGCGACACCGGGAGTCGGGACCGAGCCTCGGCTTGAGAGCCCAAGAGGAGGGTGTAGTCCCCAGACGCTGAGGCTGCCTGACAGGAGCCGCGGCCGAGGGAGCCCGCGGCCGAGCCTGGCCGAAGGGAGCCGGGGGCAGTGAAGGCCCCGACTCGTCTCCTCCCGCTCGCCACGCTCCTCCCAGCCTGTCTCCTGTAGACCCTGACCAGAAGCCGGGACAGGTCCACAGGGGTGAGCCTCCAAAGCGAAGCCCCGGGTGGGGAGGGGATCTGGAGGAGCAAAGAGAGAATAACCAGGGCACCCAAACACCTGACGGGGCTAGCGGGCGGGGGGCTAAAGGAGATAATCCTCATAAACGCCTGATGCGGCAAATGATCAACTCACTACCCATCTTAGCAGGCTAGCTGCCATTTACTTATCAAAAGGCCACAATATAACTTTTATTCTCAGATGGCAAAAGCCAGAATGAAAACAAAGACTTGTGGTCAAATATCCAGAGTGAAAAACAAAACTTTTACAAAGTTGACAGATAACATTTATTAAAACATGTCATACAAAAGGGCATGGTCTCTTCTATAAGAAGAAAATATTAAACAGTAACATTCAATTAAGTAAAACCATGCTGTACACTGAGGACAGCAGTATATAATGACAAAACTATTCAACTTTTGCAACACAGGCGTAACATTTCACAAAATATCAATAAGATATGCACCTAATGATACTGTTTATTGTCAAATGGTTTTGTGGTCTAAGAGTCACCTGACTTGCATAAATAATTTTCTAGAAGAAACATTGGGAACCTCATAAAAGGAAAGAAGGCAGCAGCAATTGACAGTATGACACAGGCTTCAAGCAAAACTAAAAAAAAAAAAAAAGTCACATTTGCAAATTGTGTTCCAGCATCTTCCCATAGGGCACTATCAGTAGAAATTTGAAATAAGAAACATGTACCTTTGAACACATAAGTTAGCAAAGACAAAAATCCAAACAAACACCCTGGTTTCACTGAACAAAGTGAGTCACAGAAAAGCAACTTAACTCACAAAATTAGTGTGGCACAGGAGGGCTGCAGGGCTGGAGGGCTATGTTGCTTGGTTTTCAGCATTCCTGAATTATCCAGAGACCTTATAAAGCAAACCCCTGAAGTTGGTGTAATGGGATCCTCCCTACCCTCCCCTGCCCCCCTGGGGGGGGCGCAGCAAATACCCCTCCGCAGGGAAAGCCAGTGTTGCTGCTTCTGCTCAGCCCCAACTTCATGTCCGCAGCAGCCTCAGGAGGAAGTGTGTGCCTCTGTGGGAAGATGCCTCTGAGACTAAGCAGCTTTCCCAGTCAGTCAGTCAAGTCAGCTTAGGGTCAGTTCAGCTCAGCAAATGCCCACTAGAGCAGAGGAGACCCTTTTGGGCAGACTCTTTGAGACCAGTGGCCAAAAGAAGGGACTGGAGGGTAACCCTCAACAGCTGAGGAACGGTTATGGCAGTCTGTTCTCAGACGGCCAGACCTACTTTACCAGGTGGATTATTGTAATGTGTGGATCTAAAATGAAAGGCATAGCATCAGTACGAATATTAAAGACCACTGGTGGTGCCTTCAAGCCCTTCCCATTGGGACTGGAGAGAAACCACAGTTAAGACTCAAAGTAAGGGACAAACACCTTGGCTGTGGGCCACTGACAAGATCCCTGAAAGACTGTTTGGAAACGTTACCCACTGATCTCCAAACTCAACAGGAAGGAGAAAGATTTTCTAAAGCTGTACTGAGGGTAAGGACAGAGACTATCTGTCCAACCCAGGGTGGGCAGGAGGAAAAAAAAAAGTAGTAATACAGTATGATCTCTTAAGCCTAAAAGCAAAGTTTATAAAGATTCACTTTCAATATCCAAACTAAGGCAATCCCCTTGACCTGCCTCTTTGGACATGGCCAGCATTTCAGATGCCAATCATCTCACAGGATCTGGTTGACTGATCAGTAATTCTAACTTTTACAAAAACCCCACTGCCATAAAAAGCTTCAAACGGCAGGTGTAAGGAACTTACATTTTATATTCTACATTTAGTAGCAGATGTACACATAAGGATTTCAATAGAAGATCTGCTTCTCTTCATAACACATGAAGTCCCAGCACAACTGACAGCTTCTAAAACTACCACCAGAGAGCTGCCCACTAGTCCTGTCCTCATCACTCACGACGGCTGCCGTGCCGATCTCAACATAACTGAAGGACCATGAGATTTTTCCAGAACATTTTTATTTTACCTCTCAAGACTCTTCTTCCCAGGTGTTCCAACACTCATTTGAGTATAATCTTTAACAGAAACGACCACAGCAAACCTTCCAAACAGGCAGAAATGGTCTGTTGATACACTATGAGAGGGTGACCGGCTTTTGGCTGAACAAAATGGCTTCACTGCCTTAGTACTGAAATTAGTAGAAGTAATACAACAATTTTTCCTCACATACAATGGCTGGGATCATACCTAAAACCCAATGCTTCTAACATGAGAAAAAGAGAAGCAACTGAGCTTGGCTATAAGTCACCTCTACATTCTCTGTCAGTTACACAGAGAAATGACTGTTAACTGGTGAAGTTTCAACACTAAGAGAAGAGGGTATTAACATGGCAAACAACCAAGAGGTAATATCTAGTTTCTAGGTTAAAAAAATCAATATATATATATATTTATAATAAAGTTTTAAATACAAAGTGCTTTTTATATATCGAGAATGATACAGTGTTAATGAATAGATCCCTGTTTTGTAACCTCCATTACAAGCGTTAACTGGTAAGTAAATCTTTCCCCTTTCCATACAACTAAATGCCTTGATGGTAGGAGTTTGAGGATCAGAGGCCATTGGCAGCAAAGTCTCTCATTTCAGAGCAAAGCCCACATTTTAAAACAAAAACTTCACTCCAAATCCAAGAAAAGTTATTTTTGTTTTCAGGAAAAAAAAAGTTTCCACTAAGAAATAATAAACCATTAAGTTTACGGAAAAGTTAACATAACAGTAGCACCCTGTCCCAACCCTGGTGACACCTTCAGGTATGTTACAGTTTAAAACATCCTGAACAAGCTTCTTTGTTAATCCCAAACTTCTGACTGATCCTCAGAAAAGGTCTCAGAATAGCTACTTTTCTTGTTTTTTTTTTTTTTTGGTAGGTATAGCTATATGGACTTGTAAATTTATGCAGCTTTATTAAATGAGAGCAGGAATTTGCAGACAACTTCCTAAAATTAGGACTCTTTCTTTCCCTCTTTTAAAACACGTTACGGCACTCCTGAAAAGCTGGGAGGACCAGCTCAACGTACCCCTCTGTGCATATCTCTCCTACCAGTGTATTTTCAAAACTCCCCTTTTCTTGAGCAACTGGTTCCCCTCGTCCCCCTAAGCATAACCTGACACTCAAAATTCTGCTACTCGGCGGCTCTCATTCTGACAGTTGGGAGTGTCGCTGTAGCACTCTATAGGCTCCTGAAGTTCACAGGTAACTCTCAGCTGTGGCTTCCAGCTCCTTCCCAGTAACTGGTCACTGACTGACCACTTCAGGAAGCACCATAATCTAAGACAGAGTGAATGGGCTGGAGCAGCCAATGGTACCGTGGTCAGAGTCAAAGCAGGCTAGACGTCTACTAGCCAGAGCAGATCCCACCATGTGGATGCTACAATTAAACAAACAGGATTTGGGACAGCAAACCAGTTAGAAATACCTATCTCTGGCACCCTAGAGAATTACAATTAGAAACAACTGTTCAAACTAAATGTTAGTACTAAAATATAAAACTCTGACTTATCAAGAGTCTGAAACACATTGTGACAGTGGCATCTTACAGAAATTGGAGCTTGTACCATGAGTTACTTTTTTTTTCTACCTTAGAATGTCACCCTCTTAATAATCTCCATAATTTTGGTTAGAATACTCTTTAGAAAGAACAAAACCAGATAAGAGAGCTCTGCTCTGTTAATCAACTTAGTCCTAGGAATCACATTATTTGTAGCTATTACATAAGGAGCATTTCATTCAGTGAAGCAGCTACCAAAACAAACCCACATTACCTAAGTATCTATAGTAAGAGAAAAATAAAATTCCAATATGACCTTGTAGTAATGACTGATCAAAAACTGCTACCACCTGAAATGGAACTGGGGGGTTGGAGTCCAATTCCAAGTGCAGCAGTCTCTACCCTCTAGTCCACCATCTTCATCCACAAGAGGCCTGAAGGTTCACCTTGCCAGGTGTGAGGTGGGCGAACTTCTCCCCTTTACCCACTCCAGGCTGGGAACATACAAATTTGAAGAATTAGATTTTTTAATTGGCCTACTTAGAACTGGTCTTGCAGAAATATCTTCCTTTTTTTTAAGCTTCTCTCATAATAGCAAGTAGCACGCATCATCTGTGCCCAGATTTGCATAATTACCACAGTTTATTTTTGTGCCTGCCACTCAAGTCGTATTCTGCTCAGCCTTTGCAGCTTCGTAGGACTTGGTACAAGCCTCTGTCATATTCTGCTCAGCCTTTGCAGCTTCGTAGGACTTGGTACAAGCCTCAGTCGTATTCTGCTCAGCCTTTGCAGCTTCGTAGGACTTGGTACAAGAAGTCACATGCCTGTGGAAACTGTCCCTCCACATGAATCTCTTTGCACAGATATTACACTCATATGGCTTTATGCCTGTGTGAATTTTCATGTGACCCACGAGATGATGCTTCATTTTGAATTTCTTACCGCAGACCCCACAGCCATAAGGCCGGAGCCCGAGGTGCATGCTCATGTGTCGATCTCTCTGACTCTTGTGAGTGAAACTCTTGCCGCACTGACAGAGATACAGCTTGTCGGCGGCTGAGAATCCTAGGTGGGAAGCTTCCTCTTTAATCCCTGTTGCCATCTCAATATTCTCACTGTAGCCCGACGCGAGGGCAGCCTCCTGTTTGTGCCAAATGAGATTCCCATCTGACCGCTCTCCAGAAAACTCTTCCATGGAGGATCCATAGAAATCCACCTGCTCGTCGTAATTGCTGTCGTCAGCCTGTTCGTCGAACTCTGCTTCCACCTTTTTGTCCCCGCTGTGAAAGTCCTCCTCCGCCCCCGCGGGCTGGACCGCGTACTCCGTCTGCGCGGCGCTGATGGACTCCGTGACCTGGTGCTCATCGTAGGGTGCGTGCGCATCCACGCTCTCGCACGCCTGCTCAAAGCGCTCGGGCTTCACGTGGATCCAGCGTCTGTGAGCCATGATGCTGGGCTTGCTGTACATGGGCCGGGTGTAGTGGAACTCGGCGCTGTCGCTGGCCCCCTCCTCCCCGTCCTGGCTCGCCATCTCCGTGCTCAGCCGGTCGTGCTCTGTGGACGAGTTACTGGGAAGGTATTCATGCTCGGTGAGCTGAGACGACAGCTCATCTTTGGTGCTCTCCTCCTCGTTCTCGCCATCCCTCAGTTCCTGGGCTTTGGGGAAATCCGTGTGGCCCCCGGAGCCCAGCTCAAAGCTCTCTACCAGGCCATTGTAACTGCTGCTGCTTGGAGACTGGTGGTCGCTGCCATGACTCAGCTTCTGGCAAAGGACTGTCGGGTTTCCCTCTAAGACCTCAGTGCATTTGTCGACCACGTGCCACATCTGGAGGAAGCTTGCTGCTGTTAAGTAACTGACAATTTCTGGAGCAGGCATTACTAGACGCCCTGTATAACTTGACAGGAGAATGTTCTCAAACACTCTGGGATTCATCACATCAGGCAAAACAATCCTCCTGCTGTTTTTCAGGAGTACCTGGTCACAAAAGTAGGGGGAACTGGCAGCAAGAACAGCTTTGTGTGCTCGGAAAATGTGGCCTTGGACAACAATGGACACATCACATAATTGTCCCTGCTGGCGCTGCTGGTTCAGTTTTTGCAGAATGGTGCTGGAAAAATCAGGAAATTCTACTCGAAAAGAGTTTGTTCCAGGCTCCATTTCATCACAAATCTTGTTTGGTGCTAAAAGAGAAAGAAAAATTAGTACTAATTCCAGCCCAAAGAGAAACTTACAGATCACTAAGAAAAACCAAGGTTCCACAGTTTCAAAACCCGCCCTGGCCTGTGGGGACGGTGGGTGGGGCCTTCATCCCCCAGAGCAAGGCTTGCAGGTGTTGAGTGTGCCAAAAGCAAGAACCTCCCACCATTTTTTATGGTATTAACTCTTGACATTGCCTGTGTCTGTGAGAAAACAGAATCCAGAGATATTTGTAAACTATACAGATCCCAAGTAAAACAAAATAAATATTTCTAGTCAGAACAAATATAATACCTTTTCCTGAAAGAATTTTTAAGAGGCCTCAAATTCAGTCCACACAAGTAAGAACTGCAGAAAGAAGGGGAGTTAGTTGCTTAGTAGTCTCCGACTCTGCAATCCCACGGACTGTAGTCCACCAGGCTCCTCTGTCCATGGGATTTCCCAGGCAAGCATATTGGAGTGGGTTGCCATTTCCTTCTCCAGGCAATCTTCCCCACCCAGGGATCAAACCAGGGTCTCCCGCATTGCAGGCAGATTCTTAAAGCACATGTAAAGTCCCTTAGGCAGAAATGATCTAGGTAACTGCAAGGAACTGAAAGAAGACCATTATGCTAGAATCTAGGGAGGGGACAAGGGGCTGAAGAGGTGTGATCCGTTCAGTCAGGCCTCTGGTTCTTTAGCAACACAGGGGCTACCTCACTGAGGTCCCAAACAACATGGGTTGCTCTAGCTGCTGTCAGAATTCTAGCCCTTTAAGAGCTTCTGATAACATGAAACAGAACAAAATGGCAAGGCAAGGTATTCTTTCTCTCTGGTAAGCTCCAAATTGTTTTAAAAGCTATAGAACAAAGAGTACAGTAAACACTGTCCCTGTTGAGTTAACTCAATCTGAAAATAGTTATAACAAAGAAGAAGGGATTGCTTGTTGCATTATCGTAAATATATTTTGTGGGGTGAGTCAAGCATTACAGACAATTCACAACAAGCATGATCAATGAGATGAACTCTGCTAGAGATGCTGCTCAGGCTCTGCAATTCCAGAGAAAATTAAAGCAAACTAGAAAACCCAACAGATTTATCTGTTTAATTTGTATTTGTTTAGCTGCACCAGGCCTCAGTTGCAGCAGGCAGGCTCTCCAGATGCAGGTTGCACACGCTCAGCTGCAGCATGTGGGAGGTAGTTCCCTCACCAGGGATCATATTCAGGCCCTTGTCTCTGGGAGCCTGGAGTCTTAGCCACTGGACCACCAGGGAAGTCCCTCAACAGATTTATTGGTGCTATTTGTCATTTGGGTCTGATACCATATCTAAACATTGCTAAATAGCAGATTTTCTAAGTACCAGAAAAAAGAAGCAGATAACCCAACAAAAGTTGAAAGTTACCTTTCAGAGATAGGGAGAGATGCCAAGAGAAGAAACTACCAAAATTTTTTGAGTAATTACTATACACCAGGGACTATATAGCTGGAACTCCAATACTTTGGCCCACTGATGCGAAGAACTGACTCACTGGAAAAGACCCTGATGCTGTGAAAGATTGAAGGCGAGAGGAAAACGGGACGACAGAAGATGAGATGGTTGGATGGCATCACCGACTCGACGGACATGAGTTTGAGCATGTCCGGGAGTTGGTGATGGACAGGGAGGCCTGGCATGCTGCAGTCCACAGGGTTGCAGAGTCGGACATGACTGAGCAACTGAACTGAACTTAGGGACTATACACCTTCTCACCTAATCTACAAATGTAGAGGGCTGTTATCTTAAGTTCACTATTTCAAGTTAATTTCCTAAGGCTAAAATTAAAGCTAGTTTTTATTATGTTGGGATTTGAAATCCAGGTTTCTATGACTCCAAAGCCTATGCTATTTTTTCAATCACATCACTGCATCTTCTAAGGCGATGTGAAAATACCAGATTAGTCATTACTAATTTTAAGAGGTAAGGCAGTGTTTTTAGAATTAATTTATTATTTAGAGCTCTCAGAACATTTCATAGTGGCTTCCTAGGTGGCATAGCAGTAAAAAATCTGCCTGCCAATGCAGGAGACATGTGTTTGATCCCTGGGTCAGGAAGACCCCCCTGGAGAGGGAAACAGCAATCCACACCACTATTTTTGCCTGGGAAGTCCCACGGACAGAGGACCCTGGTGTGCTACCGTCTGTGGGGTTGTAAAGAGCCACAACTGAGCAACTGAGCACACACAGAACATTTCATAATGATTAAAAACAAGAACAAAAAGACCAGGAAATAAACTATTTAGCTATTTATAATTTCAAAAGGAAAAGTTAACTACATAAATGCATACAGACTACAGGTATGTAAACTCTCATCACCACAGAATTTTGGTTTAAGCTATTTGGAAAAAAATCGGTAGGGCATAAAACACAAAAAGCTGTTAAAAAAAAACAAAACAACTCTACACCATTTATTCCTAGTTCCCTTCCCCCACAAAAGAAACCACAATTTACAAACTCCTGTATGTATTTCTAGAAACTTCTCTGTGCATGTATCGGAATAAATGATCTCTATTCTTTAAACACACGACTGAAGTGACTTAGCAGCAGCAGCAGTAGCATTCTTTAAAAACTCAAACCCAAATGGGCTCATTACCTACATTCTACTCTGTCCTAGCTCTGTCACTCAATGTATCTGGCAGAATATCTGACATCCTATAAACTATGTCCCCCAAATGCATGCTGAACCCCTCCCCCAGTGTGACTGTGTTTGCTTTGGGGGATGATTAGGCCACGAGGGCAGAGCCCTCCTGAATGGGATTAGTGCCCTTACGAAGAGACAACAGAGAATTCCCTTGTCCCTTTTGGCTATATGAAGAGACAGTGAAAAGACGGCTGTCTACGAATTAGTGAGTAGGCCCTCACCAGAAGCCAAACCTGCTGGCACCTTGACCCTGGTCTTCTCAGCCTCCAGAACTCTGAGAAATAAATTTCGGTTGTTTATAAGTCACCCAGTCTATGGCACTTTGTATAGTAGGCTGAATGGACTAAGACACCGTGATAGCATAAGAAGAGGGAATTCATTATGTCTGGGTTTCCCTGAGGGCTTAGACGGTAAATAATCTGCCTATAATGCAGGAGACCCAGTTCAATCCCTGAGCTGGGAAGATCCCTTGGAGAAGGGAATGACTACCCACTCCAGTATTCTTGCCTGGAGAATTTCATGGACAGAGGAGCCTGGCTGGCTACAGTCTGTGGGGTCACAGAGAGTGGGACACAGCTGAGCGACTAACACTTTCATTCTATTTAATGGCTATATAGTTTTCTCCTATATGGACTTAACGATAATTTAATCAGCTCTCTTCTTATGGAATTTCAATTGTTTGGGTTTTTTAAATTATGACTATCTTGGTTTATCTTTGTAAATATCTATAGGGTAATCTCTACCAGTAGAATTGCTGGGTCAATAAAAATAATTTCCAGAAAGGCTGCACCAAGTCACATTCTTAGCAACAGTAAATAACAGTGTCTATTCCTCAACTTGATCAAACAACACAAAAAAAGTCTGCAAATTTCTCAAGTGAATAATCCATGATTCATTGTTCTGATCAACATGCAGTTAATTATGAACAAGACTGATATTCTATTTACATATTATCAGTCATACTCTGTGTTTAAATAAATTAAGCAATTCATCTCATTGATTTGTAATTTTTGTAAATTTAGGACATTAACTTTTGAAATTTGTGCAAATTATCTAATCTTTGCTTTTATAGCTCCAGGGTTTTGTGTTAGACACACAAAGGTATTCCTGACTGCAAGGTTATTTTTAAAAAGTAAAAAGAATTATTTAGACTTTATTCCTGGCACCATTTTTCTTTTAAAGGCATTTAAGTCTTTAATACATAAAGAATTTATTTTGGCATAAGGAGAAGGTTAGGATCCAGTTTTTCCTTTTCCCTCCAAAATGGAAAGCCTGTTTTTCCTACACTACTTACTGAATAACTCATCTTTTCCTCAAGATTTAAAATATCTGCTGTGCAATTTTATGTGACTGAGATAAGACTTAAAAACAGTTCTACAAAAAAGATGCCATAAGTGATGTTAGAGAAAATGGAGTAGGAAGCTCTAGGTGTCAAGTCTTTCCACCAAAACAATTAGTAAACTGTTAAGATTATCAAAATCAACCATTTCAGAACTCTGGAATCTGATCAGACACTTAACAGCAACCACAGCAATGCCTGATCAAAGAAGAGGCTGTTAAACCTTGTTAAGAGAGCGAGTGTCCATGCTGAGCCGCTTCAGCTGTGTCCAACTTTGCAGTCCCAGGTATACAGTCCACCAGCCCCCTCTGTCCATGGAATTTTCCAGGTAAGAATACTGGAGGGAGTCGCCACTTCCTCCTGCCACAATCTGCAAGACAGTGGCCCAGTTTCCAAGAGTGCCTAGCTGATGCCAGGGTGGAAGAACAGTGTTCTTCAAAAATCGGGGTTTTTGCATCTTGGCCAGTCCAGTGGATCCATGCAGCTTTGTCTCAGGCTGTATGGTTTCCCCAGTAGCATCCATCCTAAGATTTTAAAATACACACACCTCTCCCGCTATTTCCTGGGCCCAAACACTTAAGGAAATCTCTGTCAGGACACAGCCTACCACAGAGCTAAAGAAACAGAAACTTCAGGGACTACATGCAACAAGGAATACAGACTTTGCAAAAGAGTTTGGAAAAAATCGCCATACAGACAACAGCAGTCATCAACAAGAAACAAAAAAATACCCTAGGAAGGAAAGAATCTGATTTCAAGAGCTATCCCATTAGAATACTAAAAATATCCAGCTCTGAACCAAAACTTACACAGAAATACACAAAATACACAAAGAAAAAGGAAAATAAGGTACATTCACAGGGGAAAAAAAATTAGAAACTATCCTTGAGGAATACCAGACATTGCTAACTGCTAGTTAGAGCTGTTAAAGTCAACTGCTGTGGACTTGCTCAAACTGTTAAAGAAAACTATGGACAAAGAGTTCAAGAAAATCAGGAGAACAATGTCAATAAAGAGCTTGAAATTGTAAAAATAATCAAATAGAAATTCTGGAGATGGAAATTTTAACAGCTGCATTATGGGCTGAATTGCATCCTTCCAATTTCCCTATGTTAAAGCCTTAGCCCTCAGTACTCCAGAATGTGACTATATTTGGATTTAGGGCCTTTAAAAAGGTAAAGTTAAAAGGAGGTTGTTTGGGTGGGACCTAATCCAAGATGACTAGTGTTCTTAAAAGAAATGAAATTTGGACAGGGACATCAGGCATGTGTGCAATGTGAACACACAATGAAAAGGGGGCACTTGCAAGCCAAAGAGAAGGGCCTCAGGAGAAACCAAATCTGCCAGCATTCTGATCTCAGACTTCAAGCCTCTGACACTGTGAAAAAATAACTTCTCACTGCTTAAGCCACCTGGTCTGTGGTATTTTATTATGGCAGACCAAGGAAACAGATACAAGTTAAAATTAAAAATTCATAAGAGGAGTTCAATGGCAGATTTAAGCAGGCAAAAGGAAAAAACTTCATCAAACTCAAATGTAAAGCAATTGAAATATCCAGTCTGAGGAGTATTAGGAACAAAGAAAAAGAAACACAATCTGCGGTACTATGGAAAACCAAATATACCAACATGCAAATCAGTTTCAGAAGCAGAAAAAAGAATAGAAATGATATATTTTCCTGAATTTGATAAGACATAAATGGTACACATCCAAGAAGTTTAACAAACTCCAAGTAGATAAAGAGATCCACATAAGATACATTGTAAGTCAAATAGTGGGGCTGGAAAAAAAACTTTGCACAACATGAGAGTTGCAAGTTAAGTTTTATTTGGGGCAAAATGAGGACTGCAGCCCAGGAGACAGTGTTTCAGATAGCTCTGAGAAACTGTTATGAGGAGGCGAGAGAGGGAGCTAGGATACATAGAAGGTTTTCAACAAAGGACAGGTATTTGGGAAAGTCAAAAGAGTACTGAGAATTAAAGAAAACCAAATATGTCAGGCTAAGGAATTTCGCATTTTTCTATGGGAAGACAAGAGAGTCTGGGCTCACTGAAATCATTCCTTTGATATGCGCACCATCTATCTGGGGCCAGTATCCTGCATTTTCACATCCTGAGTTCCCTCACTGCTCACCAGTTCACCATCCTGGTGGCTGAAACTGCTACTGACTATGACATCTTTGTTTACTGATATGGCTGGAAATATTCCATTTCTCGGTGGAAAGTAAGAGACAATGGAGAATTGTGAAAGTAGCAAGAAAGAAGCCACTCATCACCTAAAAGGGAGCCTCAGTAAGACTTGGACTTCCCTAGTAGCTTAGACAGTAAAGAATCTGCCTGCAATGCAGAAGACCTGGGTTCCAACCCCCTGGGTCAGGAAGATCCCCTGGAGAAGGGAATGGCGACCCACTCCAGTATTCTTGTCTTGGAGAACTGAATGGGCAGAGGAGCCTGGCAGGCTACAAGCTATGGGGTCAGAGTCAGACACACACAACTGAGTGACTAACACTTTCACTTTCAGTAAGACTAACAGCTAACTGCTAATCAAAAACCATGGTGCTCAGAAGGCTGCACATGACATATTTAAAGTGCTACAAGAAAGATCTGTCAACCAGGAATTTGATATCTGCAAAACTATCCTTTCAAGAATGAAGGAGACCCAATGGCTAAAACTCTGCACCCTCAACTCAGGCAGCCTGAGTTTGATCCTTGGTCAGGAAACTAGATTTCACAGGCTACAACTAAGAGTTCACATACTGCAACTAAGAGTTTGCACACCGCACCTAAGACCCAACACAGCCAAATAAGTAAATATTAAAAAAAAAGAGAGAGAAATTAAGACATTCCCAGATAAACAAAAGCGAAGGCTGTTTGCTACTAGTAGGTTTCCTCTATAAATGATAAAGGTGTCCTTCAGGCTGAGAGAAAAGAACACTTGATAGTAATTCAAAGCATATGAATGAACAGGCGACTAGTAAAAACAGCATAGGTAAATATAAGAGCCAATATTATTATACTTTTGGCTTACAACTCCTCTGTTTTCCTGAGTGATTTAAAAGGCAAATGAATAAAACAATAACTATAAGTCTATGTTATTGGGCACACAATGTATTAAGACAGGGATCCCCAACCTCCAGGCTGTGGACCAGTACCTCCTGTTAGATCAGAGGTGGCACCAGATTAGAAATAAAGTGTACGATAAATGTAATGCACTTGTTTCATCCTGAAACCACCCCCTCCAGCCCTGCTACGTGGAAAAACTGTCTTCCATGAAAAAGGTCCCTGGTGCCAAAAAGGTTGGGGACTGCTGTATTAAGATGTAATCAGTGGCAATAACAATATGAAGAGGGAGGGATGAAGATGTATAGGAGTAGAGTTTTCACATATTACTGATCGGTCAGTCAGTTCAGTTGCTCAGTTGTGTCCGACTCTTTGCTACCCCATGAACCGCAGCACGCCAGGCCTCCCTGTCTATCACCAACTCCCGAAGTTCACCCAAACTCATGTCCATTGAGTCGGTGATGCCATCCAACCAACTTATTCTCTATCTTCCCCTTCTCCTGTCTTCAATCTTTTCCAGCATCAAGATCTTTTCCAATGAGTTGGTTCTTTGCATCAGGTGGCCCAAGTACTGGTGCTTCAGCATCAGTCCTTCCAATGAATATTCAGGACAGATTTCCTTTAGGATTGACTGGTTTGCAGTCCAAGCCCCTTGCAGTCCAAGGGACTCTCAAGAGTCTTCTCCAATACCACAGTTCAAAAGTATCAATTCTTCGGCACTCAGCTTTCTTTATGGTCCAACTCCATACATGACCACTGGAAAAACCATAGCTTTAACTAGACCGACATTTGTTGGCAAAGTAGTATCTCTGCTTTTTAATATACTACTGATAATAGCTTGTTATAAGTTTTAAGATGTTAACTGTAAACCTCAAGATAACTACTAATAACTAAAAATATACATAAAAAGGAAAGAAGGGAATCAAAACAATATATAAAACAAAAATCTCAATTAAAAGGCGATAAAGGGGGATTCAAGATGGTGGAGTAGAAGGACGTGCACTCATCTCCTCCTGCAAGATCACCAAAATCACAACTAGTTGTTTTATAACCATTGACAGGAGGACACTGGAATCCACCAAAAAAAGATATTCCATGTCCAAAGAAAAAGAAGAAGCCACTGCAAAACCAGAGGAGGGGCACAATCACAATAAAATCTAATCCCATACCTGCTGGGTGGGTGATCCACAAACTGGAGAACAATAATTTAACCAAAGAAGTTTTCCCACTGTTGTGAAGGTTCTAAACCCCACTGTCAGGCTTCCCAGCCTGGGGACTCGACAAAGGGACTGGGAATCCCCAGGGAATCTGACCTTGAAGGCGAGAAGAATTTGATTACAAGACTTCCACAGGACTGGGGGAAACAGAGACTCCAGTCTTGGAGGGCACAAACAAAACCTTGCGTACACCAAGCCTCAGAGGAAAGGAGCAGTGACTCCACAGGAAACTGATCTAAAACCTAAAACTATCTGCTAGTGTTGGAGGGTCTCCAGTGGAGGTGTGGGTCAGCAGGGGCTCACCACAGGGATGGGGGGACTGGCAGCAGCTGTCTGGGAAGGTCTTCTTTTACGTAAACTCTTTTGGAGGTTGCCATTACTCTGACCCTAGAGCCCAGAGACCAGAAGGCTGGGTCGCCTTAGGCCCAGAAACTACCAGGGAGGGAGCGCAACCCCACCCATCAGCAGATAACTAGATTAAAGCTTTACTGAGCAAGGCCCTGCCCACTGGATCAAGACCCAGTTTTTCCCACCACCAGTCCCTCCAATCAGGAAGCCTACACAAACCTCTTACCTTCCTCCATCAGAGAGCAGACAGAAGAAGCAAGAACCACAATCCCACAACTAGAACAAAACCACTTTACAAAAGTTACCTCATGCGATGAGTTGACTCATTGGAAAAAACTCTGATGCTGGAATTGATTGGGGGCGGGAGCAGACGACAGAGAATGAGATGGCTGAATGGCATCACCGCCTCGATGGACATGAGTTTGGGTGAACTCCGGGAATTGGTGATGGACAGGGAGGCCTGGCGTGCTGTGATTCATGGGGTTGCAAAGAGTCGGACACGACTGAGCGAATGAACTGAACTGAACTGAAGGAGTAGAAAATGCAATCAATAACGTGGAAGCACTCTGAGGAATGTTTATGCAGGAGGAGGAGAAAAATAGGATAACAGCAAGGTAGAAGATAACAGAATAGGAGAAGAGAGAATACAGATCCAACATATGGCTAGTTAGAGTCTTTGAAAGAAAGAACAAAATGAATGGAGCAGAAGGAATAATCAAAGTATCTAATAGAAGAAAACTTCCCTGAGTGTAAAACCTTGAGTATTTAGGAGAGTCTTGCCTCAACAGTGGGAACAAATTAGCTTTAGACAAAATGCAATTCCATTAAATAACGTTTAAAAACAAGCCTCAAAAGGATCAAAATATTTCCTAGTAACTTAAATGTGTTCCAGAACAAAGCTTAAGGATATTTATACAACACAAAAAACCCAGAACCTACTAAGGTAAAATTTGTGTATGGCATCCAATAAAAACACATCACCTGGCATGCAAAGAAGGAAAATATAATTCATAATAAGGAGAGAGAGAGAAAAAAATTGATCAACAGAAACAGACCCAGAAATGACAGACTTCTACAACTGGTAGAAAATTCTACATTTCATATGTTCACAAAAATTAAGCATGGTAGGTACACAGGAAAACTAACAAACACACAGGAACTCCAAAATTGAACTATAAATTAAAAGACAAACACACACTGGCTGGGAATAACAAGAGAATTAACAATGCAGAAGAAAAGATTAGCGACTGAGCAATAGTAAATGTCAAATTCAGAAAATTAGGAATAAGAAAGGAAACAAAATATAATCACACGACAGAAACTTTTTAAAACAAAAGACAATTTTCCCCTAATAAATTTCAATGTCACACTGATTAAAAAAAAAAAAACTTCATAGAAGAACAGACACACCTAAAGAGATAAGTAACTGTGGAAAAATGACAAAGCATATTCAAATGACTGCCCAAAGCTCACCAGGCCCAGTATATTTTACGGGAAAATTCTTTAAAACTAATTCCTATGTTATATAAACTGTTTCAGAGGAGGAAGAAAGGGGAAAGGGAACAAAGATATAAGAAAAGTTGCTAATTATTTTTTATAAAACCACAGTATCAAAAATGGACAAAGAAAACACATAAGTCTCTTACTTATTAACACAGAAAAGAAAAATTATAAACTGCACAGCATTTTGGTTTAATTTCTTGTAGGCTGAATGTATTATGAGTGTTACACACTGAAGAAACTGAGTTATTGGTACCATCACACTGAGAGCAAGAACTTATATTATGGTAAAATTATCACCAGAAGACCCTCTCAAAAGCTTTCTTCCATTCAAGACCACCTCTGGAGGCATGGGCATCACTGCCTGTGCTTCCCTCTACAAGTGACGGGGTAGTGAGAGATAAGTCTGAAAAGAACGACTGTTCATACCCTGCTGAAGGCTGAGTCTGAGCTTTAAATGGGGCACTGGGAGGCAGCACTGAAAACTTCTGTGTGACACACTGTGAAAAACGTTCAGAAAGGATAATTCATGGATGGACTTAAAGCAGGAGCAAGCCTAAAGGAAAGGCCACTTCTAAGATTTCAGTAAGTACGGTCGAGGTCCGAGGCAATGCAAGTAACAATGAATATGGAAAACAGAATCAACGGGACCTACTGAATCAGCAGGCAGGAAGACACAAGAGTAGGCCAGAGTCCACTAATACTATCGAGAGAGAGAAAACATAACTTACAACATGGGAGAAAACATACCCAAACCAGGTGACTCTTAAGTTACTTGTATCCAGCATACATACAGTGGTGGTAGTAGTGGTATGGTATCTGACTCTTCACAACCTCATGGACTGTAGCCCACCAGGCTTCTCTGTCCACAAAAGTTTCCAGGCAAGAATACTCGAATGGGTTGCCACTTCCTACTCCAAAATACATAAGGAACTCTTAAAATTCAATAATAAAAAGACTACCCACTGAAAAATGGGTCAAGGATTTGAACAGACATTTCTCCAAGTAGGACACACAAAAGATGTCCAGTATCATTATTCATTAGGGCAATGCAAATTGAAACTAAAATGAGCTATCACTTCTCACCCACTTGGATGGCTATGATAAGACAGACCCTAACAAGTGTTAGAGAGGATATGGAAGGATTAGGACCCTTATACACTGCTGGTACAGTTGTCTGCTGTCACCGTTTGCTTAATCTATATGCTGAGTCTATCATGAGAAATGCCCAGCTGGACGAGTTACAAACCAGAATCAAGATAGGCGGGAGAAACATCAACATCAACAACTTCAGATATGTGGATGACACCACTCTAATGGCAGAAAGCGAAGAGGAACTAAACAGCTTCTTGATGAGGGTGAAGGAGGAGAGTGAAAGAGCCAAGTTAAGACTTAATATTAAAAAAACTAAGACCATGGTATCCAGCCCCATTACTGCATGGCAAATAGAAGGGGAAAAAGTGAAAGCAGTGACAGATTTCCTCTTCTTGGGCTCCAAGATCACTGCAGACGGTGACTGCAGCCATGAAATCAGAAGATGATTGCTTCTTGGCAGGAAAAGCGATGACAAACCTAGACAGTGCACTGAAAAGCAGAGATGTTTCTCTGCCGACAAAGGTCTGTATAGTCAAGGCTATGGTATTCCCAGTGGTCACATATGGTTGTAAGAGCTGGACTGTAAAGGCAGAACACCAGGGAATTGATGCCTTTGAACTGTGGTGCTGGAGAAAACTCCTGAAAATCCCCTGGAAAGCAAGATCAAACGAGTCAATCTTAAGGGAGATCAACCCTGAATATTCACTGTAAGGACTGATGTTGAAGCTGAAGCTCCAGTATTTTGGTCATCTGATGCAAACAGATGACTCATTGGAAAAGTCCCTAATGCTGGGAAAGATTGAGGGCAGAAGTAAAAGAGGGTGTCAGAGGATGAGATGACTGGATGGCATTACCAATGCAACGAACATGAACTTGAGCAAACTCTGGGAGATGGTGAGGGACAGGGAGGACTGATGTGCTGCAGTCCATGGGGTCGCAGAGAGTCAGACACGACTGGGCAACTGAACAACAACACTGCTAGTGGGAATGGAAACTGGTACATCCACTTCAGAAAACAGTTTTGGAGCTCCTCAAAAAGTTAAACAGGGTTATCATGTAACTCAACAATTCTACTCTTTGGTATCTACCCATAATGAAAACATGATGTCCACGAAAACATACATCAATGTCTATAACAGCATTATTCATAATGGCCAAAAATTGGAAATAATCCAAATGTCCTCAACTGATGACTGAATAGAACATGGTATATCTATACAATGGAATATCATTCCATCTTATTACATACTACATGTACCATAACATCCTTTTGGCGATAAAAATGAAGTATTGATATATACCAGAAGTCCAAACCTTGAAACATCATGCCAAGTGAAAGAAGTCAGACACAAAAGGCTAAATCTTATATGATCCCACTGACATGAAGTGTCCAGAATAGAGAATTTCAGAGGCAAAAAGTCAGTCAGCAGTTGCAAGAAACTACAGGGTAAGGAAATGAGGAGTGACTGCTCACTCGTTTGTTTAAAAGCGGAGACAAAAATTCTAAAATTAAATTGTGGTGGTGGTGTTCAGTCACTAAGTTGTGCCCGACTCTTTGAGACCCCATGGACTACAGCAAGCCAGGCTTCCCTGTCCTTCACTATCTCCCTGAGTTTGCTCAAATTCATGTCCACTGAGTCGGTGACACCATCCAACCATCTCATCCTTTGTTGCCCTCTTCTCCTACTGCCCTCAATTTTTGATGGGTATTTGACTCATTGAATATACTAAAAAAACTCTTAACTGTATATGAGTTATATCATGATAAAGCAGTTTTTAAAAACAGAGTAATGCAAGATAAACTAGTTGGGCTTCCCAGGTGGTGTGAGTGGTAAAGAACCCACCTGCCAATGCAGGAGACAGAGAGATATGGGTTCAGTCCCTTTGTTGGGAAGATCCCCCGGAGGAGGGCATGGCAACCCACTCCAGTATTCCTGCCTGGAGAATCCCATGGACAGAGGGGCCTGGTGGGCTACAGTTCATAGGGTTGAAAAGAGTCGAACACGACTGAAGTGACGTGGCATGCATCGAAGGTAAACTAGTTAACCAATCCCACTGGCTAAGCAGGACAATGTCATAATGAGGAGGAGAGGTATTCACATGGACCATTTATTTAATGAATGTATTGTAACAGGTTCTATGCAAAGCACTTTATGTACTCTCATAAATTAATCCTCAAAAAAAATCACTTGATAAGATATTTCTTACTCCTATTGTAAAGAATAAAAAATAGACAAGAGGCTAAACTATGTACCTCAGGTCTGCAGAGTACATCATGAGGAACACTGGGCTGGAAGCACAAGCTGGAATCAAGATTGCCGGGAGAAATATCAATAACCTCAGATATGCAGATGACACCACCCTTATGGCAGAAAGTGAAGAGGAACTAAAAAGCCTCTTGATGAAAGTGAAAGAGGAGAGTGAAAAAGTTGGCTTGAAGCTCAACATTCAGAAAACGAAGATCATGGCATCTGGTCCCATCACTTCATGGGAGATAGATGGGGAAACAGTGGAAACAGTGTCAGACTTTATTTTGGGGGGCTCCAAAATCACTGTGGATGCTGACTGCAGCCAGGAAATTAAAAGACGCTCACTCCTTGGAAGAAAAGTTATGACCAACCTAGATAGCATATTAAAGAGCAGAGATATTACTTTGCCAACAAAGGTCCGTCTAGTCAAGGCTATGGTTTTTCCAGTGGTCATGTATGGATGTGAAAGTTGGACTGTGAAGAAAGCTGATCGCCCAAGAATTGATGCTTTTGAACTGTGGTGTTGGAGAAGACCCTTGAGAGTCCCTTGGACTGCAAGGAGATCCAACCAGTCCATTCGAAAGGAGATCAATCCTGGGTGTTCATTGGAAGGACCGATGCTAAAGCTGAAACTGCAATACTTTGGCCACCTCATGCGACGAGTTGACTCACTGGAAAAGACTCTGATGCTGGGAAAGGTTGGGGGTGGGAGGAGAAGGGGACGACAGAGAATGAGATGGCTGGATGGCATCACCGACTCGATGGACATGAGTTTGAGTGAACTCCGGGAGTTGGTGATGGACAGGGAGGCCTGGCGTGCTGTGATTCATGGGGTCGCAAAGAGTCGGACACGATAAGCGACTGGACTGAACTGAACTGAAGGTCATATAACTAGTAAGTGATGAAGCTGGAACTTAAATTCAAAACACTGGCTCAGACCCAATAGTCTGAGAGATGAGGCAGTACAGAAGGTAAAGATGAATATTTTCACAAATAACTGAAACAGTCTACAATGTGCAATGCAATCAGAGCAAATTATTCGCCATCTTCAGACTTAATGAAGTACTAGCAATTTTATGTCACCTTGTATAGAATTTTTTTTTAATCCAATAGTAACAGTTCTAAAACAAACACACCAATCCCAGCTAACTCCCTCCATTGTTCCCTAAGATAATCTATTAAAAAAATTTTTTTTTTTTACCATACCCCATGGCATGCGAGGTTTGACCAGGGATCAAACCTGAGGCCTCTGCAGTGGAGGCTCAGAGTCTTAACTACTGGACCACTAGGGAAGTTCTAATCTGGCTTTTTAAGAGCAGAGGACAAAGGGTAAATATGAACTAGATAACTTCCAAGACCCTTTCCAACTCTGATGAGTTTGTCGCCTACATTTATTATTTAGCTGAGGAATTGTATGTCAAGCTTTATATACTGCTTAAACACCAATTCCATATCCTAAAAACACACATGAAAACAGTATAATAGGGAAGGTGACCCACCAGTGACTTTTCTTGAAGCCCTCCAGAGATTTCTTAATCAGAGTGCATGGCAATTTGCATGCTTACTGTAGAGAGCACATTTAAACACAGTAAATGTTACTTTAGTCAATCTCTAGTCCGGCACAAATGTACAAGAATACCAACACCCCATGCCTACTCAAATACTTTAGCCAAATGCTTTACAGTTCACTAAGCAGACTATGTAAACTCAGGGTTGGCAATAGCCGTTATACCATCACACTCATGAGTTAAACTGAAGCTCAGAAAGGTTAAAAGGTCTGTCTAAGGTCACATATCTCAGAAGTGGTATGTTAGGATTCAAACAGAAATGTAATTCCAAATCTAATATTTTTCAAAGTGGAAAAAAAATGTCACTTAGAAAAGTTTCTTGGAAGTTAAATTCTCTAACAATACAAAGTATGGCCATGATTAGCCTTAAAATGTGCAGTATCTACTCCTCAGCAGTAAAAGAACCTTCTCAATTCAGTTCAGTTCAGTTCAGTCGCTCAGTCGTGTCCGACTCTTTGCGAACCCATGAATCACAGCACGCCAGGCCTCCCTGTCCATCACCAACTCCCGGAGTTCACTCAAACTCATGTCCATCGAGTTGGTGATGCCATCCAGCCATCTCATTCTCTGTCGTCCTTGTCTCCTCCCACCCCCAATCCCTCCTAGCATCAGACTCTTTTCCAGTGAGTCAACTCGTCGCATGAGGTGGCCAAAGTATCGGAGCTTCAGCATCAGTCCTTCCAATGAACACCCAGGATTGATCTCCTTTAGAATGGACTGGTTGGACCTCCTTGCAGTCCAGGGGACTCTCAAGAGTCTTCTCCTGCACCACAGTTCAAAAGCATCAATTCTTCGGCGATCAGCTTTCTTCACAGTCCAACTCTCACATCCATACATGACCACGGGAAAAACCATAGCCTTGACTAGACGGACCTTGGTTGGCAAAGTAATGTCTATGCTCTTTAACATGCTATCTAGGTTGGTCATAACTCTCCTTCCAAGGAGTAAGCGTCTCTTTATTTCCTGGCTGCAATCAGCATCCACAGTGATTTTGGAGCCCCCAAAAATAAAGTCTGACACTGTTTCCACTATTTCCCCATCTATTTGCCATGAAGTGATGGGACCAGATGCCATGATCTTCGTTTTCTGAATGTTGAGCTTCAAGCTAAACTTTTCACTCTCCTCTTTCACTTTCATCAAGAGGCTTTTTAGTTCCTCTTCACTTTCTGGTCTAGTGTAAATACAATTACATTATTATTTCAGTAAAAAGTTACTGGAAAAGAAACCATTTTAGTAAACAATTTTAAAAATTGTATTTCCAGCAAGTTTATCGGAGAAGGCAATGGCAAGCCACTCCAGTACTCTTGCCTAGAAAATCCCATGGATGGAGGAGCCTGGTAGGCTGCAATCCATGGGGTCGCTAAGGGTCGGACACGACTGAGCGACTTCACTTTCACACACTGGAGAAGGAAATGGCAACCCACTCCAATGTTCTTGCCTGGAGAATCCCAGGGACAGGGGAGCCTGGTGGGCTTCTGTCTATGGGATCACACAGAGTCTGACACGACTGAAGTGACTTAGCAGCAGCAGCAGCAGCAGCAAGTTTATAGCTTACCTAAAGAAAAGTTGTATTCCTGGAATAAAGTTCTTTATGCCATGATCATCAAAAGACAGTGGGACTGAATGACGAAGAGGAACCCATTTCTTAGTTTTCTTTCAAACTAAAATCACAGTGCTTTCTGAAAAGAAAAATCACATTGAAAATGTGAGAGATGCTGGTGCCTTTCACTGTGTACCAGTGTCTTGCTAATAAATACTGTATCTGGGGGTGAGTGACAAAGAAAAGTAACCACGACTGATATTTTCTGTTATATCAGCTTTTCTCTCTACCTTCTGAGCTGCTACCTTTGTATTTTTTAAATAAAGTTTTAATTTTGGAGTAAGTTTAGATTTACAGAAAAGTTACAAAAAGTGTTGAGCTCCTGCATGACCGTCACTCAGCTTTCTTTAAACGTAAACATCTTGTATCACCATGGTTCAGTTCAGTTCAGTCGCTCAGTCATGTCTGACTCTTTGCACCCCCAAGGACTGCAGCACGCCAGGCCTCCCTGTCCATCACCAACTCCAGGAGTCTACCCAAACCCATGTCCACTGAGTCGGTGATGACATCCAACCATCTCATCCTCTGTCATCTCCTTCTCCTCCCACCTTCAACCTTTCCCAGCATCAGGGTCTTTCCAAATGAGTCAGCTCTACACATCAGGTGGCCAAAGTACTGGAGTTTCAGCTTCAGCATCAGTCCTTCCAATGAATATTCAGAACTGATTTCCTTTAGGATGGACTGGTTTGATTTCCTTGCAGTCCAATGGACTCTCAAGATTGAATCCTCTCCAACACCACAGCTCAAAAGCATCAATTCTTCAGCACTCAGCTTTATAGTCCAAATCTCACATCCATACTTGTCTACTGGAAAAACCATAGCTTTGACTAGATGGACCTTTGTTGGCAAAGTAATGTCTCTGCTTTTTAATAATTTGTCTAGGTTGGTCATAACTTTTCTTCTAAGGAGTAAGCGTCTTTTAATTTCATGGCTGCAGTCACCATCTGCAGTGATTTTAGAGTCCCCCAAAATAAAGTCTGCCACTGCGTCCCCACCTATTTGTCATGAAGTAATGGGACCAGGAGCCATGATCTTAGTTTTCTGAATGCTGAGCTTTAAGTCAACTTTTTCACTCTCTTCTTTCACTTTCATGAAGAGGCTCTTTAGTTCTTCTTCACTTTCTGCCATAATGGTGGTGTCATCTGCATATCTGAGGTTATTGTTATTTCTTCCAGCAATCTTGATTTCAGCTTGTGCTTCTTCCAGTCCAGCATTTCACATGATGTACTCTGCATGTAAGTTAAAAAGCAGGGTGACAGTATACAGCCTTGACATACTCCTTTCCCGATTTGGAACAGTCTGTTGTTCCACATCCAATTCTAACTGTTGTTTCTTGACCTGCATACAGATTCCTGAGGAGGCAGCTCAGGTGATTTGGTATTCCCATCTCTCGAAGAATTTTCCAGTTTGCTGTGATCCACACAGTCAAAGGCTTTGGCATAGTCAATAAAGCAGAAGTAGATGTTTTTCTGGAACTCTCACTAGTCAATACCTAAGTAATTTTGCAGAATTAAACTACCCTGTGCAAAAGTATTTTTTGGCCTCTAGATCATTATCAATCAATACACCTAAGTTTTCTAACTGGAACACACTCCTCACCCCCACCCCCCACCCCCACTGCAACCCAATGGCTCAGTAGGTAAAGAATCTGCCTGCAATGCAGGAGACCCAGGTTCGGTCCTCGGGTCAGGGAGATCCCCCAGAGAAGGAAATGGCAACTCATTTCAGTATTCTTGCCTGAAAAATCCCACAGACAGAGGAACCTGGCAGGCTCCAGTCCAAAGTGTCACAGAGTCAGACACAACTGAGCAACTGAGCACACACAGCCAGAGAACTTGGTAAAACCTATTCCAGGATTTTTAAAAACCAAGCTACCTACTTTATCAAGTTTGATTCCTGCCACAGCTGAATGTTTTACTTAAAACTTCAGGGCAAAGGATCCACTGTGGAAAATTCTTCGCAATTCAAAAGAGAAGCTATTGTTCTAACCACTAACTCTCCACTTGCCAGTCATCCTGCTATTGTTGTTCTCCAGTCGTTCAGCTCAGCTGTGTCTTTTCTTGAACCCATGGACTGCAGCACACCAGGATTCCCAGTCCTTCACCATCTCCTCGAGTCTGCTCAAACTCATGTCCATTGAGTTGGTGATGCCATCCACCATCTCATCCTGCCATTAACATTACAATAAAGCCAAGGAAGTGTTTTTTAACTGCACTCTCATATTCATCAGAATTCAGGATAAGAAGCTGAACCAATAAAGCAGAAGCAACAGCACTTACTGTTTTGTACATTCTACAACATACACAACAAAAGTTTTTTTTTTCCCTCAATAGGTTACAAATGAGACAAAAATCTCTTTGTATTTTAATTTCAAACATAAATAAGGTAAAATGGAAAAGTTCCTGAAAATAATATAGAGCTATAGTTAATTGATTATAAGAGGCACATTTTCGAATTTCTGAAATCAGGATGTGATGGCCAGGTGGAAGTTATAACAGTTGTCTGCCTTAAACAGGACTAGAGCTTTCCTGAGAACCTCACCAATGTTTCTGACGGCACACAGGACAAACTGTGGAAAAGCACAGGTGTAACTCTGAACTGAAAAGTATTCAAAAGAGTAGGAATAGTAAGGAGGTTAAGGAACATTTTAATCAGTTTGTTTCGCTTTTCTTCTTTTTACAAACATACTAGAATATAACTTTAAACACGTAAAAAAGCACATGGAATAGCTTAATTGGGCTTCCCAGGTGGTGTAGTTGGTAAAAAAATCTGCCTGCCAACGCAGGAGACTCAGGAATCGGAGGTTTAATCCCTGGGTAGGAAGGATCCCCTGGAGAAGGAAAAGGCTACCCACTCCAGTATTCTTGCTTGGGAAATCCCAAAGACTGAGGAGCCTGGCAGGTTACAGTCCATGGGGTCAGTGAGACACAACTGAAGTGACTTAGCATGCACACAGCAGTAGCTTAATTGCTGGAGCTTTCTCTTCCTTCGGTGGTACGTAAAATAACCAATGATGTCAAAGGATTCAATATGGCGGAAATTCAGTTGCTACGTCTCATACGAAAGCTTGATAAACTAGCTTACAAACTGACAGCTTACATAAGAAAACATAAAACAAAAGCCTCTCCCACCAGAAAACACAAAATAACACACAATTTTCATTATTACAGTAAAAGGACTATTTTTCTTCAAGTGAAAAGGAAAACCATCCTCTAGTTTCCTGCTTATGCAGCAGATTCCTGCACTGAATCCAGTGAATACAGAGGAAGAGTCAGGGTGCTAGAAGTAGAAATTTTTAACTAAATTCTTTTAACCAAACTCCTTTTCTAAGGACCTTGGCTGTGGAAAGCAGGCATCAAGAAACGTCAGTTCAACTAAATGTTTTTAAAAGCTACAGAATGGAATTTTTAAAATCAAATTTTCAAAGAGCTTGTTAGTTTCAGGAATCTACATTCAACAACTTTCTTTTTTGGTACTGTGGTAAAATATACTTAACATAAAATTTACCATTGTAACCATTTAAAGTTTACAATTAAGTACATGTATGCAGTTGTGCAACCATCACCATTATCTGTTTGCAGAAATTTTTCATCATCCCAAACTAAAACCCTGCATCCATTAAATAATAATTTTCCATCCTCTCCTCCCCCTTGATGTTGAGCAGGGCCCTGTGGGGCTCCAGGACACTGAGGTCTTTTTGTCCCCCATTTCTCATAGGCAAGAATCCAGCCTCCACAACGTTCTCTTAGTTCCAAAGGGCAGAACAGTTGCTAATCAAGGGAGGAGCAGCCAAGAAATCACCTGAGGTAAGATTAAAGGGACCAGAGAGGCTCATCAAGATTAGGAGAATGAACCTAAGACCCTGCTTGTGTGTGCGTGCTCAGTGACCCCGCAGAATAGCGCCCACTAGGCTCTTCTGTCCATGGGATTTTCGAGGCAAGAAAACTCGAGGGTTGCTATTTATACCCCAGGGGAATCGTCCCAACCCAGGGACTGAACCCAAGTCTCTTGAGTCTCCTGCATTGGCAGGTGGATTCTTTACCACTGTGCCACCTGGGAAGCCCAGGTAAGACCCTGCACACACCCTAATCTTGTCAGCAATCCCACCCTTTTGAAACTTTGCAGAAAAAGGCAAGACTGTTACTGCCTTAATCCTATCACATATCCCAGTCTGACTATATAACCTCTCTCTATTCACCTGGGAGTGGGGCACAGCTCTTGAGGCACTAGTCTACTCTGTTACCCGTTTGCCTGGCAAAGCAGCAAAGACACTCTTTCCTTCCCTTCTATGACTCTCTGTATTTCTGTTGGGCACTGGTGTACAGAGAGCCAAGATTTTGCCAACACCCCCAGCCCCTGGCAAAACTATACTCCACTTTCTGTCTCCATGAATTTGCCTGTTCTAGATACCTCATATAAGTGGACTCATTCAGTATTTGTTCTTTTGGGTCCAGCTTACTTCTCCAGTGAATACTTTTGGAGAGCAAAGAATGAACCCCAAGCGACTAGGTTTCTCTCTCACAATTTAACTGTACACAGTGACACAATCTTTGAACTAAGCATACGGCTCTCCCAGAAATCCTGCTACTGCCCCACGAGCCCCAACGGGCAAAGAATCTCTGACAGACCCTTCCTCAGCCTGTACACAGGCCTGGTTAAGCAGTGGTAACTCAGAGAGCAGGCTCCTTAGAACCCTGGAAGCCATGTGAATGGAACAAAGGGAAGTAGAGTTGGCAGTTCTGAAAAATCATGGGTAAGAAAAAGCAAGGTTTCATCAAGCTACTTTGGCCCGCAGACGGCCTTCTCTCTGTCCTCCAAGAGCTCCTACACCCTGACCGTTTGGGCGACACCTGTCAGAGCTGAGGTCAGACTGCAATCTAGTCGCTGATCATGTCACCAGTGTAGGAAGCTTCACAGGGTCATGAGTCACCTTCCATGGCTCAGAGGTCCGGGCAGGCCTGCCCCGCCCAGAGAAACCCAGTAAGGAGAGGCAGAAACAAGAGAGAAAGACACACGACTGCAGAGAAACACAGAACGAGAAAGAGCTGGACCGACAGGCAGGCCGTGAATCAGAGCAAGGACTCAGAGGGAAACGCAGGGTCAAGGGACACAGAGGCGGAAGCAGAAACGAAGACAGGATCCAGATACTCGGAGATGGGTTCGAGAGAAACACGGAGCTGACAGAGGTCGAGGTGACAGGCATAAAGGGCAGGCGATGACAGGTGACACAGAGCAAGAGAGGCGAAACGCAGAGGTGAACGGGGACCAGTATCAGCGAAGCCCCGAGCGCAGTCTTTCTCCTGGCTTTGGCTCAACCGAGAGGTCGCCAAGCCGCGCCCACTCCGCGCCCCTCAAAGGCCGGAGGGGTGGTCTGACGGGGGGAAGAGGAGGTGGCGGGATCTCTAAGCGCTCTGGCCCGTCGAGGTCCGTCACCGGAGGGTGACCTTGGACGAGACGCTGCTTCGGGGGCCTCGGTGTCGCTGCACGAGCTCCGGGCTGGCCACAGACCGCAGGATTCGGACCCGGGGCGCCGGGACTCCAACGGTCCCGCGCGCGGCTTCAGCATCCCGGTCGGCGTAATGGGCCTGGCGGTGTCAGTGGTGAGCGCCGGAACCCGCAGAGAACGCCTTAAACCTCTCCGGTTTCCATTCCTGCCCCCTTGAGACGCGTTGTCCTGACTCTGCCATACCTGCCAAGGGCTCGGCGCTCACATAGCCCGCCGGTGGGATACTTTCCGCCGCCGCCGGCGCCGGGCCCGCTTAAGCCGTCGCTACCGCGACCGCCTAAGTCTGCGCCTCCCGCCCCCGGAAACGCTTACCGGTCCCGCCTCCTGAAACTGCCAGTGCTTCCGGGGGTGCGTCTGAGAGAAAGCGATGTGCGCATGCGGGACTCGCGTTCGGGGCAGGGCGTCAGGAGCGTGCGCCGAGAGAACCCGCGGCTGCGCAGTACAGCCCGGAGCAGGTCAGTCTCCTGTAGGTACTCTAGAGACGACGCTAACATTTGAGGAGTGCTGAAAGTTATGACCAGCCTAGATAGCATATTAAAAAGCAGAGACATTACTTTGCCAACCAAGGTCCGTCTAGTCAAGGCTATGGTTTTTCCTGTGGTCATGTATGGATGTGAGAGTTGGACTGTGAAGAAAGCTGATCGCCGAAGAATTGATGCTTTTGAACTGTGGTGTTGGAGAAGATTCTTGAGAGTCCCTTGGACTGCAAGGAGATCCAACCAGTCCATTCTAAAGGAGATCAATCCTGGGTGTTCATTTTAAGGACTGATGCTAAAGCTGAAACTACAATACTTTGGCCACCTCATGCGACGAGTTGACTCACTGGAAAAGACTCTGATGCTAGGAAGGATTGGGGGTAGGAGGAGACGGGGACGACAGAGAATAAGAAGGCTTGATGGCATTACCGACTCGATGGACATGAGTTTGAGTGAACTCTGGGAGTTGGTGATGGATAGGGAGGCCTGGCGTGCTGTGGTTCATGGGGTCACAAAGAGTCGGACACGACTGAGCGACTGAACCGAACTGAACTGAAACACTTTGCGGAGTGCTAAACACTTTGATAGCGGAGAAGGAACTGGCAACCCACTCCAGTGTTCTTGCCTGGAGAATCCCAGGGACGGGGGAGCCTGGTGGGCTGCCGTCCATGGGGTCGCACAGAGTCGGACACGACTGAAGCGACTTAGCAGCAGCAGCAGCAAACACTTTGATGCTGGGAGGTGTTTGACTCTGATGCTGGGAGGCGTTGGGGGAAGGTGGAGATGGGGACGACAGAGAATGACATGGCTGGATGGCATCACCGACTCGATGGACATGAGTTTGAGTGAGGTCGGGGAGTTGGTGATGGACAGGGAGGCCTGGCGTGCTGTGATTCATGGGGTCGCAAAGAGTCGGACACGACTGAGCGACTGAACTGAACTGAACTGAAACACTTTGACCTGAAACACTTTGACCTATCTCATAATCTCTCATAATAGAGATTACGTTAAATCCTTTACTGGCTCCACAGCGCCTTTTGCTTGTAGCAGATGCTCATTAAGAGTTCTGTGAAGGGACCAATGCCCTCTCAAGCATTGTGCCGGGTTCCCCTAGGGAAAGCCTCACCCCAATTGAATGACTCATATCTGGTCCAGACTATTCGTGACAAACTCATTCTTATTAGCCAGTAGTTGGACTTGGCATAAGCATGTTACCAATTTCTGGCCCATAATACTTGTAGAAGCCATCGATTGGGGCTTCTGAAAAAGTTTTTGTTTATTCTGTTCTTGTTTTCAAAGTCCACCAAGACTTCCAGTTGAATATGCTCAAGTGTTTTGCAGCTTTTATTTGCTTCCTGTCTCTAAGGAGACATAAAGTTTGAAAATTCAGTCACTGGCATGTGCCTGTGATATGACAAATGCTAAGGCCAACGAAGCAGAAAGATTGAGAGAGCCTAGTTCTCGGATGAGGTTAAGCTACAGTCTCAGGTTTGGACTGTGTATCCCTGGATGTTTGTTGTATGAGCTTTATGACTAGTAAGTGGCACAACTTCAGTTAAGCCCTGCAGTCTGGCTCCAGACCCAAGCTCTCATCTCTGTAGGACTGCTTTGGGCTTGGGCTTTATTTCTGGCAATATTATAGACTGCTCAGTTGCTCAGGCATGTCTGACTCTGCAACCCCATGGACTGTAGCCTGCCAGGCTCCTCGGTCCATGGAATTTTCCAGGCAAGAATACTGGAGTGGGTTGCCATTTCCTACTCCAGGTGATCTCCCTGACCAAGGGATCAAACCCAAGTCTCTTGCATCTCCTGCATTGGCAGAGATTCTTTACCACTGCGCCACCTGGGAAGCCTGTTAATAGACTACGTATCTCCAAGTATAACAGCAACAAAATAGATAAAATTGCTAGGAGAAATATTGAAAATATGAACTCACAATCAAAAAACAAAACCCATGGGCAGAGAAGACAATTAGCAGTGTCAGATACATTCTAAGTGTCTAGCTCATTGGAAGGGTGAAATAACTAATGAGGTACAGCTGAAGAGAAATTCATGAGCTAAAAAATAGATTTGAAGAAAATAATCCAAAAGCCATCCCAGAGAGATAAGGAAATGAAAAAGAGTGAGGTCTGCTGCTGCTACTAAGTCGCATCAGTTGTGTCCGACTCTCTTTTATGTTAGAAGATAATAAAGTGAATATGAACAAAAAGGAAAAAGGGAAGTCGCTCAGTCATGTCCGACTCTTAGTGACCCCATGGACTGTAGCCTACCAGGCTCCTCCGTCCATGGGATTTTCCAGGCAAGGAATATGAACAAAGTAGTTGTCAAATATTGATGGCTGAGAATTTCCCAGAATTGATGAAAGAGAAGCAGCCTCAGGAAACACAAGGAATCCCAAGTAGGATTGGGGGAAAAAAAACCTAGATCTGGTTAAACTGCAGAACACCAAAGCATGAGATGATTTCAAAAGCAGATAGAGAAGAAAGTCAGATTATCTACCATAGAATGATAGTGATACCAACTCCTTGCTACTCAACGGCAATAATGGGAGCAATGATAATAATATAGCACGAAATAGTATCATTAATGGAATAATAGCCTTAACAAGGTGAGAGAAAATAATCTTATACCTAGAATTGTATACTTAGCAAATAATTTTTTAAAAAATGAAAACATAATACTTTTCAGATCAACAAAAACTAAGAGTTACTACCAACTGAACTTAACTGAAGCATCTCTTAGAAGATATATTTCAGGAAGAAATAAAATGATCCCAAGAGGAAAAACAGGAACAGTAAAGATTAGTGAGCAGATAAAATGGCAAACACAGGTAAATATAAACAAACATTAGGGACAAACAAACAAAGAACAACTTATAATTTGTAGGATCAAAAAATGTAAAACCAAAATAATGGAATGATAGTATAAAAGGATTACTGAACTGAGTGCATTATAAAACTGTGTGTTAGTTAACTATTGCATAACATACAGCCTCAAAACCTCAGAGGGATACAGCTTTATTTGTTTCTGGTTCATATGTCTAGTGTCTGCTTGGGGTTGGTTAGAAAGCTTTGCTCAGCTTGGCTGGGCTTGCCTACATGTCTAGGGTCAGCTGATTTAGGGTGGTTTTGGCTGGGAGCCCTGACTCTGTTCCATGTGTCTCTTACTCATCAGCCAGGCAATGGGGATAAATTCTCATGGCAATGGTAGGTACACAAAAGAGAGCAATGGAAATGTATGAGCACATTTTCCAAGACTTTAAAAAGTGTTTTATTGGCTAAAGCAGGTCACATGACTGAGTCCAAGGATGGTAGTAGTAGTAGTAGTGAAAGTCACTTAGTCTTGTCCAACTCTTTGGGACCCCATAGACTACACAGTCCATGAAATTCTCCAGGCCAGAATACTGGAGTGGGTAGCCTTTCCCTTCTCTAGGGGATCTTCTCAACCTAGGGATTGAACCCAGGTCTCCAGCATTGCAGGAAGATTCTTTACCAGCTGAGCCACCAGAGAAGCCCAAGAATAATGGAATGCGTAGCCTATCCCTTCTCCAGTGGATCATCCCAACTCAGGAATAGAACTGGGGTCTTCTGCATTGCAGGTGGATTCTGTACCAACTGAGCTATTCAGTTCAGTTCAGTTCAGTCACTCAGTTGTGTCCAACTCTTTGTGATCCCATGAACCGCAGCACACCAGGCTTCCCTGTCCATCACCAACTGCTAGAGTCTACCCAAACCCACGTCCATTAAGTCGGTGATGCCATCCAACCATCTCATCCTCCATCCTCTTCCTGCCCTCAATTTTTCCCAGCATCAGGGTCTTTTCAAATGAGTCAGCTCTTCGCATCAGGTGGCCAAAGGATTGGAGTTTCAGCTTCAACATCAGTCCTTCCAATGAACACCCAGGACTGATTTCCTTTAGGATGGACTGGTTGGATCTCCTTGCAGTCCAAGGGACTCTCAGGAGTCTTCTCCAACACCACAGTTCAAAAGCATCAATTCTTCGGTGCTCAGCTTTATAGTCCAACTCTCACATCCTACATGACTACCTGAAAAACCATAGTCTTGATTAGACAGACCTTTGTTGGCCAAGTAATGTCTCTGCTTTTTAATATGCTGTCTAAGTTGGTCCTAACTTTCCTTCCAAGGCATAAGCGTCTTTTAATTTCATGGCTGCAGTCACCATCTGCAGTGATGTGAAGAAAGCTGATCGCCAAAGAATTGATGCTTTTGAACTGTGGTGTTGGAGAAGACTCTTGAGAGTCCCTTGTACCGCCAGGAGATCCAACCAGTCCATTCTAAGGGAGATCAATCCTGGGTGTTCATTGGAAGGACTGATGCTAAAGCTGAAGCTGCAATACTTTGGCCACCTCATGCGACGAGTTGACTCACTGGAAAAGACTCTGATGCTGGGAAAGGTTGGGGGCGGGAGGAGAAGGGGACGACAGAGAATGAGATGGCTGGATGGCATCACCGACTCTGTGGATATGAGTTTGAGTGAACTCCGGGATTTGGTGATGGACAGGGTGGCCTGGCGTGCTGTGATTCATGGGGTTGCGAAGAGTCAGACACGACTGAGAGACTGAACTGAACTGAACTGAACTGAAAAATAAAGTCAGTCACTGTTTCCACAGTTTCCCCATCTATTTGCCTTGAAGTGATGGGACTGGATGCCATGATCTTAGTTTTCTGAATACTGAGCTATTAGGGAAGCTCAAGGCTATAGTAGAGGGAGCTATGAAGGATTATGGCAAAGAGTATGCATAAGAAAGCAAAGAATTGGAGTCATTAGTTGTATCAGCCAGTTAGATTGAACTGATTCCTGTCTATAAAAGTATTGCTTAGCGTTAAACTTCTAATGAAATATGAATGTTAAAATTTCAAGGCTTACTATTTAAAGAATAAAGACCAAACCAGAAGAAGAAGAAGAATATTTTTAAAAAGAAGGAAAGTACTTGCCTGGTGGTCCAGTGGTTAAGAATCCACATGCCAGTGCAGGAGACACGGGTTCAATCCCTGGTATGGGGAAGATTCCACATGCAACTAAATCCGTGCATCGCAACTACTGAAACCTGCATGCTCTAGAGCCTGTGCTCTGCAACAAGAGGAGCCACTGCACTGGGAAGCCCTGGCTCACTGCACCTGGAGAAAGTCAGTACACAGCAATGAAGACTCAGTGCAGGCAAAAATAAATCAACAAAATTTCAAAAGGAGAAGGGGACTTCCCTAGTGGCCCAGTGACTCTCAATGTAGGGGGTCTGGGTTTGATCCCTGATCAGGTAACTAGACCCCACATGCCCTGTGCACTGCAATGGAAGACCCTGCATGCCTCATCTGAGACCTGGCACAGCCAAATAAACAATACTTTAAAAAATTCTGTTGAAAAAAGAAGGAAAGGGGGAGAAAGGAAGGAAACAAAAGCAGGAATGAAAGAACATAAACAGTGGAAAAATACATTTAAATATTTCGGGAGTCACAGTAAGGCTTCCCTGGTGGCTTAGTGGGTAAAGAATCCACTTGAAATGCAAGAGACACAGGAAATGCTAGTTTGACCCCTGAGTTGGGAAGATCCCCTGGAGGAGGAAATGACAACCCACTCCAGTATTGCCTGGAAAATCCCATGGACAGAGGAGTCTAGCAGGCAACAGTCCAAAGAATCAGATGTAACTAAGTGACTAAGCACAGCACAGCATATGTATTTAAAAACCTAAACCTCTAGTTAAAAGATAGATTGTAACACCAACTTTTGAAAAAATTTAGCTATGCCCAAAGACAAATTTTAAAGTCAAAGAATGGTAAGAGATTCCATGCTGAGTCTGTTTTAGCTGTATCAACATTGGACAAGGTAGACTTTGAGGCAAAAACATTGCTAGAAGTAGTGTGGTGAATTTTATCATCGTTCTCGATAATTTGCAACTCTTGTAAGTGGCCTGTACTTCCCAACCTGTAGACTTCAGGCTTGGTCACTGAAACATGAATAGAAATGATGAACCATCTATTCTTTCCCTCTGCCATGGGCAGGTCACATCCAAGATGGGGCTGCTCCTTCCACTGGGTCCTTGAATGAAAATAAGCTGGAATGAAGAGTGGGTAATGCCACAGTGGCCCCTGTGTGCGTGCTCAGTCATGTCCGACTTTTGCCACCCCATGGATTGCAGCCCACCAGGCTCCTCTGTCCATGGGATTTTCCAGGCAAGAATACTGGAGTGGGTTGCCATTTCCTTCTCCACGGGATCTTCCCGACCCAGGGATTGAACCCACATCTCTTGCACCTCCTGCGTTGGCAGGCAGATTCTTTACCATGGTCCCGCCTGGGAAGCCCCACAAATGACCCAAAGGATGTATAACATGAGTGAGAAATTAAGCATCATCTTTGTAAGCCACTGAGATTTTGAAGTTAGGTGTGGTCATGTGGCTTTCTTTGACTAATGTAATATGAAATATGTCAGTTCCAAGTGGATACTTTATGAATGCGTGCATGATTCATGCCTAACTTAGCAAAAGGTGACTAATAAATATAGGCTATTTTATAATGAGAAAGGTTCAACTCACCAGAAGTACATGATAATTCTAAATGGTAACCATATGGTATCGTAGCCTCAAATGATGATATAGAGTAAAAATTGGTAGAAATCCACAGATTCACCGTCAGAGTGGAGATTGTGGAATTCATGAATGTTGCCACTAAATATTTTCTTTCTTTCTCTTGGAGATGATAGGCCTGCCCCTGAACACAGATGTGACCTTGTGGCTTTCTTTGACCCATGAAAAAGGAATTGAAATGACCTGTGTCACTTTCAGGTGAAAGCTTTGAGAGTCAGTGTGTAATTCCCCCTCCTCACTTTCTCTCTGCCATGGAGGCCAGCAATGTTCCAGAAAGTGCCTGCTCCATCGCAGGAGTCTAGCGTGAAAATAGCAGGTGGGAGATCCCTAAGCTGACCAGAGATAAAAACATAGGGTTGGGACTGTGTGTTTTGGTGGCCAGGGCATGTGGAATCTTAGCTCCCTGACCAGGGATGGAACCTGCACCCCTTGCAGTGGAAGGCAAAGTCTTAACTACTGGACTTCCAGGGAAGTCCCTCAGTCTGCCATTACTACAAAACAATTCACTCCAAAATTCAGTGGCTTAAAACAACACTGACTTATTTTTTCACTCATGTGTCTGCAGGTCAGTGAAGTTGGACTCAGCTGAGCAGCTGTGCTTCAGGCTGTTGGTCCACGTGAGCCTGGCTCTTCACAGCAGTTTAGGCTCAGGTCTGCCCATGTGTTTTCATTTTGGGATCCAGCTGAAGGGATGGTAGCTACCCAGGGGAAACTCTTCTCATGGAATGCAGAGATGTTAAGAGATGAAGCCTCACCGTGCAAGCATATTTTTGTCATTTCTGTTAACATCACACTGGCCATAACAAGTCATACAGCTGAGCCCACAGCCAAGGGGTAAGAAAGTGCACTCCACCTCTAGTGAAGGGGGAATGTGCAAAGTCCCATGGGAAAAGGATGCAGGGGCCAGTGAGGAATTCGGACCGATATCTCAGTATATCATCATTACTCTGATACTGGAATGAGAAGAATTCAGAGGGGCCATCTATTAATAGGGAAGTGTAAGGTAAAGAAGAAGGATGGAAGGAACAGAGTGGTGTGCAAGTTGCTGAGAGTCCAGGGATCTTCATGGTGTGGCCAGTGAGAAATCTCTGGCACAGAAAGCATGAATGTTCATTTACAATAAAAGATATTTCATATGTGAATTTAAGGTGTTTTTTTTTCTTTTGGCTTGAGTGCTTGTGATGTTAACCTCCCCTCTGTCATCCTAGGCTTTCAGTAAAGGCTGTTAGACCCACAAAAAGCCCTGCAGGAGTCGGGTGTGTGTGTGTGTGGGTATCAAAGGAAGGGTCAAGTTCCTTTGGAGACAATGACAGAAATAGCGCAAATTCAACATAAGCTGGCATTTAGATCCAGGAGTAACAAGGACAGGTGCACCCGGGGTACCTGCAGACGTATTGGAAACACACTGAGGTCTCCACAGGAGAAGAGGTGGTGGTTTTAGCTGATCATCTTTGTCCTTTTTTTTTTGGCCACACTGCATGTAATGCAGGATCTTAGTTCTCTGACCAGGGATTGAACCCATGTCTCCTGCAGTGGAAGCACGGAGTCTTAACCACTGGACCACCAGAGAAGGCCCATGATCATCTTTTTCTTTTAGACCCAGGAGTCTTGCTGAAATCTGGGTTATCCCTGGGAGAGAATCAATATCTCGTTCAAGGGAATTTGAAGGGCACCTGCAGTACTCTTCACACTCATCCTTCAGGCATTTACTCTGTAGGAGGTGCTGTGCTGAGCGCTTCAGGTTCATTATCCTATTAAATATTTGCAACTCCATGCAGCAGGTGATGCTATTATCCTCACTCTATGCATGAGGAATCTGGAGTGCTGGCAGACGTGCAAGCCAGATGTTCTCATCTGGGAGTTGGAGCCCCCCAAAGTTCTGCCCTTAGATGCTGAAGTCAGGGCCTAGAGGTGGGAATGTGGAAGCTGAGAGGGGATCCCTGGCACTGGTTGGTTGGGGGCACATTCTCCTTTGATGACTCCTCGTGAGGCTCAAGCTCTGGTCACTGATGCTTCAGTTGCCTGATGAACAGACTGGCCCCAGCCCTCCCTCTGTTCCCTCTAATATCTTTTCATCATGTTCTTAGCAGTTACCATGTCTGCAGGTATCCAATAGAAACATTGAAATAGTAGGCACTTTTGGAGAATGTGTTCCCCCAGCTAAGCTGCTAGGCTAGGCTCAGAGAAGTGAAGTGCCTTGCCCAGGTATACAACTGGTACGAGACAGGGTAGGGTATGGAAACTTGGCCAGACGATTCTCCCCTTTCAAATTCACGAGCTCTGTATTAGTCAGCTTGGGCTGTCATAACAAAGTACCACACACTGGTGACCGAAACAACGAAGACTGGTTTTCCCACAGGGCTGGAGGCTGGAGTCCAAGGTCAAGCTGTCACCAGGTTTGATTTTACCGGAGGCCGCTCGCCTCAGCTTTGCCAAGGGCCACCTTCTGGCTGTGTTCTCGTGGGCAAGAGAACTGGTGTTTCTGTATATCCTAGCGACCTCTTATAAGGATGCTATATGAAAAGCCTACTCTCAAGGTCTCAATTAGCTTTATCACCCCTCTAAGCCCTATTCTGCAAATATAGTCACATCCTGAGGTCCTGAGGGCTATGGTTTCAACATGTGAATTTGTCAGGGACACAACTCAGGTCATCTAGCCACTGACTCAAGGCACTGCTCCCTTGCCTCCAAGACCCATAGGCTTGTAGAATGTACCGCAGTCTCCACCGTAGCATAGCCCTGGCCACTGAGACGTGAAGAGGAAAAAGGGCTGGCCAGGTTCACACTGGTAGGCTGGAGCAGAGTTGAGACTTGACCCAGATACCTGAGTCCCCCAGAGGTAGCCCAGCATCCATGCCCCTGCTTCCCACCAATAGGAAGCTGACTTTCCTAGGGGACTGCACCACCCCGCGCCATTCTCACTGGGTGGTTTGAGAGAATTCAGTTTCAGAGGAGCCTTGATTTGATTAAGCCAATCAGCTTATCCCATTTTCCTGCCACCATGATGTGTGCAAGGACAAGCCTGTGACCTTGTTTGGACACCCCTGAACTTGTGGGAGAGCTCCCAGAAAAGACTCTCTTCTGTGGGGTGGTGTGGGAGGAGGTGAGGTCGAGAACTATTGTAGCTGTTTTATTGCAACGAGAGGAGGATTTGCAATTGCAGGGGCCCCTGTGTGGGGGTTGAAGATGAACTTGACAGCCAGAAGCACGTATAGGAGAGGCAGAGATGGATCAGTTTCTCAGTGAGAGTCTGCTTCTAGCCTTACCCCACCAGGGTCCTGTGAACTTACACTTTCTCTTTATTCTTTGTCAATTTGAGGCTTTGCCTTTATTTTGATTTGCATTTTTTAAATAATTGAGATAGTTTTCAGTTCAGTTCAGTTCAGTTCAGTCACTCAGTCATGTCCTACTCTCTGTGACCCCATGAATCACAGCACGCCAGGCCTCCCTGTCCATCACTAACTCCCGGAGTTCACTCAAACTCATGTTTATCGAGTCGGTGATGCCATCCAGCCATCTCATTCTCTGTCGTCCCCTTCTCTTCCCACCCCCAATCCTTCCCAGCATCAGAGTCTTTTCCAATGAGTCAACTCGTCGCATGAGGTGGCCAAAGTATTGGAGTTTCAGCTTTAGCATCAGTCCTTCCAATGAACACCCAGGATTGATCTCTTTTAGAATGGAGTGGTTGGATCTCCTTGCAGTCCAAGAGACTCTCAAGAGTCTTCTCCAGCACCACAGTTCAAAAGCATCAATTCTTCGGCGATCCGCTTTCTTCACAGTCCAACTCTCACAACCATACATGACCACTGGAAAAACCATAGTCTTGACTTGTTCTGTTCTGTTCTGTCGCTCAGTCGTGTCCGACTCTTTGCG
The DNA here is from genome assembly GCF_049115385.1 of Moschus berezovskii. Taxonomy (NCBI): domain Eukaryota; kingdom Metazoa; phylum Chordata; class Mammalia; order Artiodactyla; family Moschidae; genus Moschus; species Moschus berezovskii. The sequence continues at coordinate 9,258,001 of NC_142470.1, forward strand.
ACCCTGTGGACTGTAGCCTACCAGGCTTCTCCATCCATGGGATTCTCCAGGCAAGAATACTGGAGTGGGTTACCATTTCCTTCTCCAGGGGATCTTCCCGACCCAGGGATAGAACCCGGGTCTCCCGCATTGGAGGCAGACGCATTAACCTCTGAGCCACCAGGGAAGCCCAAATGGATGCATAATCTGGAGGGAGTTGCTGGGGGTGTAGCTAGGAGTGCCATTCATCTTTTCTTCCCTCCAAGATTCTGTGTTCACATGTATCAGTAGGAGTTCCAAGTCACAAAGAGCAGGCACTTCCCTGGTGGTCCAGTGGCTGGGACTCCGAGCTCCCAATGTAGAGGGCTCAAGTTCGATCCCTGGTCAGGGAACTAGATCCCACATGCTGCAACTAAGATCCTGGATGTTGCAACTAAAGATCTGCATGCCACAACGAAGACCCGGCACAGCCAAATTGAAAAAAAAAAAAGACTCAAGGAACAGAAATGGAGTCTGGCTGATTTGGGCAGTAAAGGAATTCACCAGAAAGGTATGGGTGACTCACACAGTCCCTAGGAGGCTGGAAAAGCAGGCTTGGTGACTACACAGCTGTGCCCACAATCAGGTCACAGAACTGGAGTGGCCAGGATGCTGCAGCCACCACCATGACCACTGCTGACCAAGGCCCTAAACTGTGCTGTTGCTGCCCTCACTGCCTTGGAAGCTGGTCTTTCTGCAACCGCTGCTACCGCCTCCCTGAGTCACGTGACCAACTCAGAGCCTGGTCCTGTGGCTGCTTCCTAGCTGCAAAGGAGGCCGGGAAAATGACACCCAGCCTTCAAGGCTCCTAGAGCTCGGGTAAAGAATCTGCCTGCGATGCAGGAGACACAGGAGATACAGGTTCACCCCTCGGGTCACGAAGAGCCCCTGGAGGAGGAAATGGCAACCCACTCCAGTATCCTTGCCTGGAAAAATCCCATGGACAGAAGAGGCTGTCCAAAGTGTCCAAAGGGCATCAAAGAGTCGGGCACGACTGAGCGACTAAGCACACAGAGTGGAAAATGAACTGTTTCCTTCCAAGCCTCGTGAAATGAGGAGTTCCTTGAAAACAGGGTGGGAGTCCTTGCTGGGCAGTCAAAAAAATGGGGCAAATGTTCCGTACAGGACATAGGAACTGAGATCAAATGGGAACAATAGCTTCAGCAATGTTGGTGGAAATCTGAGTTAGAGAATGTGGCTGGAATCTGGGGCTTCTGACTCCTCCTTCCCTAAAGGGATTGAGTTTCTCTCCCAGTTGTGGCGGAGCCTTTAGACCAGGCAGCCCTCTCCCGAGGGCAGGGATGCCTCGTCTCGCTGAGTTACTGCCTGCAACAGGAGCAGAAACGAGGATGAGCTGTTCTTGAAGGCAGGTCCAGGGGGGAGGGCCATGTCTAAACTTGACCTGAGCCCCACCTCACCACACAGATGAGGGCGTGCAGAGGAGGATGGGAAGGGTCTTGTTTCTACTGCTGTTTCCTCTTTGGGGAATGGATGGGAATCTCCTTCCCCAAGAGGAGATAAAGTCGAGAGTGGTGGGATGAGGGTAGGGGGCAGGGGTGGAGATAACTCTCCCAGGGCCAGTGACGCACAGTCAGATGCTTAGGGGTACCCGGAGGACGATGCAGACGAGAGAAGTAGACCAAGCATTTGGCACATTAAATATATATGAACATATATTCTTTTTTAAAAAAGTTATTTTATTTTTGTCTGCGCTGGGTCTTAGCTGTTTTACACGGGCTTTTGCTGGTTGCCGTGAGCGGGGCTATTCTTCACTGTGGTGAGCGTGCTTCTCATTGTAGTGGCTTCTCTGGCGGTGGAGCACAGGCTCTAGGTGTGCGGGCTTTAGAAGTTGGGGTGCATAAGCTTATCTGCTCCAAGGCGTGTGGAATCTTCCTGGACCAGATATTGAACCCTTGTCCCTTGCATTGGCAGGCAGGTTCTTATCCACTGCACCACCAGGGAAGTACAAGAATACATATTCTTAACTTCCACACAGATGTATACACCCTCTTTCTGTTTTGCCTCCTTTGATGGACACATGGCATGCTGGCTCTCTTTTATTTGATCCTTCTCCAGGTCCTCTCTTTGTCCCCCATGCTCCCTAACTCTGTCTCCTGGAATCTGAGCTCTATGGGGAGCCTGGGAGGATCCCTTTGTCTTTTGGCTTCCGGTTGGTGTGGCCCATGGGGGTCACCAGAGGAGACTGGAGGCACGAGAAGAAGAACTTGGAGGAGTCTTTTCCAGACTCTGCCCACATGAAGTCCCCCTGGGCTGGCTGCCGCCCTTGACCCAGACTCAGCTCCATCAGCAGCGCTTTCTCTCCAGGCCCCCTCCCAGCATCCCTTCAGATTCAGGATGGTGACACTCCCCGGTGTTTGTGGCACTGGAGGCTGTATCATTCTTTGCTGCTTTTGCTAAACTCTATCCATACCTTTGTAAATAATCCCACTACTAAACTCTCTTCACCTCCCCAGCTTTGAGAGTGTTGTCTGTTTCCTGCTGGTGCCTCAAAAGATGGAATCTTTCTCTACTGAAAACAATGCAGAAGAGCACCTCACATGCAATAGCAAACAGGTTTTAAGCTAACTCTCAAACTCCTGACTGTGAGGGAGACGGTAAGGAATGGTAGGGATTGTGACGAACTGGAAAGCATACGACCTCTCCCACTCCAGCCTGTCGTTGCCATGACAGTGACAGTTCAGCATTGTCAATGCTTCCCATTTTTCAAAAGTAGCAAAACGTCCAGGTTTAAAGTAAGATCTCTTGATTTTTCAAATGTTGGCTTGACTATTTAGAAATCATGCTGTGAGGCAAATGATCAATAGACCGAACTTGGCCCTCGAAGCAGCAGTTTTCAGTCTGTACTCTCAGCATATAGCATCCTGCAGAGTCCCAAACCTTACTTGATCAGAAGAACCTGCAGGGAGGAACACTGTGTGCTGACCATCAGGAAACCCTCAGGGCCCCGGAGGTGCAAAGGAAGCCTGGCCATGCCACGTCCTCCTGAAAGGCTTAGCGGTGGCACCCATGAGCTTCAAAGTTCTGCAGCTTACAGCCTTGAGTGCCTCCCTGGCCCATCACGTCTAATATGGGTGTCAGCGGAAAGTAAATTAAATCCGCTAGGCTGTAATCTGCAAATGAAACATTTTGTGGCGGTAACTAAACAGGGCATTATGTTTTAATCGGGTTTTTTAAATGTTGTTTTAAAAATCATTTTATTGTGCAGAAGCTGGTACCCTAAGAGCTATAATTCCTTAACTAACCATATGATAATGTAATACCCTCTAGTCTAGATGTTCTTACCAGCCAGGGTGTTTGTCTCAATGCTCTTAAACCTATATATTTTCAGAGTAGAAGCATTCCACCATCTTCCAGTCACTCAGATGGGGAACCCTGGCAGCAGCTTCTCCATAGGGATTGCCTTTCACCCTGGCTTTGAGAAAGAAACAAAATGATTCATCCTTCCCTCACTTTATCTATCATCTATCTGTCTATCAATCAATGTTTTTAAACAAACGGTTATATATTGCTGTCTTAGCGCTTTGCAAACATCAGTCTGATGCATTCTTTTACCAACTCCTTGAAGAAAATGCTGTTCTTGTCTTGATTTTTACAGATGAGCAAGTTGAGGCAGAGACCGGTGGAGTGACTGAGAGAGGTCTCCCAGCTGGTGGGTGGTGGAGGTGGAGCCTGGCTCCTGAGGCCATGCTCTGAACTACCCAGCTGTCCTATCTCTTGTTTCTAGTCTGCTCCCAAAGCCCCCAGCTCATTCATCTTTCTGCTTTCTCCTGTTACCCCTCTCTCATCACCTAGACATTCAGTTATTCTTTTTTAATTAATTTATTTTTAACTGGAGGATAATTGCTTTATAATATTGGCTTGGTTTCTGCCACACACCAACATATATTAGCCGTAGGTGTACATATGTCCCCTCCCTCTTGAACCTCCCTCCCACCTCCCACTCTTTCCCACCCCTCTAGGTTTTCACAGAGCCCCAGTTTGAGGTCCCTGAGTCATACAACAAATTTCCATTGGCTATCTTTTTACATAAGGTAGTGTATATGCTTTCATGCTGCTCCATTCATCTCACCCTCTCCTTCCCGCCCCCGCCCTGCCCTTGTCCATAAGTCTGTTCTCTATGTCTAAATCTCCATTGCTGCCCCACAAATAAGTTCATCAGTGCCACCTTTCTAGATTCCATATATATATGTTTAATACACAGTATTTGTTTTCCTCTTTCTGACTCACTTCACTCTGTATAATAGGCTCTAGGTTCTCCCACCTCATTAGAACTGACTCAAATGCGTTCCTTTCTATGGCTGAGTAGTATTCCATTGTATATATGTACCACAGCTTCTCTATCCATCTGTCTGTCAATGGACATCTAGGTTGCTTCCTATTATGTTGTTTTATGGATACAGAGTGTCTGCTGTGTGTCAGGTTCTGTGCTAAGTGTTGGGGACCCCACAGTGAGTTGTCCCATTATGGCCCCTGCCAAGTGGGGCTCACAGTGTAAAAAGGGGCACAGTCTGGCAGCCAAGTATCCCTTGAGATAAAGGAAGTGCACCCAGTTCTGCAACAGCCCATGAACACCATTGTTAGAATTAGAAAATGATGTTCCTTGCTCTAGTCACTTTACTGCCACCTGTGGGAGGACAGTCATATAAAGATGAGCATCCGGGACTTCCCTGGTGCTCTGGTGGCCAAGACTCTGCCAGCTCTCCCAAAGCTGGGGGCCTGGGTTCAATCCCTGGTCAGGGAACTGTATCCCACAGGCTGCAACTAAAGATCCCACATGCTGCAACTGAAGATCCTGCATGCTGCAAGTAAGACCCAGCACTGCCAAGTAAACAAATAAATAATAAAGACATGCATCTAGGATGACTGTGAACGCAATCTGTGCTCTTGGAGTTGTGCACGACCTTCACAGCTGCATGTGGTGGGCCAGAGGTTGGAAGTGCCCACCTCTGTTCTGGAGGAACTGCCAGAGAGACTTGCTGTTGGAGGCTGAGATTCAAAGGTGGAGTAGGAATAAGTGGGTGAAGAACGGGGACCCTGCTCCAGGCGGAGGGAAGGGCATGTGAGAAGAGCCGTGGGTGGCTTGGTGCTGTGTCCTCCTAGCGAGGCTAGAACTACATTTCCCAGAATGCCTTTCCCCACATGCTCTGGGATGGGGTGGGCTTCAGGGGAACTTTGGGTGAGATTAGGAAGACAGAGATGAAGTTAGTCAGGAGCTGTTCCAGCTCACACATGTAGTCCAGGGGCAACAGACTTAGAAAGCTTGATTGTCTGGCTCCTATGTGCTGTGCTGTGCTTAGTCGCTCAGTCGTGTCTGACTCGTGCCACCCCATGGACTATAGCCCACCAGGTTCCTCCGTCTATGGGGATTCTCCAGCTAAGAATACTGGAGTGTTTTGCCATGCTCTTTTCCAGGGTATCTTCCCAACCCAGGGATCAAACTCAGGTCTCCTGTGTTGAGGTTGGATTGTTTACCTTCTGAAACACTGGGGAAGCTTGCCCAGCTCCTACAGTCAAGGTCAAATCTCTAAGTTGAATCCCTTAAAATAAAATCATTCCTAGAATCTCTGCTTCTCTGAGCAAAGTGATCAATGGAAGGACGAGTAAGAGATAGGGCTGGGAGGGTAGGCAGGCATTAGTTATATGGCGAAAAGTCCTGGGGTCATTGATGTGTTTGTGTTATTAAAAAAATTGAGGTAGATAATTCTCTGGCAGTCCAGTGGTTAGGACTTGGTGCTTTCAAGGCCAGGGAGGGAACCAAGTTCCCATAAGATGTTTGGTGTAGTCAAAAAATATCTTGACACCTGTTTTTTTTTTTTTGAGAATTAGCTGACCATAAGTATATACATTTATTTCTGGGTTCTGAATTCTATTCCACTGAACCATATGTCTGTTTGTATGCCAGTAACCGAAGGGTTTTAGACAGAGGAATGGCACACCTATTGTGTATTTTAAGACTGATGAGGGAGAGACCTTCGAGGTCTCTACTTATTGCAGTTGTCTACATGAGAGATGTTTAAGGGATGACTGTGGAGATTTAGAGGAGGGGGCAGGTTCGAGGGCTATTTCGGAGGAAGAATGAACAGTGGGCTCTGGAACTGCCCTGCTGGGGTCAAGTCCGAGTTCTGCCATGTGTGCATCATGTAAACTTGGACAAAGGTCTTGATTCCCCAGCCTCAGTTTCCTTAGCTATAAAATGGGGGTATTAACACTGGCCTCAGAGCAACGTTGCAGGGACACGAGAGTGCCCATAAAACCCTCAGAGCCCGATGCTGAAAACACGCTCAAGAAACATCAAGGGAGGAGGGGCGGGGGTTGAAGTGGAGGAGCCTCCATGTTTCCCAAAGTCTTCCAGCTCCTGGATCCAGCTCCTCCTGTAGCCTGCACACCATTTGTATGGTTGCAGATGGTGGAATTAGAGGTCCTGTTTCATTTTTTCCCCCTGTGGAGATCCAATTATCTCAGAACTCACTTACTGAAAACTCTCTCCTTTCCCCACCGCTCTGCAGAGCTACCTTGTTTATCACATGCCCGTGCGTAGAAAGATCTGTTTCTGGGCCTACCTTCTTCTGCACTGGTCATTGTATCTGTCCTTGTGCTGAAACCATGCTGTCCTGATTAACTAATAAAACAATTAAATAAAATTGGTAATGATATAATAATAATATAACAAATAATAGCGAGTCCTTTCTCATAAGTCCTGACTCCTGTTCTTGAGTGTCCTCGCTATTCATGGTCAGAGTGGTTTTCAGAAGACACAGGTCAAATCTTGTCACTTTGCAGTTTCCACTCCTTCAGTGGCTTCTTAAAAGGAACTGAGGCCGAGGATCAAGCCAGCTGTCAGGAAGGAACGGGAACAGGGCCTAAGGCCCTGCTGGAACCCAGACAGCATTCTTTCTCCAGACCCAAGCAGTTTGACTCTCTCCAGCTTGGGCTCTCTTTCATGTCTTTATTATAGAGATCAACGTCCCCCTCTGGCTACTTTCTGTGAGATTTGCTGATTATCTAGAACATCCACAAGAAAAGGGCTGCCAGGAGCCAACCCCGCAAGTAGGACTCCCTCCTTGAGAGGGGTATACGTGTGTGCGGGGAGGGATTGGCTTCTTAAACATCAGTTGTTTTATCCCAGCACACTGTCCATTACTTGGAATAAATAAAGCCATGCTTCATTGGCCCTAAGCCTGCACTCCCCCTGTATCTATACCTTTTGCCACGTAACTCATGTTCCCTCCCACTTACCCCCCATCAGTACTTACTCCCCTCCCCTCCTTGGTTTTCACTCTGAAACATGGGTGAAAGAGGCCTTGTGTTTTTGCCTGACCCTCTTGTGCTCGGTGGTCGTAGCCTGCTGGCCCAAGGAGAATGAGAGATATGTGGAATGACCACAGAGGTCCCTGAAACCTCAAGCAGAGCAGTCCAGGGGAGCCCAGGCTCGCTCAGCCAAAGCCAGCCAACCTGTGGAGGTGTGCGTGATTACGAACAACTGTTGATAAAAGCCACAGGATTTTAGGACAGTCTACTAAGGAGCAGCGACAAACTGGTACAGTATCTTCGATGGAGTGGATATGGGAGGATGTCACCATAGGGGCTGCAGGCTCAATCTGCATTGTGGGAAAGTTCATCGCCAGTCTGGGGCCTCAAGAGAAGTTAACGTTCTGGGTTCTGTGATGCCTTGACCCCTAAAGAGCCATTCATACAAAATTGTTTCTTTCTGTCAACCGTCAGGGGTTTCCCAGGTGGTGCTACTGGTAAAGAACCTGCCTGCCAATGCAGGAGACATAAGAGATATGGGTTCCATCCTGGGTTGGGAAGATCCCCTGAAGGAGGGCATGGCAACCCAATTCGTGGTTCTTGCTGGAGAATCCTATGGACAGAGGAGCCTGGTAGGCTACACTCTATAGTGTCGCAAAGAGTCGGACGTGACTGAAGCGACTTAGCATGCACACATGCATCAACTGTCAGAACCAAAATACTGCACGATGAGTGCAGGTGGGTGAGGGCATACAAACACAGCATTAATTCAAGTATAAAATGAGGTTAGAGCCATTGAAAAAGAGGTCAAGTATTAATAGCTAATGATTGTGCTATGTTTACGAGATGTCAAATCATGGGCTAAGTATCAGCCCAGAATCCTGTGCCCAACATAACACTTTCCATGGGTACCCATGGCAACTTGGATTCAACATGGCAAAAATGGGCTGAGTGTGGGGGCTTCTTTTTATTCTTCCTTCCAGCCTTCTTTCACTGCATAGATTTGGAGGAGATGGGGTTGACACCACTCTGAGCTCTAGGAATGGGCCTGATGGATTTCAACCCTGTCTGCACATTACAATCACCTAGGGGAACTCTTTAAATGCCCTGGCCTAGGCTTTAGCCCAAGGGACTCAAATGTGCAATTGGGATGGAAAACCTGGTTTAACCCACTCAAGAAGTCATTTCTCCTTGGCCGTAATTAGTTCAAGTAGCCATGTCTGAAGCAATAAAGCTTCCCCAGGCCACAGTCAGTACAGAAACAGGCATAAAGCCCACTTTAGACCAGTGAGACATGAGGGTAAGTTACTGGCACTTTAGGGAAAGAGTATTTCTATTCCCCCAAGGGAGCCACAGCTGGCCCTTTCTCATCTTCTCAGCTAGGTAGGTGTAAATGTGAAGACTGGAGCTCCTGCAGCCATTCTGTCAGCATGAGGGCGCAGCCTCCAGGAGACACTGACACCGTGGAAGGCAAAACCAGAAGAAAAAAAGAAATAGGGTACTCGATGACATCATTGGTCTCTAAACAAAACAAACCCTGAAGCTCACTTTATCTCTGGACTTTCCAGCAATTTAAGCCAATTTAAGTTGGGCTTTCTATGACCTGCAACACAAAGAATCACAGCAGATTTATCTCCCCACACATCAACCTGTGCCTTATCTCAGTGAACGCTTCTTCCTTATGCCCAGTTTTGTGGAAACATATGGGTCAGTAAACATTTCTTTTTTTTTACAACTCCCTATCTGATATGTTCTCAAGGCCTCTGGACTTATCCACTCATCTCCATCCTGTCTCCTCTGCTCCAGTTTGGGACACACCTTCCCCCATTCCCCATGACACATCTTCCTCCAGCCCCACCTGACTAGAGCAATGGCCTCCCAATTGATTTTCCTGCTTCCAGGCTCTGTGCTGCATGCATCACAGTACAACCTGGCTGTTGTTCAGTCACCCAGTCATGTCTGACTCTTTGTGACCCCACGGACTGCAGCATGTCAGGCTTCTTATGACACTTTCACCTGTCCTCCCCTCTGCCTGGAGAGCTTGTAAGCTTAAAAAATATTCACATCTTTAAAGCTGAGAGTTATGTTTTATTCAGCAGGAATTTTTAGAACTTCAAGCCCAGGAGGCAGCATCTCAAGTAACTCTGAGAGAACTGCTCCAACAAGGTTGGGGGCAGGGGAGCCAAGTTATATAGAAGCTTTGCAACAAAGGGCAGGTGGTCTGAACATCAAAAGATTCAGTTCAGTTCAGTTCAGTCACTCAGTCGTGTACAACTCTGCGACTCCATGGACTGCAGCATGCCAGGCTTCCCTGTCCATCACCAACTCCCAGAGTTTGCTCAAACTCATGGCCATCGAGTTAGTGATGCCATCCAATCATCTCATCCTCTGTCTTCCCCTTCTCCTCCCACTTTCAATCATTCTCAGCATCAGGGTATTTTCCAATGAGTCAGTTCTTCGCACCAGGTGGCCAAAGTATTGGAGTTTCAGCTTCAGCATCAGTCCTTCTAGTGAATATTCAAGACTTTTTTCCTTTAGGATGGACTGGTTGGATCTCCTTGCAGTCCAAGGGACTCTCAAGAGTTCTCCAACACCACAGTTCAAAAGCATCAACTCCTTGGTGCTCAGCTTTCTTTATAGTCCAACTCTCACATCCCTACATGTCTACTGGAAAAACCATAGCTTTGACTGGACGGACCTTTGTTGGCAAAGTAATGTCTCTGCTTTTTAATATACTGTCTAGGTTGGTCATAGCTTTTCTTCCAAGGATTAATAATCAAAAGATTATTGTGAATTAAAGGAAACTAGATATCTCAAGTTAAGGAACTTAGTGTTTTTCTATGTATGGAAAGATGCAGGAGTCTGGGCTCTCTGAAATCATTCTTTTGATATGCACCTCAGCTATCTGAGGCCAGTATCCTGTGTTTTCACATCCCAAGTTTCCTCAGGACTCACCATAGGGAGTGGCTGCAGTTTGGTGGCTGCTGGATGGCAGGTGTTCTTTCCTTCTGGAGTTCCCTCAGGGCTCAACAGCTCACCATCCTGGTGGCTGCAATTGCTGATGACTGTGACATCTTTGTTTACTGAAGGTGAAAAGTGTTAGTTGCTCAATTGTGTCCAACGCTTTGTGACCCCATGGACTGCAACCCACTATGCTCCTCTGTCCTTATGATTTTTCGAACAAGAATACCGGAGTGGGTAGCCATTCCCTTCCCTAGGGGATTTTCCTGACCCAGGGATCAAACCAGGGTCTCCTGCATTGCAGGTAGATTCTTAATCATCCGAGTCACCAGGGAAGTCATTGATGTAGCGGGAAAAATTCCATCTCTCAGCTCCTCCTTGTCACTCCCTTTCTCCCTAGCTGTGTGCACGGTAAGTTGCTTCAGTCGTGTCTGACTCTTTGTGACCTTATGGACTGTAGCCCTCCAGGCTCCTCTGCCACTTCACTTTCTCCTGAGCTACTTCTATCCATTTTTCAGGTATCAGTGTAGATGTCCCTTCCTCAAGAAACCTTCTCTGATGCTCTACACCTGCATTTGGTGCCACGTATTTATTTGGTGCCTACTATTTGGTAGGCCTTGTGCTATGATGAACAAAGCTCATCTGCTCCTTGCCTGCTCAGAATTTTCATCCCAGTTGGGGCAACAACTTTTAAAAGTTAATGAGCAAATAAAAAAGTTGTCGAAAGTGCCAAGAAGTTCTGTAAAGAAAAAACAAAAGACTGGGTTAGAAAATAACTGGGCGATCGGGCAGGTGTTCTTTAGAGAGGGTGGTCAGGAAAGGCCTGGGTTGTTCCATGACATGGAGAACTTTTAATTTGGAGAGAAGAAGTGAAGGGAACAGCATTCCAGGTGGAGTGAACAGCATCTGCAAAAGAGCTGAGCTCAGGAAAAATTTGGCATGTTTGAGGAAGCCCACACGGCTGCAGTGGGGTGAGTGGAGGGTGGAGAGAAGGGCAGGAATTGAGGCTAGTGAGAACACCACACCAGGGCGTTTCTGAGTCTGGCAAGGAGCTGAGATTTTTTTTAAAAATTGATTAGTTTTGGCCGTGCTGGGTCTCTATTACTGCGTGCAGGCTTTCTCTAGTTGTGGTGAGTGGGTCTACTCTCTAGTTGTGCTGCTTGGGCATCTCGTTGTGGGGGCTTCTCTTGTTGTGGCTTGTGGGCTCTAGAGCACGTGGGCTTCAGTAGTTGTGGTCCACGGGCTTCGTTCCCCCTCAGCGTGTGGATCTTCCTGGACCAGGGCTACACTCATGTCTCCTGCCTTGGCAGGCAGATTCTTAACCACTGGACCACCGGGGAAATCCTAGATTTTATACTAAAGGCAATGGGAGCCATCAAAGTTTTTGAGCAAGGGATGGGTGTGATTCAATTCACGTCCTAAGATCCCCTGGCTGTTTGTGAAGCATAGTTGGTAGAGGGCGAGGCTGGAGCTGCTAAAATCCTCCTTCGAAGGTCCTGGGGAGAAGTTTTTGTTCAGGGAAGAGGTGAGAATGGCTTGGACCGAGGAGGTAAGAATGATGATGGGGAAAAGAAGAAAACTCATGGTATGTTTTGGAGGTAGAAAGGGTAAGGCCTTGCAGAAAGATTGATAATGGGGGTGGGCACAGGGCAGTAATCTGGCTTTGGGGTCTTCTGTCAGTTGAGTGTTTTCATCTGTCAAATGGGCATGCAGCATGAGAACAGCCCCCACAGTGAGATAACTAACGTAAATCGTGGAGGCCTGTGTTCACTGTGTGCTGATTTCCATGCATATCTTGATTATCAAGCTGGGTTGGGTCCCCAGAGATCCAAGTCTGAGTCTTATTTAGCTCTTGACCTCAGAGAATGACTGAATGAAAAATTCACAAAACTAAATTGTGTTTAAAAATTGTTCCCTGAAGCATCAGCCCTGATTTTCATTGATCCCCTGTTCTCAACCCAGCCCAGAGCTCCCATGAGGTCTCCAGGTGGCATCCAGGGTGCTTCAGTTCAGCACATGGTCAGCAGATGGCGCTAGAGGCTAAGGGACGGGTCCCCCTCCCTCTGACCCTCCCTGCAGCCCTCCCTTGGCTATTCCTTCTCCTTCCCCATTTTCAAGAGCCAACTCCAGCTCCCTGAGCTGCCCTTGCAGCAGACTTTAGGGGCTTGAGGCTAGACCCTCTGCAGGCTCCTGGGAATGCAGGCCCATTTTGGAGAAATAGAAAGAAAGCCTGAGACCCAGCTGGGAGCCCTGAATGGCCCCTACCCTCCCTGGAAGACCTCCCGACCTCCACTGACTGCCCTCCCAGGAAATCACTTTATAAACAGGGCAGTGTGGGTCCTGAACGAGAGTGAGGTTTTCCTCAGAAGAGCCACTTCATCTGTGAACAAGGGAGCTATGAGACCTCTTAGAGCAGCCCCATGACCTCCATGTCCATCCTGTGTAAAATATGAAATAAGAGTTTTAATTACCAAGTTTGGAAGCCAGCCGACATGTTTAATATTTAATGTCTCCAATGCTTCTGCCCCAGGCGTGCCGGCACGGACAGAATTGGGATTTCCCTTGGGTTGGCTCTGACTGTGCTTGGAGACTGGCCAGGCTGCTGCCTTCCCCAACACCTGGAGGCCTCCTGTCGCCCAGCCGGGGCCCAGGCCTGCCCTGGGCCTCCCACTCCCTGAGGGACTCCTGCCAAGATGGCCCAGGGGGCCTGGTCCCCACTGAATCCAGGACCTGGAGTCCCATGGAGGCATCTAATGCCGGCCTCAGCCCAAGATCCTGGCAGAGGATGGGAATCAGTGAAGTTTCCTTTGAAGATGGAAACAGAGACAGACAGACCTGAGTTTGAATCCTTCTCTCCAAAAAAGTAGCTCAACCTCTCTGGGTATATAAAATTACAAATTTATAATTTGTAAAGTGGAGAACGTATTTCTTGTATTGTGGATTGTTCTGGATAACAGATGGCCATCTGAGGCTTAGCACGTGCCTGGAAGCCAGCTCAGCACTTCGCATGTACTGTGCCTTTGTCATCTGCAGTAGTCCTGTGAGGTAAGTTGGGACTGGAACCCAGGACATTCTGACTCCAGAGGCTGTGACTCTGAAATCCTCCAAGCAAACACACTGCAGAGACTTGGAGGAATTTGAGCTTGAAGGGAACATGGCCACTTGGTCCCAGAACCTAGCTTATCCTAGGTTGCATGGCCCTTTATACCTCAGGGACAACCAAAAGCATTGCTCATGGGGGCTCAGAACAGCAGCCCTAACACAATCACCCATGCCACTGTTGTTTGCCCCGAATGTCTACTGCTGAGAAAGAGGAGGTGGGTAGGCAAGCTGCATGTGATGGGCTGATCTGATACTCTTGGAATGGATGGAGTTTTCAGTGGCCATCTTGGGGCTGGCCACACACCTTGGCTCGTGCATCTTTGCTTGTTCGACTAGTTCCTTGTGCGTGGATGATACCAAGTGATGGGGTTTGAGGACATCCAGCAGCTGGAGCCACTTACCTTTAAAGGTAACAGAATACGTGGCATCTGGGAGACCTCATCCACTCCTTCTCCGGTTCGTGCAGGAGGGACAGGCAGGTCGGACAAAGAGAGGTGGGTGACAACGAGCTCCAACTGATTTTATTTTTTTGGCCAGTCTTCATGGCGTGCAGGGTTCTAGTTCCACAGTCAGGGGCTGAATGTGAGCGCCCTGCAGTGGAAGTCCGGAGTCCCAACCACTGGATAGCTGGGGAAGTCCTGAGCTCCACTTCATAAGCATCAGATGGGCAGGTGTTGGTAGAGATGTAGGGACCTAGGAATCCTTGTCCTAGTGGAAGAGTGATCTGTGGGGCTGGTGTGGAGGGCATATATCCCAGCAATTCCACTTCTGATCACGTCCTCCAGAGCGTCTCTCACACAGGCAGACAAAGAGACTTCCCCAGTGATATTCCTCTAAGCATTTGCTGGTAATAGCCAAGGGCTGGAAACACCCAAGATGTCTACTCAAAAAGAAGTAGATAAATCACAGGTGGCATATGCAAATGACGAACACCAGACAGGGTTCAATGGAATGAATTAGAATGATGTGTATTAACATGGGCAGGTCGTAAAAAGCTAACGCCAAACAAGGTGTCTGGCAGGTACTGCTTATGTATGCTGCAATGTATATTCTCAAGGCTAACACGCTCACAGATTGACAACATAAGAATATTTGCCTGTGGGGAGAGGAGCGAGGGAAGGCAGGGAGTTCAAGAAAGAGGATGGAAGAAACAAAAGCAAAGCAAACAAAGATATAAGAGGACCCATGCGTGACTGATAATCACTGAGTTGAACTGACAGTTGTGAGCAATTGAATGCTGTGCCTTTGTGGTCCAAAGCAAAGAAAGCAAAGGATCAAAGAAAAAGGAGTCAAGGACTTCTATGTTTTTTTTTTTTTTAAATAAAACCTAGAGATTGTTAGTTGTTTAGGGATTTTCCAAATGAGGCCAACAAGCGTGTCATACGTGCATGCTCAATCTCAGTTGTGTCCAGCTTTTTGCAACCCTTTGGACTATAGTCCAGGCTCCTCTGTCCACGGGATTCCCAGGCAAGAATACTGGAGTGGGTTGCCGTTCCCTTCTCCAGGGGATCTTCCAGACCCAGGGATCGAACCTGTATCTTCTGCACTGGCAGGCAGGTTCTTCACCACTGAGCCACCTGGGAAGCTTCACAAGCTTTTCAGCCAACCTTATATCGAATTGGTCACTGGGCTTTTGCTGGGCACCAGGCCGGTTCTTGGTGTGTTATGTCGTTTATCTCGCGTTATCCTCAGAGTTGAGATATTGCCAATGACCATTTTGCAACAGGGCTCCCAGAGGTGTAGGGAGTTGCCCCAAACAATCTGCTTCCGGTGTAAGCCCCACCTCTGCCATCCCACCTCTCAGCCCGAAGGACTGTAATCCAGACCCTTGATGGGGTTTGAATACTTCAGGATGACCTGAAGGTGGTGCTGTTGCAGTTGAGGCAAGATAAGTGAGACAGATGGGGATGGGAGGACGTTCCGGGGGTGATACAGGGCCCTCCTGGGTTTGCAGGAGGGTCCTGTTCACCAGCCCTGGAGACAGTACAGAGCAGGGAAGATGGTAGGGGCACTGATGGCAGAGGAGGGGCAGAGCATCATCTTGGGCTGGAAACCTACTTTCCCTCCTTCATCCTTTCCCATTTGGAGGAGCCAGACTGCACAGCCTCCAGGAGACTGTTTTGCAAAGATCCAGGCTCTGTGGAGAGGATTCAGGGTCAAGGATTCCAGGACTGTGCAGATAATCCTCGTTCAGCCTGTTAAAGGAAGAGTCCTGTTCACCCACCCATGGGACACCTGCCTCCACTGGGGGAGGGTGTCTGCAAGGATGCTAACTCCCTGCATTTCCCAGGGCTCACTTGAATACAGGATGAACACACAGCCATGGTGCAGAGGAAGAGACACGTGGTGTGTGCCAGCCAGGGAAGTCTGAGCTTGGATGGAACTGTCCACCACAGCTGCAGCTGAAATCACTGGGGCTCTGAGAGCATGGGATGCAGGATGCTGGGTGCTCCCTGAAACGCGCCCTCCACGCTGCATGTCAGGATCAGGAACTGTGGTTTCAGCTCTTCCCCTCTGAAGCCCAAGCCTCTCTCCTGAGCTTCAGCTCTGCAAACACAACTGATCCTCTAACATCTGACCTCCCGATGCCTCACGTGTACCTCAAACTCAGAGAAGCCAAAACTGAACTTGACACCTTTATGCCAGACTGTTTTTCCCACTAGTTGTCCATCCCACCATCCACCCAGGGACAACTTAAGACTTATCTCCGACTTCTCTGTGGCTTCCCCTCTCCACATTTCTTGTGTGAGTGCTAAGTCACTTCAGTCATGTGTGACTCTTTGCGGCCCTATGGACTGTAGCCTGCCAGGCTCCTCTGTCCATGGAATTCTCCAGGCAAGAATACTGGAGTGGGTTGCCATGCCCTACTCCAAGGGATATTCCTGACCCAGGGATCGAACCCGCATCTCCTATGGCTCCTGCAGTGAGGGTGGATTCTTTACCGCTGAGCCACTGGGGAAGCCCTCTCCACATCTCATTGGTCACCAAATCTTGTGGACTCCATCACCTGCCTCATCTCCCACTTCACCCACCCGCTCTCTCCCTTCCTTCCATTTTTCCTATCAAATTAAACAGATTAAAAAGAACAAGACTGAAGACTACCCAGTCCATAAGAGCATGCTCTCAAGTTTTGGTGACAAGAAGACATATTGATAACCTTTCGTAAGGCAATGTGGCAAAATACATCAATAGTCACAAATGTTCTGATCTTTTAATCTAGTTATTCTTCCTCTAAGCATATATCCTGAGAAAATAGTCCTATACTCAGAAAAAGCTTTCTACACAGATAGTCTTTACAGAATTGTTTATATTGGCAAAAAGCAAAGCAATCAGCAACAGTGACAAAACAACAACAAATAGATACTACCTAAATGTGAATGTTAATGGTTAATTTCACTGTTATGCCTCTTCTTCCAGCTGGGAACCATTCAGTGTTGCTATTCTCCTGTGGCTACCCTGCACCATCTTTTCTTGTCTGGCTACATGCTCTGTGATGAGGTCTTCCACTCATGGCCTGGGCTACCATGTACACTGACCATCCCCAAATCTTTATTTCTAGCCCCGAGAGTTCTCTGTATATCCAACAGCCAAGAAGACACTGCACTTGAATAAACCAAAGCCAGTTCAACCTCAAGAGTCCATAAAACTTCATGCCACCTTCAGCCCCCTGCAAACAGGTGTCCAATCTCCGTGATGGCAGCAACCTCTCCCCTCAAAGTCCAGGCTAGAAATATGTCCACCTTGCTTCCCTTTTTCTACAACTAACTCATCACTAAGTTCTGCTGATTCTACTTTCTCAGTTATTCTCCATCTGCACTGCCCACTAGCCCGGGTCAAACCACTTTCATTCTTGCCACAACTACAATGGCCTCTTATGTGCTCTGCCCTCTTCCATCTTCTTCCCCATTTCCTCTCCCTGTCTGGAGTCAGAGTAGACTTTCAAAAGGACGAACCTGATGAAGTCCTGAGTACATTGGATTCCGGGTTTCCCAGGTGGCTCAGCAGTAAAGAATTTGTCTGCCAATGCAGGAGACAAAGATTCCATCTCGGGGTCAGGAAGATCCTGGAGGAGGAAATGGAAACCTGCTCCAGTATTCTTGCCTGGAAAATCCCATGGACAGAGGAGCCTGGCGGGCTACAGTCCATCAGTTTATTTCAGTTCAGTTCAGTTGCTCAGTCGTGTCCGACTCTTTGTGACCCCATGAATCACAGCCTGCCAGGCCTCCCTGTCCATCACCAACTCCCGGAGTTCACTCAAACTCATGTCCATCGAGTCGGTGATGCCATCCAGCCATCTCATTCTCTGTCGTCCCCTTCTCTTCCTGCCCCCAATCCCTCCCAGCATCAGGGTCTTTGCCAGTGAGTCAACTCTTCCCATGAGGTGGCCAAAGAATTGGAATTTCAGCTTCAACATCAGTCCTTCCAATGAACACCCAGGACTGATCTCCTTTAGAATGGACTGGTTGGATCTCCTTGAAGTCCAAGGGACTCTCAAGAGTCTTCTCCAACACCACAGTTCAAAAGCATCAATTCTTCGGCGCTCAGCCTTTTTCACAGTCCAACTCTCACATCCACACATGACCCCTGGAAAAACCATAGCCTTGACTAGACGGACCTTTGCTGGCAAAGTAATGTCTCTGCTTTTTAATATGGTATCTAGGTTGGTCATAACTTTCCTTCCAAGGAGTAAGTATATTTTAATTTCATGGCTGCAGTCACCATCTGCAATGATTTTGGAGCCCCCAAAAATAAAGTCTGACACTGTTTCCACTGTTTCCCCATCTATTTGCCATGAAGTGATGGGACCAGATGCCATGATCTTAGTTTTCTGAATGTTGAGCTTTAAGCCAACTTTTTCACTCTCCTCTTTCACTTTCATCAAGAGGCTCTTTAGTTCTTCTTCGCTTTCTGCCATAAGCGTGGTGTCATCTGCATATATGAGGTTATTGATATTTCTCCCGGCAATCTTGATTCCAGCTTGTGCTTCATCCAGCCCAGCGTTCCTCATGATGTACTCTGCATATAAGTTAAATAAGCAGGGTGACAATATACAGCCTTGACGTACTCCTTTTCCTATTTGGAACCAGTCTGTTGTTCCATGTCCAGTTCTCACTGTTGCTTCCTGACCTGCATACAGTTTCTCAAGAGGCAGGTCAGGTGGTCTGGTATTCCCATCTCTCATAGGGTCACAAAAAATCAGACATGACTTGCTACTAAACAACAACAACAAATGAACGCTAGGATCTCGCTTCTGAAGCACTGGCTTGGTGCCTTGCAGTTACTGGTGGGGTTTTCAGGAGAAGAAGTGAGGTGTTGCCACATCTGGGTGGGTGGTCACTCTCTCAACTCAACTTGAAACCCAGCAATACCTTCCAATAAGATGAGCTGGCTCTCTTGGGAGGTACCACCACATGACAACGTCTGAATGCATTGTCTTCTGAATCCAGACATTTGTTTGGGCACCTACTATGTGCTGGGCCACGCATGCTCAGTGGGGGTGATTTCCACCCCCATGAATGAAAATTAATTCTTGCAGAGTGAAAAAATATTATTTCAGTGTTTTGTGGCTCTCCGAAGCTCAGCTTTATTCGGCTGTAGCTTATTCTTTAGTATTTAGCCTCTCTAATCGGGGAAAATTGAAATTAAATAAAAAATTTCTCGTTAGAGGAGCCATAATGAACAAAAGGTTGAGAAACGCTAGGGTGGGCTGTGATGGCACAGCGGCTACTGAGTCAGTCATGGCTCCTCACTGTGCAGAGTCTTCCATTCTGGCAGTGAAGACACACGTTAAGTCACATACGAGACTAAGTGCGAGGAGCCAGACTTAAAAGGCTGCGTGCTGTAGACTCCGTGGGCGAGGCCTTCTGCCGTAGACTCCGTGGGCGTGGCCTTCTGCCGTAGACTCCGTGGGCGTGGCCTTCTGCCGTAGACTCCGTGGGCGTGGCCTTCTGCCGTAGACTCCGTGGGTGTGGCATTCTGCTATTGATTCCATGGGTGTGGCATTCTGCTATAGATTCCATGGGTGTGGCATTTTGTGGCGGGCACAGCTATAGGTGCAGAAACAGGTCCATAGTTCTGGGGGCTTGGGTTGGGGGTTGTTGCTTTCTGGGGTCGTTGTTGTTGCTCCTTGTTCAGCTGGTAAGTCATGTCTGACTCTTTGCGACCCCATGGACTGCAGCATGCCAGACTTCCCTGAGTTTATCTCCTGGAGTTTGCTCAAACTCATGTCCATTGAGTCGGTGATGATCATCCCCTTCTCCTGCCTTCAATGTTTCCCAGCATCAGAGTCTTTTCCAGTGAGTCAGCTCTTCACATTAGGTGGCAAAAGTATTGGAGTTTGATCTTCAGCATCAATCCTTCCAATGGATATTCAGAGTTGATTTCCTTCAGGATTGACTGGTTTGATCTCCTTGCAGTCCAAGGGACTCTCAAGAGTCTTCTCCAGCACCACAATTCGAAGGCATCTGCAGTGGCAGATGTGTTCTATATCCTGATTGAGGTGGTGGTCTCACGACTGTATGTGTTTATTAAAACACATAGGTCTGTACCTTGGAAAAGGGTGAATGATATTATATACAAATTATATTTCAGTAAACTGCCTTAAAACGTCATACAGTATATACAGTAGAATATTAGTCATAAAAAGAAACAAAATTGGGTCATTTGTAGAGATGTGGATGGACCTAGAGACCGTCATACAGAGTGAAGTAAGTCAGAAAGAGAAAAACAAGTATCATAAATTAATGCATATATGTGGAATCTAAAAAAATGGTACAGATGAACATGGAACATGTTTTCCAGGCAGATATAAAAACACAGATGTAGAGAACAAAAGTATGGACACCAAGGGGGGAAGAAAGGGTGGGATAAATTGGGAGATTGGGGTTGATATACATACACGAATATGTATAAAATAGGTAACTAACGAGAACCTGCTGTATAGCACAGGGAAGTAAAGTAGTGCTCTGAGGTGACCTTAGAGAGAAGGAAATTCAACAAAGAGAAGAACGTATATGTATACATATAGCTGATTCACTTCGCTGTACAGCCAAAACGAACACAAGATAGTAAAGCAGTAATACCCCAACTAGCACAAACATTGTACAATAAATGCTGTGTTGAGCATTGTGAGTGCCACACAGAATTGGCAGCAGTGAAAACAAGCAGAAGGTCGTGGACCCGGCCCCACCAGGGAGCACTTCTCTGGTGAAGTCATGTTGAGCTGAGCTCTGAAGAATGAGGAAACATTAACCTGGAGAAAGCTGGGTGGTCAGAGCTGCTCCCACTGAACAACCCTAGGGGGCGCCACTACCATAGAAACCATGGTATTCCTGGGTTGTGTAATGTAGTGGCCCTGGCAGAGTAGCCCGGGGAAGATGGTACAATGTGTGCACAGACACCAGGGCAGCACAGCACGTGATGTATTCCAGGGATGGAGGGAGGCCAGTGGGCCAGGAGTCCGGAAGACAAGGAAAGACATAGCTAGTGATGGGCTGGTGGGTGGGCTGTGGCCAGACTTTGCAGAGGCTAGTGGTCTCCTGGGAGATGTTGGAAGGGGAGTGACTTGATTCGCTTTGCATTTGCTAAATGCAGTGTGGTTGGTGAAGGTTAGCAAGTGGCAATGTTCCTGCAAAGAGGATATTGAAATCCAGGTGACAGAGGATAGTTCTTTAATCTATGGCGAAGGCAACAGAGAGAGATTACTGTAGAAATATTTAGGAGATAAAATCAGCTGGACTTTGTGGTCAGTTGGACATGTGGGAGGGGAGAAAGCAGAGGGGTCTGGGGACCTCTGACTTCCAATCTGCCCGGCGTGGGTTATGAGAGTATCTCCCTAAACTAGAGGACAGCTGGAGAAAGACCAGGTTAGTGGGGAGAGCCCATGCCCAGCTTTCTGAGCGGAGTTGGAAGTGCCTATGATGATCACGAGTGATGTCAAGGTAGAGAATCTTTTGGGCACATTCGGCTTTCACAGAAAACTCTTCCTTCTGCACCCAGGTGTAAGCTCCTTCACCCCAGCTGTTCCTATTGGGATCAGGGGCAAACATCTGATCTGCGAAGAGCCAAATTAGCAGCTTCAGAAGTGAAATGAAGAAGAGGTGGAGGGAGAGAACGCAGAGGCAGGACAGCACCAGCTTTACCGGGAGGACCACGTGTTCTGTTGCTGACACTCCTGCCACACCCCTGGCTCCTGCCCTGCCCAAGCTCTGATTGTTCACCTTTTATTTAGATTCTGCTTTCGAATTGTGGTGCTTGAGAAGACTCTTGAGAGTCCCTTGGACTGCAGGAAGATCATACCAGTCAATCCTAAAGGAAATCCTAATATTCATGGGAAGGACTGATGCTGAAGCTGAAGCTCCAATATTTTGGCCACCTGATGCGAAGAGCCGACTCATTGGAAAAGACCCTGATACTGGCAAAGAGCAAGGGCAGGAGGAGAAGAGGGCAACAGGGGATGAAATTGTTGGATGGTATCATTGATTCAATGGACATGAGTCTGAGCAAGCTCTGGGAGACAGTGAAGGACAGGGAAGCCTGGCATGCTGCAGTCCCTGCAGTCACAAAGAGTTGGATATAACTTAACAACTAAACAATAATGACAAGATCATCTAATTTTGCACTCCCAAAGCCTTACCAAAACCACCACAGGTACATGGATATTTTATTTCTGTACTCCTTCCCCCCAGGTCTGTTGGTCTATTTGCCGACTTTTTCCATCAGTATTTTCATTAGCTTAGTTTTATGGTATTGAAACTAACTTTGTAAGTCAAGCCTCCACCCCCATGGCTAGTCTTTTAGTTCCCAAGTTTCTTGACTATTCTGTTCAATTACTCTTTTAGATGAACCATAGAGTCAATTTCTCAAGATAAAACTTTCCTGGGGAGATTTTATTGACATCACATTAAATTTATAAATTACCTGAGGGGAGATGGATAATTTTGCAATACAGTTCAAGAACGGGATCCATTTCTCCATTGATTCAAGTCTTTTTAAAATATCCTTCATCCAACTTCAGCATGTATCTTTGCACATATTTTGCTAAATGTCCTCCTCCCCCACCCATCTTTTTTCTAAAATTTTTAAATGTATTTTTGGCTGTGCTGGCTCTTCACTGTCGCTGGGGCTTTTCTCTAGTTGCAGTGAGTGGGGGCTACTCTCTAGTTGCAGTGTGAGGCCTTCTCATTGCAGTGACACTTCTTGTTGCAGACCATGGGCTCTGGGGTGCATGGGCTTCAGTAAGGTGCAGCATGTGGGCTCAATAGTTATGGTGAGCCAGCTTAGGTGTTCTGTATCATGTGGGACCTTCCTGGACCAGAGATCCAACTGGTGTCTCCTGCATTGGCAGGTCAATTCTTTACCACTGAGTCACTGGGGTAGTACCTGCTGCTCCCCACCCCCATGCTTTCTAATTTGTTGTTGCTGGTGTAGTGGACAGGCATTGATCTTTATATTTATCACCTTGGGCCATCTCTTTATTCATTGCTCTGTTTAGTTCTTGTAGCTTTTCGGATTATTCTCTTGGTTTCTCAGGGTGGTCAGAGACATCCTCTTCAGATAATGAAAACATTGTCTCTGCCTTGCTGATAGATATGTGAGATACTCTTGAAATGTTGCTACCTTGAATAGGAAGAATCTAATGCAGCTTCCAAAACTGACATTTGAAGAATACTTTTCTGCAGGATGCTAATATTTTTATTGAGAAAAAAGGCTCTGGGGTCCAGATAACTTTAGACTATACTGGATTAAATAAGACAAACATGCTTCTTTAATTCAGCAATAATCAGAAAACTCTTTGCTAATATTCCTTGTGGGTGTTCTACATTAAGTAACGTATCTTCAACTGTGTGTGTGTGTCTATGCTCAGCTGTGTCTAACTCTTTGTGACCCCATGGACTGCAGCCCGCCAGGCTCCTCTGTCCATGGGATTTCTCCAGGCAAGAGTACTGGTGCAGGCTGCCATTGCCTTCTCCAGGGGATCTTCCTGAACCAGGGAATGAACTGGTGTCTCCTATGTCTTCTGCATTCTTAGGTGGATTCTTTACCACTGTGCTACCTGGGAAGCCCTATCTTCAACTGATTGATCATCAACGCTTTTTCTTTTTTTCTCATGCCTTACTGTGTAACATCTCTTGGAACAGGGATTTAACAGGTAATGTTGGAGCTGCTTCTCTAAGATTTCACCAGTCAGGATGACATTTGCTGTGATTTTTGGAAAAACAATTGTTGGGTGAATGAACAAATAATTTTTATCCTGGTAAGACTATTTTCTTCCATTTCTGGTTTACTAAGGGTTTTCTTAAAAAAGAGAAATGGAAGTTGAATTTCATCATGTGATGTTTAGATATCTATGAAAATAGTCATATAATTTTCTGCTTTTGAATTTGTCTAGTGAAACTCCACCACGATGCCTTAAGTGTGGTTCAAGATATTCTATGGAGGTAAACTGCTGGACTGCATGATTGTGGAATAAACAGGTTGAAACTGAGCAGCCAGCAGGTCAGGTACTCTCAGGGTTGGGCTGTAGTGTCAAATATGACTCTGATTACCTGCAAAAGAAAAGCTATGACAAACCTAGACAGAATATGAAAAATCAGAGGCATACTTTGCTGACAAAGGTCCATCTAATCAAAGCTATGGCTTTTCCAGTAGTCATGTCTGAATGTGAGAGTTGGACCATATAGAAAGTTGAGTATTGAAGAACGGATGCTTTTGAACTGTGGTGTTGGAGAAGACTCTTGAGAGTCCCTTGGACTGCAAGGAGATCAAACCAGTCCATCCTAAAGGAAATCAGTCCTGAATATTCATTGGAAGGACTGATGCTAAAGCTGAACCTTCAAATACTTTGGCCACCTGATGCAAAGAACTGATTCATTAGAAAAGACCCTGATACTGGGAAAGATTAAAGGCAGGAAGAGAAGCAGACAACAGAGGATGAGATGGTTGGATGGCATCACTGACTCGATGGACATGAATCTGAGCAAGCTCTGGGAGTTGATGATGGACAGGGAAGCCTGGTGTGCTGCAGTCCATGGAGCTGCAAAGAGTCAGACATGATTAAGTGGCTGAACTAACCTGCAGTTTGCTGCCTCCTGTGGTTACTTGTTATGTGTATACTCAGTCATTTTCGTTGTGTCCGACTCTTTGTGACCCCATAGACTGTAGCCTGTCAGGTTCCTCTGTCCATGAGATTCTCCAGGCAAGAGTACTGGAGTGGGTTCCGTACCCTCCTCCAGGGGATCTTCCCAACCCAGGGATGGAACCAGATCTCCTGCATCTTCTGTATCACAGGTGGATTCTTTACTGGGGAACCCCATAATAATTAAACATCCATGGGGATCATTCTGAGTTCTGTGGTTGGCTGAGACTTTTAGGATAGGAGCAGCAATTCTAGGAATGCTCCAGGTTTGATATTAAATTTGTCAAACCCATCTAGGGAGATTGGGCCAGGGGAGCACTGGGAACACAGGGACACCCTGCTGCTTCTCTGTCTTCCTCTCCACTCCTTTCACTCAGAAATTAAGACATTTAGTTTGACCCCTGTTTGAGAACTTGAACTGAGTGGAGAGCTCAAGCCAACTGCCAATTTCATCATCAAGGGTTTTCTTAAAAATCACTTTAAAATTAATACTAGTATCTAGCCATTGTTGAGTGCTTACATTGTACCAAATACTTGGCTAAATTCTGAATTAGATAATGTTATTCACATTTTACAAACCAGAAAAGAATCAGAAAGGTTACATCACTTACCCAGGTCACCCCACCAAACCCTGGAAAGTGATGAAGCTGGACTCAGAATTTGGCAGTTTGCCTCCCAAACCCACACTCTTGAATTAAATCAAACTTGCTTTCCAAGAATAAACCTGGGAATGAAATATCACTTTTTACTTGATGCTATTTCTCGATACATTATTTAGAATTTTTGTATGTAGGTGAGATTTTTATGCTTTATTTGCTTTTGGTATCAGGATTATACAAGCCTCATAAAACGAACTGAAAATTTTCCATATATTTTAGTGCATTTCAGTGACTTGAAAATTTTTTAAAGAATTTAGGCAATAGCTATTCAAAAAGTGTTTGCTAATTCATCTGTAAAACCATTTGGTTCTAGGGCCTTTGACAGTTACCTTAAACTTATTTGCTACAGTATTAGTCTTTTCTTGTTTCTTCCTATAGAGTCAATTTGAACCATTTGTAGTTGCCTGAAACAATTATCATATTTACCTAGGAGGGGCTTCCCTGGTGGCTCAGATGGTAAAGAATCTGACTGCAATGCGGGAGACCTAGGTTCAATACTTGGGTTGGGAAGATCCCCTGAAAAAGGAATGGCTACCCACTCCAGTATTCTTGCCTGGAGAATCCCATGGACTGGGAGCCCCCAGGGAATCTGACTTTGAAGAATAGAGAGATTTGATTACAGAACTTCTTCAGGACTGGAGGAAACAGAGACTCTTGGAGGGCACAAACAAAACTTTGTGCCCACCAGGACCCAGAAGAAAGGAGCAGTGACTCCGCAAGAGACTGAGCCACACCTGCCTGTGAGGGTTTGAGGGTTTTCTGTGGCAGTATGGGTTGGTGGCCTGCCTCAGGGACAGGGGCACTGGAGCAGCAGTTCTGGGAGGAGTATATTGGCATAAGTCCGTTTGGAAGTCTCCAATAGCCCTACCATAGAGCCTGCAGACTTCAGGACTGGGTTGCCTCAGGCCAAACAACTAACAGGGAGGTAGTTCAGCCTGTCAAGGCTGTATATTGTCACCCTGATTATTTAACTTATATGCAGAGTACATCAGTACGCTGGGCTGGATGAAGCACAAGCTGGAGTCAAGACTGCCGGGAGAAATATCAATAACCTCAGATACGCAGATGCTACTGCTGCTGCTGCTAAGTCGCCTCAGTCGTGTCCGACTCTGTGCGACCCCAAAGACGGCTCCACCATCTCTGGGATTCTCCAGGCAAGAACACTGGAGTGGGTTGCCATTTCCTTCTCTAATGCATGAAAGTGAAAAGTGAAAGTCAAGTCGTTCAGTTGTGTCTGACTGTTTGCTACCCCACGGACTGCAGCCCGCCAGGCTCCTCCATCCATGGGATTCTCCAGGCAAGAGCACTGGAGTGGGGTGCCATTGCCTTCTCCAGATATGCAGATGACACTACCCTCATTATGGCAGAAAGCAAAGAGGAACTAAAGAGCCTCTTGATGAACGTGCAAGAGGAGAGTGAAAAAGCTGGCTTAAAGTTCAACGTTCACAAAACTAAGATCATGGCATCCAGCCCCATCACTTCATGGCAAATAGATGGGGAAACAGTGGAAACAATGGCTGACTTTATATTTTTGGGCTCCAAAATCACTGCAGATGGTGATTGCAGCCATGAAATTAAAAGACGCTTACTCCTTGGAAGGAAAGTTATGACCAACCTAGACAGCATATTAAAAAGCAGAGACATTACTTTGCCAACAAAGGTCTGTCCAGTCAAGGCTATGGTTTTTCCAGTAGTTATGTATGGATGTGAGAGTTGGACTATAAAGAAAGCTGAGCACTGAAGAATTGATGCTTTTGAATTGTGGTGTTGGAGAAGATTCTTGAGAGTCCCTTGGACTGCAAGGAGATCCAACCAGTCTATCCTAAAGGAGATCAGTCCTAGGTGTTCATTGGAAGGACTGATGTTGAAGCTGAAACTCCAATCTTTTGGCTACCTGATGTGAAGAGCTGACTCATTTGAAAAGACCCTGATGCTGGGAAAGATTGAGGGCAGGAGGAGAAGGGGACGACAGAGGATGAGATGGTTGGATGGCATCACTGACTTTATGGACATAGGTTTGGGTAGACTCTGGGAGTTGGTGATGGACAGGGAGGCCTGGCATGCTGCAATTCATGGGGTCACAAAGAGTCGGACACGACTGAGCGACTGAAATGAACTGAATTTAATTGATACATATATATACCTGTATATACATATATACAGCAATAGTATACATAATCAGTCATAGGTATACATATATACCCTCCCTTTTGAACCTCCCTGCCACCTCCCTCCCCATTTTACCCCTCTAGGCTGATACAGAGCCCGTGTTTGAGTTTCCTGAGACATACAGCAAATTCCCATGGCTATCTATTTTACATATGGTAATGTAAGTTTCCATGTTACTCTCAATATACATCTCACCCTCTCCTCCCCTCTCTCCATGTCCATAAGTCTATTCTGTATGTCTATTTCTCAATTGCTGCCCTGAAAATAAATTCTTCAGTGCCATTTTTCTAGATTCCATATATATGCATTAGTATATAATATTTATCGTTCTCTTTCTGACTTATAGATGGACCTTTGTCAGCAAAGTAATGTCTCTGCTTTTTAATACGCTGTCTAGGTTGGTCATAGCTTTCCTTCCAAGGAGCAAGTGTCTTTTAACTTCATGGCTGCAGTCACCATCTGCCATGATTTTGGAGCCTGTTGCTGTTTCTATTGTTTCCTCATCTATTTGCCACAAAGTGATAGGACTGGATGCCACGATCTTAATTTTCTGAATGTTGAGTTTTAAGCCAGCTTTTTCACTCTCCTCTTTCACTTTCATCAAGAGGCTCTTTAGTTCTTAATGACCCAGATAAACATGATGGTGTGATTACTCACCTAGAGCCAGACATCCTGGAGTGTGAAGTCAAGTGGGCCTTAGGAAGCATCACTGCAAACAAAGCTGGTGGAGGTGATGGAATTCCAGTTAGCTATTTCAAATCCTAGAAGATGATACTGTTAAAGTGCTGCCCTCAGTATGTCACCAAATTTGGAAACCTCAGCAGTGGCCAAAGGACTGGAAAAGGTCAGTTTTCATTCCAGTCCCAAAGAAGGGCAATGCCAAAGAATGCTCAAACTACCGCACAATCACACTCATTTCACATGCTTGCAAAGTAATGCTCAAAATCCTTCAAGCTAGTCTTCAACAGTACATGAACTGAGAACTTCCAGATGTTCAAGCTGGATTTAGAAAAGGCAGAGGAACCAGAGATCAAATTGCCAACATCCGTTGGATCATAGAAAAAGCAAGAGAATTCCAGAAAAACACCTACTTCTGCTTCATTGTCTATGCTAAAACCTTTGACTGTGTGGATCACAACAAACTGTGGAAAATTTTTTAAGAGTTGGAAATACCAGACCACCTTACCTGCCTCCTGAGAAACCTGTATTGCAAATTGGGAAAGGAGTACGGTAAGGCTGTATATTGTCGTTCGTCCCATCTCTCAGTCGTGTCCGACTCTTTGCGACCCCGTGGACTGTAGCCTACCAGGCTTCTCCGTCCATGGGATTCTCCAGGCAAGAATACTGGAGTGGGTTACCATTTCCTTCTCCAGGGGATCTTCCCGACCCAGGGATCGAACCCGGGTCTCCAGCATTGGAGGCAGACGCTTTAACCTCTGAGCCACCAGGGAAGCCCTGTGTATTGTCACCCTGCTTATTTAACTTATATGCAGAGTACATCATGCGAAGTGCTAGGCTGGATAAAGCACAGCTGGAATCAAGATTGCTGGGAGAAATATCAATAACCTCAGATAGTGTTCTTGCCTGGAGAATCCCAGGGACGGGGGAGCCTGGTGGGCTGCTGTCTATGGGGTCGCACAGAGTCGGACATGACTGAAGCGATTTAGCAGCAGCAGCAGCATGTAGATCATACCACGCTAATGGCTGAAAGTGAAGAGGAACTAAAGAGCCTCTTGATGAAGGTGAAAGAGGAGAGTGAAAAAGCTGGCTTAGTATTGGTAACTATATGCACATTGTTGCACTGCAGATTTTTAGAATGTTTTTGTGTTCAGCTGAGAACTGAAACTTGGTACCCATTTCCCCAACTCCTCCTTTCCCCTCCCCCTCAACCCCTGGCAGTCACCATTCTCCCACAAATATTTATAAGTTGTATTTCCATTTTATTAAAATTCAATAAAAATAATATTCAAAATATTAAATAAAAGTTTCCTTCAAAGATATTTCCTCCTTCAGCCATAGGTTATTTATAACTGTATTATTTAATTTCAAAATATTTGAGGACTTGAAAGATTTTTTTTTTCTGTTATTTTGAGTTTATGTTATGGTCAGAGAACATTATAGGATCTCGATGCTTAAAATTTGTTAAGGTCAATTTTATGACCCCAAATATTTTATCTTGGTGAACTGTTCCAAGTGCAATTAAAAGAATGTGTATTATGTTCTTTTTGCACAGAGTTCTGTAAATGTCAAGCAGCACTGAGTGATAGTGATAGATCTTTTACACCCCTGCTAATTTTTAATTTTTTCTGTGGTTTACTGAGAAGTAAAAGTATTAGTCGCTCAGTTGCGTCCAACTCTTTTCGACACCCTGGACTGTAGCCCACTAGGCCCTTCTGTCCATGGGATTCTCCAGGCAAGAGTACTGGGGTGGGTTGCCATGCCCTTCTCCAGGGGATCGTCCCAACCCAGGGATCAAACCCAGGTCTCCTGTATCGCAGGCAGATTCTTTACCATCTGAGCCACCTCACCAATAGTAACAGTAAATTGCTCCACTTCTCAGTTTAGTTCTATCAGTTTTTACTTCAGGCATCTTGAAGCTCTTCTGCTCTGTGCATGCACATTTAGGATTTTTATATCCTGTTGATGGATTAATCTTTTCATTATTATGTAATATCCTCCTTTATTCTGGCAATATTTCTTGTTCTGTTCTGAAATCTACTTTGTCTGATATTACTATAGCTATGCTAGTTGTCTTTTGATCAGCATTTGCTGACGATGTAACTTTTTCTCTCCTTTTACTTTCAACCTACCCATGTAATTAAAGTGAGTTTCTTATTGACGACATGTAGTTGTGTCTTGCATGTGTGTTCAATCCAATCTGACAATGTCTTCTTTTAACTAATATGTTTAGACTTGTCTTCTACTAATGGACTTTCTCTTAACATTTTAGTCACCTGTGCTGTCACACTGCTCCATATGGCCTGGGCCACCTTCAGGACAAGGCAGAGAGAGAAAAAATAATGGGAATTTCCCCAGACTCCCTAAACCATAAGAGCCCCTTTTGTGGTTCATCTGGCAAGAAAGGTGGATTTTCTCTTGGGATTTTAGGTGGCAATGCCACCAGGCCTGCACCACAGTGCAGGTTTGTGGCTGCTTCACTCTTTGGACAGGTTGAAGAGAGGAAATAGAAAAAAAGATACCCCACACTCTAGCTCACAGAGGCCTCTTTCTCCAATTCTCTGTATAGGAAAATGTGTTTCTCTTGAGTTTTTGCTGCCTGCATCTGCTGCACTGTTTTGTATCACTTGAAAGCTGGATGTAAAAGAGGATGAGAACCCCGGAAACCTACTCCGTAAGAGGCTTCCTATGAGTTTTGGTTCCCCTTGCCAACCCACTTGCTATTTTCAGAGTCCTCGGGCTGTTGACTTTTGTATTTTGTCCAGATCTTTCGGGCTTCCCCTATGGCTCAGTGGGTAAAGAATCTGCCTGCAGTGCAAGAGACCCAAGAGATGCAGGTTTGATCCCCGAGCTGGGAAGATCCCCTGAAGGAGGAAATGGCAACCCACTCCAGTATTCTTCCTTGAAAAAGCCCATGGATAAGAGGAACCTGGTGGGCTACATCCAAAGGTTGCAAAGAGTCTGACATGAGTGAGTACACATATACCAGATGTTTTAGCTGAAGACTGATGAGCTATGGTGGCTTAATTGATCTTCACCAGCACCAGAAGTCCAGCAAAGATTTTGCAAATTGAGTTGGTGGGTGAAATAGTCCATTCAATTATTAATTGATATTTCCAAATTGTTCCTTTTTTAAAGTTTTTTTTAAATGTGGACCATTTTTAAAGTCTTTATTAAATTTGTTACAATATTGCTTCTGCTTTGTTTTTGATTTTGTGACCACGAGATGTGAGGGATCTGATCTTAGCTCCCAGACCAGGGATTGAACCTACACCCCCTGCATTGGAAGGCAAAGTCTTAACCATTGGACCACCAGGGAAGTCTCTCAAACTGTTCTTTACAATGGCTGTATCCCTTTATGGACTTCCCAGGTGGCTCTTGTGGTAAAGTCTCTGCCTGCAAATGCAAGAGATCCAAGAGATATGGGTTCGATCCCTGGCTTGGGAAGATCCCCTGAAGTAGGAAATGGCCCCCTACTCCAGTATTCTTGCCTGGAGAATTCCATGGGCAGAGGAACCTGGTGGGATTCAGTCCATGGGACTGCAGAGAGTTGGACACGACTGAGCGACTGAGAACACATTCATTTACATTCATCCAACACTATATAAAATCCTTCCCTGTCCTCTTACCAATAACTGATATTCAATTTAAAAATTTTTCCCCATTTTGTTGGGTGAAAGAAAATAGTATCTTGTTGCTTTGATTTCAACTTCCATGTTTGCTAGTGAGGTTTGAGCATCTCTATCGGGTCATTTATATATCCTCATTTGTAAATTGTCCCTTCTTATCTCTTGCCCATTTTTCTACTTGGTCATTTGTCTTTTTATTATTGATTTGTAGAAATTGTAGTCTCTACTGTTCGGAATTTATTGAGGTTTACTTTGTGACTCATTACTTAATCAATTTGTCTTTATGCTGTGTGAGCATTTGGGGGAAAAAGGAATTCCCTGTTCAAATTCTATCTAGATTTATTAAGACAATCTTGTTAATTTTATTACTTAGGTTGTCTGTATAATCTTTAAAATATTTGATCTGTTAAATTCTGAGACGGTTGTTTTAAAACCGCCTGATCTGGTTGCAGATTTGTGAAATCGCCTCATATTTCAGGTTTTGCTCTATATATTCTTTTCAGATTATTTGTCCAGATGTTAGATTCAAATTTATAATCAATCCATCACTCAGTGATTAAGAGCAGAAACTCTGGTGTTAGGTTACCTGGGTTTGAATCTTGTTTCTTTCTCTTATATAATATGTAGGTGTGGCTGATTTACTTAATTTTTCTAAGCCTAAGATTTCTCATCTGTGAAATGAGGCAAAGAATAGCATTTACCTTCCAGAATTGTTGTGAGATTAAATAAAATGATCCATGTGAGTGTTCATAAATAGCCATTATTACATTTTCTTGATGCTTGTACATTTCATCAGTTGAAAAGTGTTCCTCGGTTCCATTTAATGCTTTTCCCTCTTGAATTATGCCTTTAAAAATAAGAACATTACCACCCTCTCTTCATTCTATTTGAATTTTCCTGAAATATGTTTATCTATCTTAAATCTTTCATCATTTTAAAACTTTTGATGGATTTCTTGTAAAGCACTATTGGCCAAAGAGATGGCCAAAGATGGCCACCATGAGTTCTTTCCTTCCTTATAGGCAAATGTCCCTCCACCCACCAGATGGTGGAATCTGTTTCTCCTCTTGCTGAATATGGATGGCTTGTATCTTGCCTTCACCAGTAGAAAGCAGAGGAAGCAACATCGTGTCAATTCCAAATCTATCCTTTAAGATGTCAAAAACCTTCCATTTGTCTTTGGGGGAAGCCAGTGGCCATACTGAAAGAAGTTCAGTCTATAATATTAAATGATAAAGCACACTTGAAGACAGAGACAAGCACTGAGCAACCACACATTGTAAGCAAAGTCTTCTTGGACCGACCAGTCCAGCCCAGTCACCTGCAGAATACAGCTGAGTGAGTGACCCCAGTCCATGCCCCTCTAGAGCAGAAGACTCCAGCCAAGCCCTGTTCCCACTCCTGACCCACAGACCTGTGAGAAAAGTCCCAAAAGTTTCTTTGATGTTCAAGTAAAAATAAAAGACATATTTTTAATTTTCACCAAGAACTTTATTGAACAATGTATTCACCTTTTGTTCCACTATCTTCTGCCATTTTTCAGGCTGCTTCATATTTCCATCTTCTTAAAAATTTTTATTTTTTTGAGCAAAGAATTGTTCCAGGTGCCTTTTACAGTCTTCCTGGGAATTTCAGTTTTTTTCCATTAAGAGAATTTTGTAAAGATAAAAATAAATGAAAATCTGAAGATGCAATGTTTGGTGAGTCAGAACTTCCCAGCCAAGTTATAACAGTTTTTGCCTGGTCATCAAAGAAACGTGCAGTCTTGTGTTAGCTTGATGGAAGAGAGTGCATTTTCTGTTGACTAATTCCGGATACTTTTTGTCAAATACTGCTTTCAGTTGGTCTAATTGGGAGTGGTACTTGTTGAAATTAATAGTTTGGTTTTCTGGAAGGAACTCATAATAGAGGACTCCCTTCCAATCCCACCATATACAAAACATCACCTTCTTTAAATGAAGACCAATCTTTCATGTGGTTGGTGGTGGTTCATTTCACTTGCCCCATGATCTCTTCAGTTCATACTCTACTATATTTCTGCTGGTCTAGGATGTCAGAGGGATTCCCTGGTGACTCAGATGTAAAGAATCCACCTACCAATGCAGGAGATGCAGGAGACTCACATTCAATCCCTGGGTTGGGAAGATCTCCTGGAGGAGGGTATGGCAACCCATTCCAGCATTCTTCCCTGGAGAATCTCATGGACAGAGGAGCCTGGTAGGCCATAGTCTATGGGGTCGTAAAGAGTTGGACATGACTGAGTTCATGGCAAATAGATGGGGAAACAATGGAAACAGTGACAGACTTTATTTTCTTGGGCTCCAAAATCACTGCAGATGGTGACTGCAGCCATGAAATTAAAAGATGTTTACTCCTTGGAAGAAAAGTTATGACCAATCTAGACAGCATATTAAAAAGCAGAGGCATTACTTTGCTGATATAGGTTGCTAATCAAAGCTATGGTTTTTCCAGTAGTCATGTATGGATGTGAGAATTGGACCATAAAGAAAGCTGAGCACTGAAGAATTGATGCTTTTGAACTGTGGCATTGGAGAAGACTCTTGAGAGTCCCTTGGACTTCAAGGAGATCAAACTAGTCAATTCTAAAGGAGATCAGTCCTGAATATTCACTGGAAGGACTGATGCTGAAGCTAAAGCTCCAATCCTTTGGCCACCTGATGCGAACAACTGACTCACTGGGAAAGACCCTGATGCTGGGAAAGATTGAAGGTGGGAGGAGAAGGGGACGACAAAGGATGAAGTGGTTGGATGGCATCACTGACTTGATAGATGTGAGTTAGAGCAAGCTCCGGAGTTGGTGATGAACAGGGAGGCCTGGAGTACTGCAGTCCATGGGGGTCGTGAAGAGTCAGACACGACTGAGCTACTGAACTGAACTGAACTGAATTGAACTGAACTGAGGAGAGAGCCCAAGCTCTACTAGAGCTTCATAGGGAAAATAATTGAATGAGCCTTTGGGCCAACCCAATAACAAGTCATTGTTGCTTTAAGTCACTACGTTTGGGGGTGGCTTGTCACCAC